>NC_044356.1:19552476-19902476 GCF_007364275.1 Archocentrus centrarchus
TATACTAAAAGACCTCTAAATGAAATGTAGAGTGAAAGGACATTTTGGGAATATATTAAAACTTTTACTATGCAACAAGCCACTACCGGCAAAAAAAAAATAATTAGTCATTACTATGTCCTTGGGGTGAAGGGTCCTGTCTTTTATGACTCTTTTTAATCTAATGGTTACCTGAAGTGAAATAGCTTTTGCCACAGGCAGGTAAACGTAGTTGAACTCCCACACACACACACAAACACACACACACACCAATGCGCGTGCACATAGACACACATATACACACACACACACACACACACACACACAGATGCACCCACACACACAGCAACCATTTAGCATTAGTGTAAGCAGTGTTTGTATGCTCCATTCTGTCACCTCCCACACGATACATTCATAAAACGGCTCCTCCGCGCCAAAAGCGGTGACTCAAAAGGAGACATCTACCCTTCTCTTTTCTCTCGCCTCCTTCCTTCTTTTAACCCCGCTGCCCTCCATATACCTGTCCAGTAGTCATTCCCCCCACCTTTTTTTTCTTCCACTTGTCTCTTTCACTCCTTCAGTCTCTCCTTTCCTATATGTCCTTCCTAACCCCGTGTCCTCATTCTCTTCATCTCCCTTAACACCCCCCACCCCCACCCCCAAAGCTGGTTGCAGCCGGTTTGAGTTTGACAGTGGAGAGGAAGCTCCGACCTCTCACCTCCGGAGGATGGAACGAGGGAGTGAGAGAGGGAGGCAAGAGGAGAGGGATGATGGAGGGCAGTGGGGTGGAGGAGGCTTGGGTGGGGGGTGGGTGCTAAGGGAGAAGGCGAGAGAGAGGTCAGAGAACAGGAGGGATTTGCGAGGGAAGAGAGCTGGGGGAAGTGGCGGAGGGGAGGGAGAGCGCGGGAGAGAGGACAGAGGGGTCAGGAAGGAGAAGGGGTGATAAATGAAGGGAGAGCAGCAAAGATGGAAGTGCGGGAAGGGAAAGATTGACCGCGCAGAAGGGATGAGAAGGAAAGAAAGAGTGTGAAGCTGCTGTGTACCTCCCTAACAAGCTGGACAGAATCAGCTCAATTATTAAAGAGGAGCGAGAGATGGGGAAAACACGCAGACACAGACGTGTACACACACTCACACGCATGCACAAAAGCCTCTCTCTGTGTCTGGCACACAACACATATGTATCATCATCATAGACACACACACGCACACACCTATCTGCAGATCATCATACTTTGCACATGCACAATGTTATGTTTCTTAGAGTTTCTTTTTTTTAAAGCTGTGCGTGAGTATACATGTGTCTGGGTATGTGTGTTTTAAAACAGTGAGTCAGAGGATAAGCAGAGACTTGTTAGTGATTCTCCTCAACACGCACCCCTCCCCACCCCCCCACTACCCAATTTGGCTTCAGCAGCGTCTCAACGTTCCACCAGCGTGGCTTCAATGTCGTCCCATCAATATGAACAGATAATCAGAGCACTAAGGGGTCTGTCTATAAATCCCTGCCGTGAATATAGTTTTCACCCTCTTCCCTTCCTTTCTTCTCTACCCTTCTTCTCTATCTTCCTCCTCCCTCCTCCTCCTCCTCTTCCTCTCTCTTGCCCGTTCCACCCTTGTTTCTAGTTCTCTTTCTTCTTTCCCTTTTCCCTCCTTCTCTGAGGAAGTGTATGCCCCCAAGGGAAGAAAAGATTCGCTACCTTCCAAGAGAGAAAGAGACTGTGAGTGTCTCTGTGTGTGTGTCTATGTGTGAATGTGTGTCCTCCACATATGTGCGTGCCAGGATGATAGTGTGTGCGTGCGTGAGAGTGAGAACACACACTTCCTGAGACGGAAAGGGAGATGGCGAGAGAGAGAGAGGGAGAGAGCGAGAGAGGCAGGGGATGAGCAAGTGAAGAGCAAGTGAGAGACTGAAAGCAGGAGGCTGTGGAGGGGGGAGGAGAGAGAAAGAGATAAGAGAGAAAGACAGAGACTAGTCGGGGAGAAGGGGGAAGATGGATGAATGCACTGCGCACCAAGTGTGTGTGTGTGTGTGTGTGTGTGTGTGTGAGAGAGAGAGAGAGAGAGAGAGATGGTAAAGAGATGCAGGTAGACAGAGAGGGACGGAAGGGTTTCTTATCCTCTCAGCAGAAGTCATAATTTCTTAGAGCGTGCACAGATGTGTATGTGTGTGTGTGTGTGTGTGTGTTTTATCGTGCGCATGCCTCATTGTGTTTGTGTCTGAAAGTGTTACCTCGCTCAGGCTTGAGGCCAAGATCCAGAGAGAGGTACAGTGGTGCAGCGCTGGTGTGTAGTGTGAGGAGTGCGTGTGTGTGTGAGTGTGTGCTTTCTGAAAAATGTGTATGTTGAGGCTGTGGCTGATGAGCTGTCAGTACCTACAGTTGGAATGTTCACAAGGCGGCCATTGTTGTTCAAACAGCCAGCAGCCTTCTCCTTGGCAACGGGCGCTGCAGCAGCGTCTCCCACAGCAACTGTGGAACAGGAGTATTGAGGGAGGAGGAGGAGTCAGGAAGTCAGGGCCGCAGCACGGAGGCCTCTCTCCAAAACACTGGCCTCAAGGTCTGAGTGTGTGTCGGGGTCCAAGCATCTGGTTTGTGTGTCCCTCTGTGTGTGAGGTAGATATGCGTGACTGTTTTCACGTGTGTCGGTATGTGTGGCTTTTAAGTGTGGGTTCTCATCAGCATCAGTGTGTAGCGTGTATCTTTATTTGTGTGTCAGCTCAGTGTGTGTGTGTCTGTGTGTGTGTGTGTTTGCGCACCTGTGTGAACTGTAAGTGGGAGTGTTTCTGTGTTTGCACCTAAGTGGTTGGTTTCATCTTCCTGTATTTGCATGTGTTTGTGTGTGTTTTTTCCAGACATATCCCTGTGTATGTGTGTCCTTGTTCGTGTGTTTTAATGCGTGCGCACATGTGCACACTCCTCGCTGTTCCCAGCTGGCGCAGTTGGTCACATGACCCGAATGAGGGGCGGCCATCAGCAGCGCCAGTAAACTGCCTGCAGGAGAGTGAGAGAGAGAGAGAGCGAGAGTGTCAGGCTGAGTTGAGGATGAGGAAGGGGGTGTTGGGGAGTGGGAGCTGTGTGTTGTGGGAGAGAAACTAGGGGCAGGAGGTGGGTGGTGGTGGTGGTGCGAGAGTGGGGGGTACTAGGGAGATGAGAGAAGGAACAGTGAGGAAGAGGAGTGAAGAGGGGGTAAGGAAGGATAGGGTAATACAGTCCTGCTTGTCTTAAAATAACTACAGCATGTAGGTTCCTGCAGAAACAACAGGAGAGAGACAGGCAGACAGTGAGACAGGTGGGGGTGGGGGGTGGGGTGTGGGGGGGGGGGGTCCTGGTTTTGTGTTGCCTACTGTTTGGAGCTACTTCTGCAATCCCCTGTGTTCATCCTTGGCTGAGCTGCCACTGTATCTGCTCTGTGTGAAGTCTGTTTACGTTAGATGTGTTTCTGTCTGTCTGAATGTCTGTCTGCCTTTTTGTTTGTCTGCACATATGGTTTATGTGTTGGTCTCTGTTCATTGATATGCTTTGTGTGCATCTTCAGTGTGTGTGTGAGCGCGTGCACGCGCCTACTCTTGGCAGGAGATGCAGCGCACGCACTGATGATGGAGATCATTAGGAATTTCCTGCAGCTGGGAAGGTGGTTGTGGAGGGGGCGGGGCAGCAGGACGGGTGGGATGTGAGTGGGTGAGAAAGAGAGGAGAGGTCAGAGTGAAGGAGTGTGTGGGCGGAGGGGGTGAGAGTCTGTATGTAAAGTGTGTTCCTCGGACTGTCTCTGTTTGACTGACGTGTGTGGATGGAGCTGCAGCTCACCAGAGTCCAGCTCTGTTCTGAAGGGATGTTGATGCTAATTTGTGTGCGGGTGTGTCGGCGATCCGTGCGTAACACTCCTCACCCACTTTGGCACACTTACCAGCACCTCAAGCTCTCAGACAACCCAGGTCTGTTGATCAGAAGAGTTTGCATATGGTTAAAGCTTAGCTGCTCACTGTTTTTGCCTGTTGGGCTGCAGTGCACTGCAGTTCAGGCAGGACCTTATAACTTGAATTTTAATGTTTCGTTTATTTAGTTGAATTAAAACTTTGCAGACATTGGCTAAACTAATAAAGATTCAATACTGAAAACTTTTTCTGAACAAAAACAAAAAAAGCACCTATTAAATCCAAATGCCAACCAATTATTTTAAGCTGTCTAAGTTCTGAGTAGGTTTAGCTCATGTTAGATGAGGATATTCTTATGTATTATAACACGGCTTAAAATGAACAAAGTTAAGTCATCTTTCAGACTAATGGAAACAAAATGCTCAAATACACACTTGGTACTTATACTCTTCCAGACTTTCTCTACTGGGCATTTATGCAAATTAGCGCATATTTAACAAGATAATACCTCATTAACATAAGTTAACATAAAATTTCATAAACTTGTATTGTCTCACTATAAGGAATCGACTGATAAGAGTTTCATGGTGACATACTACTACTACTTTTGCCTGTTTTTGCCTGTAAATAACATATTTTTATTGGAAAGTAGTAACAATTTGTAGCTTTAAAGTTTCTCATACACTGAGCCAGAACTCTCCACTTTACATATACCAGACTCTTCAGTTTTATTCCTAGCTATATTCTGAAGAGAGATTTGTTCCTATATCACTCAGAGGCTGATTTATAGTATAATGTAATTGTAATTCTTTCCCTTTTTCTGGTTGTGAACAGCATTTTATGATTTATAAAGTGCTAAAAAGATATTCCCTTTGACTCTGCAGATAAACATTATAACATGCCAACAAAATGTAACAAGAATTGGGAACCTGGCTTTATCCGGTGTTCAGTTTTCTCATCTGGAAATGTAGGCAGATTAGTTCATATTTAGATAGATAATGCCTTATTTGCATATTTAAACCTCAAACTTCAGCAAAACTTGCAATACTTACAAAAATGTCTTCATGTAAGCAGCAACTGGGGAATAACTGTTAAATTTGACTCTGTTTACCTGTATTGTCTTTTCTTAAAGTGTAATGCCATGCAATGCTACTGCATACTACTAACACTACAATATAGATATGTAATGCGCAAAGGTGAAGTGACAAAGCCAGTCAACAAGTTAACAAGTTGTTTGGTCAGTGTTTTCTGTGCATTCATTCAAAAGCAGTGGATAACTGTACATTATAATCTGTATATCAAAACAAACAAAGTGTAAAGCTTTCCATCTATAAAGGCTTAAATCATGATCAAGTACTCAAATTTGAGCAATATCAGCTTTGCATTCACCTATAGCACAGGGGTTGACATGACCAAAAACTGCCCTCTGTTATGTCTACTACATGATTAGAAAGCAAACACTATGTTTCTATCATTTTTCCCATGTTTCTGTTCACTGATGTTTTCCATAGAAGGATTTCATTGTTGCGTGTATATTTGTGGGAACCGAAGGTTTGGGGTTGCATCAGGGTTGAGGTGACGGAGCGTCGAGAGCCTGACGGTATAGTGGAGTTGCTGCACGGTGTCACTCAGCCTCTGCGGACCCCTTGACCCACTTCCCCCTCCCCACCTCTCCTGCTTCTCTCCTGGCCTAGCATACACTTTTTCTTGCTCCCTCTCTCTCTCTCTGTTTCATCCCCCCTTCTTCTTATCTGTCTAAACCTCTCAGTGGAGCACCTCCTCCCCTCACCACCTCACTTTCTCTGTCTTTCTCTCTCTCTGTCTCTCTCTCTCTCTCTCTCTCTCTCTCTCCCTCTCTATCCTCTATGCCCCCCCTCACTCCCATCCTCCCCCCACCCTCCCTTACACCCCCCCATGCTGTTTCGGTGCTGCTGCCTGTCTCTTAGCAACAACTGCACACCCGTTAGAGCTCAGTGAGTGCTTTTACAAACACACCCAGGAAGACACACTTATACACGAGCACATTCGTGCATGCGCGCACAAACACAACCATACACACTGGGTCTAGTTTCTCAATGAGGGTTTCTGCTGGCAGGCCTGTGAGTCTGCAAGCCTTTGTGGCAGTGAGATAGATGGGAACAGAATAGATATGCTTTACAGCTACCATGTACAGAGTCATTGCGCCTCTTACACTACGCTCCACAGGCCAGTGGCCCAAACTGGAAATTGAGAGGTTCAAGTCTCTCTCTGTGGCATGTCATGTTGTCGTTTCCTTTCCTGTGAACACACAATTAGACCTAAAAGTTTTTGGAGGGGGGGGGGAACATGTACAAGATGAAAACTGTTCAAACAATATCATTCATATGAGAGCTGCTCTTTGTGAAACAGATTCAACAGATCATCATGTGGGAGCAGCGCGCACCCTTGGCTGTTTTCACAGAGACAATACTACGCCACTGTGTGTTCCAAAGCCCCAGAGCCATTCACAGCAAAATGCACCAAAACGCATTCGCTACGTATGACGGTGATTACATTGGAATGGCGGCTGATGGATGCCAGGAGTGTTTGCTTAAAACAATGAATCACAGTGGGAGCATTTGATTGGCTGGCATCTAAACCCTGTCAGAAACCCCCCCGCAGAGCACAGTAGAGGGATATTTGCATGTTTGTCTTTGTTTAGTGTGCAATCGTGCATGAGTTCACATGTGTGCGTGATATGTCTGTCTTTAAGTGTAAATCGATGTGCGAGTGTGTGGGAGGATGAAGCTGTGGGGGCATGTTTTGCATGCGCGTTTGCGTGCTGGCATGTGTCGCTGCGCGTGTGCGCCTCTGAGTGACAGTGCGTGCATGTGTGTGTAACAAGCACATGTGATGCAATGTTTAATTAAAGCATGTGCTCTTCTCATTCTCTCACAAACTGGTCAGATGAAGCCTTAATTAATGAGTGCTGTTAATTAAACTATAAAGAAAGTGGGAATGAAAATTGTGTGTGTGTGTGTGTGTGTGTGGGGGGGGGGGGCACACTGGGAATGAGAGGGTGTGGTTGAGTGGGTTAAAGAAAGTATGTTTAACATGTTTGTGTTCATCTCCATGTTCGTCTGTCCCAGTTGTGTCATTCCTCAGAGCAGCAGAACACTGAGGTTGCTCTGCTCCATGTGTGCAGCCGCAAACTCTGCTACAGCAAAACTCTCCCACTTCTTTTCCTCTTCTTCCTCTACTCTTTTGTCTTCCTCTCGCCTCCTCCTCGCCAACTTTTTCTCTCATTTTGCCAAAAAAATCTGTCTGCCTGTCTCTCCCCTGCCACTGACTCAATCATATCTTTCACCTTCCTGTTCTTCTTTCTCTCGCCCTTTTCATATGTTCTCACCCATTCACTCTCTCATTCTAATGTCTCACACCCCCTCCCCATCCCCGCCTTT
This sequence comes from Archocentrus centrarchus, assembly GCF_007364275.1. Taxonomy (NCBI): domain Eukaryota; kingdom Metazoa; phylum Chordata; class Actinopteri; order Cichliformes; family Cichlidae; genus Archocentrus; species Archocentrus centrarchus. The sequence continues at coordinate 19,559,749 of NC_044356.1, forward strand.
CTCTTGCTCTTTCTCTCTCTCTCTCTCTCTCTGGCTCTCTGTCCTTCACCCTCCCTCCTAATCACAGCCATATGTTGGAGAGGGAGGCAGGGAGATCTGACGATGGACATAATTGTGTTGAACATAGACTGTGTGGTACAGTGTTGGACTCAGCTGTGTGCGTATGTATAAATTAAGTTTGCAAATGTTGCGTTTACTTGAGTTTGAATGCAGTCACGTGTGAGTCTCACACCACATGTGGTTGAGATTTCACAGTACTTCTGTCTGCACTTCTCCCATGCTTTGGGTTTCAATAATCCCTCCATTGCTCCTGTCTTTCTGTCACCTTCATCTCTCCATCCTCTTAACACCTCTCCATTCACCACCTCTCTGCTTCCCCCTGGTGGCTGTGATTATTCACACATTCACATTCTTGTTGCACCCTCAGAGTCTAGAGCTTTGTAATGCATTTGGAATAGTTTTGGTAAAACGTGGCATGAACAGTGACAATGTGTGTGTGTGCTTTGTGACATGATTCAACTGTTGAATTTATCTATTTTTTTTAACAACGTATACATCATCTCATTCAACTATTGCATATGCGGCAAAAACATTGTCATGTATTGATGATAAACCGTACATGTAGAAATCCATATGAAGTATTTATACTGGCTTACATGTGTACCCACACTCTGCTGGAACACATCAAAATGAAACACTAACTACAATTAGACTTTAAAAATTTATACTGCAAGTCATCCTCCAAAATAATTGCATGAGATAGTGCAGCCCTCACCAAAATACTGATTCTAGTCTGGCCTGGTGCATGTTGTGACATCATGTACTAATCTCTTTTTCTCTTGTTCCTTCTGCTCCACCCTCCTCCTTTCTTTTTCCCTTTTCCCACTCCGCATTTTCCTCTACCTTCTTCAACTCGTTGTCCCTTCCCCTTGTCTGTATCTCTATCTTTCTTTCTCTCACTCCAGCAACCATGGGCAAAAGACAGGAGCAGAGGGGAGAGGGAGAAGTATGTGAGCTCTCCACTGCAGTATTGATGACCCAATGATCCCCTGCAGAACAAAGCCAGTCAGGCAGACAGAGTGAGGCTCAACTCAGAATCAAAATCAGAATCAGTGCCACGATCGTTCGGTAAAAGCAGCAAATTGAACAGGATATGAATGGTAAATGTAATCTAATGTTGTAATGCTGCTGTGTGGGTGGCACAGTTAATAGAGGAGAGTGCATCACGGATTAGGTTTATGGCCCGTTGCCAAAAATGTTGACGATTCTATTTCACAATCGCAATTACATCTCTGCAAATTTTTATACGTGTTCTATATTTTATGCTTAACAAAACCCATTTTTTGGCTCATGGGGTTTGGATTATATGTTTTAAATTCAACAAGGAAATTTTTAACATATTTATGAGCTTACTTTTCAGTTAATAATACTGTTTTCATATCTGTCTTTAGGTTTTTGAATCTTCGTGCCAGCTGTTAGAGGACGACAGTTACAAAGAAGAAATACTCATTTACATACATCTGAAAACATTCATATTTTTCCTGCCTTAGTACCAGCAAAACTGTCTACTGGATGAGTAGCTTATCAGATCACCTGCATTCAGGCCAAACTGGGTCTCCAGTGGGCTGTGGTGAGGCTCGGGCCGAGGAAAAGGGGTGTGTGTCGGGGCTTGAGGGAATCGAGGAGGCTGAGTTCTGGACCAGGGAGCTCGCGCTCCAGGGGGGGTTCCAGGATCCTTCTCATGATGGACTGGCGCTGGTGACCTCCGACCACATTCCCTCCTCCTCTCCTTCTGCCCTGGCCAACGGCCTCCATCTTCAGAGAAGGCTGGGGCACAGCAGTTGCCGGCGGAGGCAGACAGAGACTCACACGACTGCAGAGACACATACATTTGCAGAGACGTTCAGAAACATGCAAACACACATAGATCCAGATGTGCATGCGCAGGCTTTTTCTCATGCAAATATGGAGAACTGTGGAATCACGGATGTGAACTCACATACAGGTTCTATTGGGCCAGAACACTCCAAAACTCTCACATCAGAGGCCATACACTCACCCCAGCCCTTGTCTTTGGCGCTAGGCAATCACCCTGCCTCCACCAATCAGCTGGCAGCCCCGGTCAGAACTGCAGAGACAGAAGTGCCCTCAACGTATTGTCCAGTTTCTACTGGTCCAAACTCAAACACAGACTCCTCCCCACTTCCCATAGAGACAGAAAAGAAGTATGCACTCCGTAGCTCTGGACGTCCCCGCTTTCCCTGTCACCTGCGCAAATCCTCCCGCCTCCGCAGAAGCATAGAGGATGGAGAAAAAAGAACAGGGAGGGAGAAGGGAGGAGAGGAGGATGAGGAAGTATTAGAGGAAAAGATCTGGAGGGTAAAGGAGGAGGATGTGGCAGTTGGTGATAAAGAAGAGCATTCCTCTGTGGAGGCTGTTCTCCCTACAGTTACCAGTCACACAGACATTGCTCTTGCTCTAACTGTACCTAAACCTGTTCCTAAAGCTATACCTAAACCTGGGGCGAGACTTGGGTATAGACCTGGACCTAAATCCAGGTCTAGGCCCTCACCAAAACCTGTGCATAAAGCAGCACCTAAAAGCGTAATGAAACAGCGTCAGGCAGCCCAGGCTATCCACGATCATGCTAACCCTCATCTCTCATTTGGGAACATACCCACAATCCCTGCATCTCTGCTAACGATGAAGGAGGAACCTGTTGCACAGATGAGGGTATGTCCTCCCAGTAATGGCAGACGTGGGCGTTTTGTTGGTGTAAGTTCATTTCTTAGTCAAATGTAAAATCATATTGTTTGCTAATGAATGTTTAGTCCACTTTCTGTTGTAGCTGTTTTATGCTTGTCTCTACTTTACAGGTGAGGAAGATTGTCGTCAAGGTGGCACGCATTCCAGTCAGTCTTAGCCGCCGACAGAAGAGCTACAAAATTTCTAATTTGGAAACAGTCACAGGGACAGAGAAAAGTAATGATGGCAATGTAGAGGGCTCAGAGACGGCCCGAGAGCCAACCGCACTCCTCCGAATGAAGAACAACGGAAAGAGTGTGATGGTGATGTTCCCTCCTGGAGAGCTCCCTGTTATCCTCAAACGCAGGCGGGGACGACCGCCTAAACAACCTCTGCCAGGAATACAGGGGGAGCCTCCAAATGCTGGGAACCCTGGTGGTAATGGAGACCAGCCCAAGAAGCCCCGGAGGCGGCGACGGACTAAACTCCCTTTTCCATATCCATCCTATGTTAATGATACAAATGATGTGAAAACTGAATATGGGGATGTTCTCTCCAAACTGGCCTTTTTAAACCGCCAGCCTCCCGCCACTGGCCGGTGCTCCCCACCTCGCTGCTGGACACCTAGTGAGCCAGAAAGCTTTCATACCCCCTCTGAAAACCCTGGAATATCCACCCTGCTGCACCGGCTCACCGGATTTAGACGCCCACGGGGTGGCAGGGGAGGAGGTGTTGGACGAGGAGGAGGAGCAGCAGGGGGGATCGGGGGCAGAGAATGCAATAAGAGCACCTTCAGTGACTTCTTTGAATCTATTGGAAAAAAGCGGAAACTGAGCCCCCTGTCTGAGCATGGATTACCTAGGAAAAGAGGAAAGGGTGTGGGTGGAGGTGGGGTGGGTAGAGGAGGTGGTGTAGTAGGAACAGTGCCTGGAGGCGAGAAAATAGTCAGAAAGAGACGTATGAGAAAAAATGGTGCTTTTAAAGGGGGTGGGATGTCCATAGGACAGGACTGGCCCAATGGGGCAGGTGGCTGGGGTGAAGAGGGACCTATGGATAAAGAGAAAGGCTTGGGTGGGTATCAGCTCTGTGGCTCCTCAAGGGGGGGCTTCTCCTCCTGTGAAGTTGGACGGGGAGGTGCCTACAGCAGCCCAGGAGGGAGCAGAGGAGTTGGGGCAGCTGGGGAGGACTCACAAGGCCTCTTTGCTGGTTATTTCCGATCATTGCTCGACTCTGATGATTCTTCAGACCTGCTGGACATCTCCTCCACACAGTCAGACCCCCGCAAAGCTTCATCCACCCCTGGATTTGAGCCATCCAGCCCAGCTACAAGTCACAGCTGGTCTACTGCTTTCTCTAAGTGGAGCACTAAGGGTGCAAATTCTGGGGCGGAGGGTTCATCCCAGACACATGGCTCCTCAACCAGGCCTCCATATAACTATGGGAACCTGGCCCAAACATCCCCCACCACTTCTACTTATCCTAAATCCACTCCTCCATCTCTCTCACACTCTCCTAGCTCCCTCCATCCCACCTCTTATAGCCATTACTCTTCTGGCTACTCCTGCTCCTCTCCTGTGGTGCCACAGAGGTCCTCAGACTGCAGCTGGTCTGGTAACAACAGTGGTAAGACCAACCCTGTCAGTCAAATGGGTTATTCCAGCTATCAAGCCACAGCCAAGCGAGGATACAGTGGATATCCAACAGCAAGTCATTCCTCTGTGATGCGGGGGGACTCGACAGGGCCAACATCACCTGGAGGAGGATATATGTCTGTGGCCAAAAGTAGCCCCTTCATCTCCTCCTCACTAGAGGGGTACAAACAATACAACGCCAATCAGTGGAACTTCAGGTAAATCACTTGTACAAGTCTGGTGCCATTAAAAGAAAGACTACACTAACTAATAGAAGTAATTCTGGAATTATCACATAAACATTTGAATTGGTCCGAAAGGAATTTAAATGTAAATGCATGTAACTAAATATTTTCTTTCATCAAAACAAATAAACAAAAACGAAAATCAAGTGCAAATGAATATAGGCCTGATCATCTGATTACATTTCTCATTATAAATGTTTTGCTCCAGCACACAATTTTTAATATCACCATGTCCACCTTGTGAAAATTACAAGTTGTCATTGTAGCCTATTACTGATTTGTTAAACTGCAACAAAGAGCAGTGAAAACTCTTTTGCACAAATAATGCTTAAGTGGTTTTTGTTGTATAATATATGTTGGTATTTTTTTTTTATATTTTTTCAGACAAGGTTATGGTGGTTGGTCAACAGACAGCTTTGGGTCTCAGTACCATGGCTATAATGAATATGGATCCAATGAGTCCAAAGACATCTTGGATATCTCAAACTACACCCCCCAGAAGGCCAAACGACAACCCTTCCCTGAAAGTCTATCAGAATCCTCTTCTGACTCTTCACATCTTGGCTCTGCAGCTACTGCTAGTGGCCCTAGCTCCACATGTGGCACATACAAACAGAATGAGTCTGTTTCTGTCAGTGGAGAAGGGGGCCAATCAAGTCTGTCCAGTCTGGAGAAGTTGATGATGGACTGGCATGAGAGTGCCTCAGGACCTTCTTATAACTGGAGCCAGAACGTCCTCTTCCAGGGTGGGGGGACCAGCAAACCTGGCCGTGGTCGCAGGAAACGGACTGAACCACATTTAGAAAAAGAAGGAATTTCTGCTTTGCACTCTGATTCCCCATCCAGTCCCTCCCCAACGCCTACTCCTGGACCTAAGCGGGGAGGGGTTGGAGGACGGGGCAGAGGGTCAAGGGGAGGCAGAGGAGGTCTGTCTCCCTGCCAGAGGGAGAGGCCAGCAGGGTCCAAAGGCAGGGGCAAGGCTGCCTCTACATCAGGAGTGGGACCAGTAGTGTCTGCTGTAGGTCCAGAGGGGTCTGGGCTATTTCAGGAAGGGCTGGATTATTACAGCGGAGACAGTAGCAGCCTCTCTCCCTTGGCTACTCCTAATCCTGCACCACCTTCCAGCTACCTCCAAGACCCCTGTGAGTACCCCTCCCCTTATTCTGCCCACCCCTCCACACCATCCTCTGAGGAACGTTATCCAGCCTTATACCCTGGAGAGTCCTCCTCTTCCCTCTCACCCAGTGTCTCCTCTCCTCCTTATCCACCCAAGCCTACCCCTCCTCCACACCAGTCTTACCACCTTGTCCCCTCCAGGACCTTCTCCCCATCTTGCTCCCCCTCACCGCGGTTAACACCCCACTGTGGCACTGCACTCAGTCCCTCACACCGCCCCCCTCCGAAAGACCCACAGTTTTCACAGTACGACTCCCCGAGCTACTGCAGCTCCCCCTACTGGTACGGACAGGCATCGCACAGCGGCAGCCCCAGCCCACACACACACTCAAATACAGCCATGCACGCACATAGCAACCCGCACACGAGTCCTCATGGAAATACACCTGGTAATTCACTCTCTAGCCCAAATGCAACCACACACACACATTTGACTCCAACTCCCCATGATGCACATCATTCTAACTCACAGCCCCACCTGAGCTCACACACTAACACACATCCAACATCACACCTACAGAGCAGCCCTCTCTCCCACTCCAACAATCAGCCCCACCACAACACACACACCAACCTCAACACCCACCTCGCCTCACATACACACTCGAACCCCAGCCCTGGCCTCCATTCCCACGCAACACCTATGCTTTATGAGGAGCGCAGCCCTCCCTCTGCCATTACCCCACACAAGCGGGATTTGACCCCCCACGCCATGAGCACAGGCCATCGGCAGGGTCCCTTGCCTCACTCCCCATACCCCAAACCTCCCCTGGACTCCTCGCCCCATCAGGAGGACACTAGTGGCTACTCTGTGCCCCAACAATCCTACCAAGGCATGGGACACCGCTACCCCTCCCAAGCGGCTCAGGGTAGTGGGGTGCTGTGCCAGCTCCTGGACCCAGCCGGTGATGACAGCTTCAGCGTCACAAGCCTGTAACAGCAGGTGAGCGTTTGATTCTCAAGGACAATATACACATGGAAAAGCGTGCAGTGAAAGAAAATACATCACAAATAAATCAATCCTTCAACTGTAAAATAATTAATATTACATAATATTTACCTGGGTGATGAAGCACAAGTGTTATTTTTGGTATTGTTTTGTAATTAAATTCATATCTGAAATGTATCTCAAAAACACAAACTGTAACGGCAGCTGGAAAGACGTAGTGTGCTGATAGAATTTCTTTGCAGAGCAACATTAACAACAGTATTTTTATTCAATGATAAATGGAACAGGTCACCTTTTAGTAATAATCCATCAAAAACATAATAAGCCTCGTGCGAAGCTTATATCTGTGTACACGAGCCATTTGATGCCAAGTTTTACAGTGACAGAAGCTACTTTTAATCTGTTTGTGAGCTAAAGGGGAGGGGGCATCAATAATAAAATTGTTTCATTTTGGGGTTTTTTATCCAAGAAACAAAATAGTAAAAAATAAATAAATAAAGCACTGAAAAGGTATAGGACACTGTCTCCACCAAGCATGTAAAACCAAGTTTCACTGTTCTTCCCCAGTAAACAATACCAAAGAAATGGGCCCACAGTTACATCTCATTTTTGAGCCCTGCTCTGCACATGTTCTCTCGGTCCATATTTGCACTTTTTTTATTGGAGGTTACATGCAAATTTGAATGTGTTTTACTGCAGTTTGTATTGTAAAACCTCTCTAGGCTGCCAAACTCCATATAATAACTCTGTAGGCTGGAATGCAAACCTTCATTTTTTGATAAAAATGGCCACAGCAAAACTGACACCAAAATGATAAAATATGCTCTGACTGGCAGCACAGTCATTGTATAAGGAACTGTTAAAAATAGCCTAAAAATGTAAAAAAAAAAAAAAAAATGTGTAAAATATATGTCAAAAACATTGTCTCATATTACTCTTATTTTCTCTTTTCATCTCTTTGTCTCTCCCTCTCTCTGTTTTCTTTTCAGGTGCATTCAATTCAAGCTTTTACAGATTTGCAAACATTTTTTTTTTTCTTTAAGGGGACTTCTTTGTGAGAGACTGTGAAATGAAGGGTGAGAATTTAGCTGCCAGCTTTGGACAGTTAAAGCTTTAATTCTCCAGCACTGACAATCAAGATCAACTCACATACTCGAGCATGCACATACACAAATGCACACGTGCGCAAACACAAGACACGCATGCGCGGATTAGTTCACTACCTAAACATGACCACATGAAGTCATACATGTGCGCCCTCACTCACACTCTGCGCTGGAATGAGGGAACGGCCAGGAGGAGCTGACAGATGAATACCAGACGCTCACGGACAAAGACAAACCTATTTCCTCATCCCTCTGAGTCCTGCTGTGATACATAGAGGACTCTGTTTCCCAGAAGTCTAACTCACCAAATCTTTGCGTTATTTTTTCTGTATCTGCAATGTGGGCAAACTAGGATCACACTACTCTCTCTGTGTTTATTTTCTCTGTTTTCTCCCCTCCTCGGCTAAACCAGCAACTGTGTTCTGCTCTCAGCTCTGCATTTCTGTCTTGTGCCCAAACTTGAACCGCATCTGAGCCCAAATCAAGTTCTGAAATACCATAAGCCTAGCAAATGTCCCTCTCTGTGCACTCCTTGTGTTGTGTCCCATAAGAGAAAAAGTGGACTAAATCAGTTTCTGCTCTTGAAATACCAGCATCTGTACATATGACTCCAGCTCCAAGCCAGGGGGCCTCTGTTCGCTGTGAAGGCCCGTCATCAACTTGCCCTCCTCTGCGTTCTGCCATGGTTTCTCTGCTGTGGGGGTGGGGGGGACTGCAGCATGGAGACTTAACATCCTGTGTTTTGCTGTTTTAACTACAAGGGAAAGAGACATTGAAATTACACAATGGCCCCAAAGAGACTTGTTTTCTGTGTGCAAATTTGAGACAGAGGGTGCGTCCGTGTGACATGCATGTATTTGTGTGTACATGTGCCTACATGTGTGCGTATGAGTGTGCGTGCGTGCCTGTGGGGTCTAAAGGAGTGAAGCTTCCCAGACACCAAAGTCTTGGCGGGGCCTAATTCTTTCTTTCACTCTCTCCCTTCTTTTTCTGTGGTCTTGTGTTGTTTGGTGGTTTTTGTGATGAAAAAAAATTGTATATCTGTCTGTTACATATCATGTATGTATCTGAGGTGCAAAATATTTAAATACACATTCTGTTCTTGCCATTGGTAATCTTGTCTATAGCGTTCAGCTTCTTTGCCGGATTAAGGGGGAGGTGTGAGCGTGCTTGTGTGTGGCTGTGTTTTAGAGCCTCCCAAAGTATTGGGCTTTGCCCAGGCTGTCTGGGACTGTGAGCGAGTGTGCGAGCGAGCGAGTTCAGTCAAGGACACAATTCGACAGGGAGTGAAAGGGAGGGGAGGAGAGGAATAGATGGTTGGGAGAGCAGGGGAGGATATGTTGGAGGAAAAAGAAAGAAACCAGACTGAGGAAATCAGAAAAGGGTGTCGAAGAGGTTTTTAAAGCCACTAAAACAAAAATGCCCATCCCCCCCCTCAAAAAAAAAACTGTAGTTTCACAATTCTTCATCCAAATAAGGAAATGTTTTAAAGCAACTAACCAAAGACCGCTGGTACCAGAGAGCTGACAGGAAAGGATCCCATGCCTATTGCATGTCCTCACAGGGAAACTTGCTACTATACAGCAAATACTGTACATCTGCAGCTTGTGTATATGCATGTGCGTGCCAGACAGAGAATTAGAGAGAAAGGAAGCAGATGGGGTAAGTTTACTGGCTGCATATTGTGTACAGTTTGTCAACAAGCTGACTAAATAGACTCAGACATGGCTGGAGGAAATGTGTTTGCTGTGACATTCCACTGTATGGTGGAAGGGTGCACGAACTGTCAACAACACTACATGACAGACAGAGAGGGGGAGGGTGCAGAGCGACAGCTCTCTGTCAGATTTTTCTTTTGTGTGGCATTTATAAAAAAAACACTGCGATTGCATTTACATACAACGGCTTCTCTTTTGTGTTTAATTTAAGGAAAATCACAGCCAATTTCATCCCACAACCAGGAGCAAATCTAATAATAATCTGTATGATTATTTCTCAAGTATGACATTTTACTTAAATAGAGGTAACACTTGAAGTCATCCATTTTATTATTTAGTAGATTTGAGGACACGTTACGGGTTTATTAATGAAACTGATCTAAACTCCATCATGGCAACATTTATATAATTACACCATTTTGCTCATTGTGTTTATACCCCAGCCTACAAGAAAGAAGTTTCTTAAAACTGGATTAACGCATTTATTTCTAAGTATGTTATGTTGTAGATGGATACCATCAGAAAGCGTTATATTCTAAGTACCCTAAGAAATTAATCTTGTGGAGCAAAATGAGTATTTAGTGTTCTAGCATAAAATTAAACTTTCCAAACTTCTGTAAAAGTACAGACCACAATCCGTGACTGTGCATCTTAAAAACATCAACCTTAAGTTTTATTTATTCAAATTTCAATATTTGTAATACCCTAAAAATAATAATAAATGGTGATTTATATGGCTCACGCTACTTTGGCGGAAGAATACCACTAGTTGCTCATCATTTTGATAAACAGCACTTTTTTTTAACGTTAGAGATAGGCTGTTCGTCCAGTATAAAGCGGAAAGGGTATTTTCTAACCGACGTGTCTGTTAATTATAACCTAGTTAGTTATAGGTTAAATAAAGTCACTGTGTCAATAAGGCCACCGCTGACCGAGGAATGCGCTTCGTCACCAGCAACTTTCCCCTGGGGATGACAAGAAGGAGGAGGAGGAGGTCGCGGAGGATGGTGGAGGAGGGGAGTTCTCAGCTGGGACTTTCCTCTGCCCTCCGGGAAAACTAAGGAAAAAAAAAAAAAAGCGAGAGAGAAAAAAAGTTGAATCACAGGGCACAGCGCCGGCGATGTTCCCCGGAGCCGTCACGGAGGTGGAGGTATGCGGACCTGTGCGCGGTGGAGGGGCCGCTGCGGTCTCTCCCTCCGCTCGGGAGCACTGCTCCTCTTAATCCCACCGCTTCTCCTCGCACTCCAGCTCCTCGTCGTCGGGTCACTTTTACCTGGAGCCGCACGGGTGTGGATAGGGGTAGAGGAGCAGGACGGAGGGGTTGCATTTTCCGTTATAAGCATTGAACCGAAGTGGAGCTCACGGCACCGGGGAACGCGTTCCTGGCGACCCGGCGTGGAGGAGGAGGCCGAGGCGGACGACGGGGAAAGGAGGGAGGGGGCACGAGCCTTTGAGGATGAGAACGAGATGCACTCGCGCCAGGTTCGTAATGTAGTGCGGAGGAAAAGTTTATGCATCAGATGTTTTATTAAAGACTTTTTGGGGGGATAATAAATGAAAATTTGATTTTCGCCTACAGTACATGAAATTTATGAATGAAGTTTACAGATAATTTCAAAATGAACTTAAGTGGGAAACAGATACTGGGATCATGCCATTGCTAAGCAGGATTGCAGTTTAAAAAAACATAAAAAAAAGCTACCCTGCTGCTGCCGTAGTGTCTTCATCCAGCTCATTTATTATGCTGGGCCAGTTTGTGCAGGGCTCGCTGAATTATTACAGGCATGATGGAACAGGTGAGGGCAGGGGGCGCAGCTCAGCACTGACCCCACATCAGAGAGAGATGACAGCTGTTTCGTCTTTCTGTCTTTGCCCTTCAGCTGCAGAGTGCTACAGCCATCTGTGTTTGTGTGTAGGTGCATCTGTCCCCTCTTCACCTCTCACTCCTCACGCCCTCTCGCTTTCACTCTGCTCTTCTCTCACTGTCTCTTTATCTGCCCAAGGCTAAACTCTGACTCATTCTATTGAATCATCACCCCCACTCCCCACAGAGGTTGCCATGGTGACCAAAAGGTTCATTCTGAGCTGGGTGTGTGTGTGTGTGTGTGGGGGGGGGGGGGGGGGGGGGGGGGTTGTGTGTGCAAGCCTGTGTTTGTATGTTACGGCACCTCAGGCAAATACCAGCAGGACGGAGGTCAGTGCCTGTGACCTGCCTTTTCTGCACTCCTACCTGGGCACTTGCACACTTTACTGCCATTCCTATGCATTATTTAGCCACATTCCAAATTCTCTCGGATCTATTGGTATTCCTTGCGCTGGAGCATCTATATATACACATCATGCATGTTCCCAGGTGGGACCCAGAGCATTGGAAGTGCAGCTGTGGGCAGCAGGCGAGCCATCCTTCACAGCAGAACTCAATCGAATCATCCAGTATATTACAAGGCCACAGGTAGGCTGCACAGAACACCATCCAAAATGCTGCAGTGATATTCACAGAAAAATCTTTCCTCAAAAAGTTATCCAAACTGAAACAGCAATTGCAAAAGTAATCTCAGGGTTTGAAAATCCCTAACATCATTTACTTTACGCAACACAACTTGAATACTAATTCTAACACACAAACTTATGACTTGTGACCCTTTAAAAAAAGTGTCTGCTTAAAAAAAAATCCTGTATTTCACAAGGAAAGTCATGAAGAAGGAAAAACAAATTTTCATCTGTTGACAGTTTTCTTTGTCTTTTCTTGGCTTTTTAAAATCTGGTCAGATTTATCTTCTGACCCCTTGGAGAGGTCCCAGCCCTTAGGTTGGAAACCACTGGTCCAATAAATAGCGCAATCCTTGAAAGCTACACTCCAGCTCAGTGGGGGCTTAAAATTCTTGTAGCCAAGAGTTAGACCTTGCCAAGCCTTAACAGAAATCAATAATAATAATAAAAAAAAAAACAGCTTCACTTTTTTTCTACTACACTTCTTTGACTGCAGACTAGTGTGGGGGTTAACATAGCAGTAATATGATCAGTCAAGCACTGTCAATATGCTGGCAGCAGGAATCTGCCAAATCTTCAGCCAGTAAGGACTTTCTGTTCCAGACAGGAAACTCCCAAACAAGAGTAAAGACTTATGCAACACCGAGTGCTGGGGGAACTGGGAAGGAAAGTTATATATCGTCACCCTCTTTAAAAAATGGCCTAAGTCTTTTTTAATGAAAGTTTTTTGTTGTTGTTGTTTTGTTTTTTGCCTAAATTATCATATTTTCAATGTTTGGTTCAAATGTTTGACTTTACAGAAGTATTAAAAGCATGATCAAAATGAACACACCTGAATAAAGTAAAACAACACAAAAACATTACCCAAGTGCTTGTCTGAATAGATCAGTTTTAAGCTGTTTTTAAAGGATACCACAGATTCAAGGGTGCAAAGAGAAAGTAATAAGCTCTTCCACTAAGGTTTTGGCATTAAGGTCTGGAATGCACAATCCGCCTTAGTTTTCAGATGGGTAAGTGGAATCACAAGAAGACCTCTATATGTAGACCTAATGATCCAGCTCGGAGAACAGAGGCAAAGTAGATCGATGATATGAGTGGAGGCCTGACTTTGTAGCTTGACTGGAAGCCAGTGCAAACGCTTTAACAATGGGGTAATGAGAGAGAATTTATGAGAGTGAGTTTAAAACCTTGCAGCAGCATTTTGGACAGATTAGAGGCGATTAATAGATGCTTTAGACAGACAAGAAAAAAGAGCATTAAAATAATCTCAGCAGGAGGACACGAGGGCATTAACAAGCATCTCCAGTTCACTTTTTGAGACAACAGTCCTGTGTTTAGCAATATTTCTTAAGTGGAAAATGCAAAAGATTTGATGTGAGCATCAAAAGTCAAAGACTGATCAAAGATGAACACAAGATTCTGTGTATTAGCTTTTACAGAAGATGCGAAAGATGATACAGATGATAAGAAATGGTTTTAAAACTACTAACAATATGACAGAATTTACAAGGAAAATAACATGGGAATTAAACCAGATCCTTGTGGAACACCACAAGATAATCTAGCCACATCTGACCAGAAACTTCCTACTGAGAACAAAGTGTTCTCTCAGTAAGAAATAAAGTGAACCACTACAAGACAGGGCTGGAAATCCCTACCTTGTGGTTTAAGTGGTGGATGCGGTCTTGAAGGTGGAGCTTAGGTCCAGCAAAACAAGGACTGAGTAGGCATCAAAAGGTCATTTGGGACTTTAAGGAGAGCTGTTTCAGTGGAATGTAGTTTCCTAAAACCAGACTGAGCAACTTCCTTAATTGTTTCTCAACAACCTTTTCTAAAATTTTGGCAATGAAAAGAAGTTTTGAAATGGGTATATAGTTTGTATGTAGTGATGGGTCCAGGTTTGCTTTTTTCAGCAGTGGTTGGATAAGCCCTTTAATAGAGCTGGGGACACAGTCTGACAGCATAGAGCAATTTATCAGAGTGACCACAGAGGGCTCAGTGGAGTCAAAAACTTTATATTGACTGGGGTAGTTGAGGGTTTCATTTGGGTTAATGGGGATTGATAATACTCCATATTTTTATTCTTGGACTTAACTAGAGTGGTTTTGCATGATAGTTTAAATTATTTCTTTATTTAATATTAGACCTTAGGGGAGCATCTTAGTTCATCTTCTGTGTGGAAAAAATTTTTTTATTTCCTCTGTCTCCCTTTAAGCCAGGTTCCTTCTGATTGGCTGCCACTCCCAAACAAAATGCTTGAACTGCAGGTGGGTGGGGCTTCTGTGCTCACAGACAGAAGTGATGACTTTGGCCATGCTAATATGAGCACATTATAACAGTATATATGACAAAAAAAAATAAGAAAAAGCAGAATCAGTCCCCTTTAATTATTCAATACCTGCAACAAATTAAAGCACCTCAGATTTACTCTTATCAAACAGCTACCATCAAATTGATTTTATCATTTGGTTTACTCAAAGACACTTGAAGCCATGACTCTGCAATGTTCTCACAAATTACACAAGACAAGCCACTTCTCCGAACAACTTCTTCTTTAGCTTCCTCTCTTCTCATATGAATGCTAATTCTGTGTCACACTCTTTCCAGACCTCTATCCAGCCCGTCTTATGTGACTCTTTCCTCTTGTGTGTCCCCAGCTGAACTGCTCCAAGGTTTTATCTCCAGGGCGGGCTCAGCCAGCTCAGCACCCTGCAGCACCAGCCCATTGGCTGCTGTGTGCTGAGGACTGGCTCCTTCCAGCTTCACACAAAACGTGTGTTGCATATTCCTTCAGGTGTGCCACTTGTCTGTTACGTTATGTCAGTGCATGCGCTGCTATGCATTCTTATCACTGGTTCAGTTGGAATAAACAGCGCAATGCATATTTAATCATGCATGCAATAATGTTCAAACCACCTTTGTGCTCTCCTGCCTCTCTGTCTTTCTTTCTGTCTGTCTTTGTCTCTCTAGTATGGATGGGGGAGATGCAGACTTTCTGAAGACTGTGTTGGGGCTGGGATGTGAAGTACACTGTTTTGATCCCAGCAACTCTAATGCATCTGGTGGTCACCTTGGCAACAGTTTGGCTAGTAACCATGGTGATGGAGGCGTGGTCAGCCAACACAAGATGTGGCTTGAGTGGCGAGCTCCAAAGAAGCGCACGCAGAAGAGGAGAGGAAACCCGGGTGGTGTTTCTCAAACGCTGGCAGACATTATGGCAACTCTGGGACATCACACAGTAAGACACACGCACACACAGAAATTTAGAGAAACAGTGCCAAACAAACATACCTTAGAGTCTTTTCACCCCAACATACCCAGAAAGCTCTTTTACTCAGATGTTCCCATAGCAACAGGGCTCTGCGCCATCCCTGGCTGCCATGGCAACAGTTTAAGTGAGTGAATCACCCAGTTGCATCTTGTAGCCACAAGAGGGAACTACATACCTGGAGTTTGATTGTGTGCTGGGTGACAGAATAGGAAGCAGTCCAATACATACCTCTATAAATAATTAGTGTCACTGCATGAAGGCAAAAATATACAATAGCTTCATAGACATGTGAGCAATAGTGCCACCTCTGGAGGAAGAAATGATCGACAATCCAGAGAACTGACATGTGTTTGATTAGACATATTATGTATAATTTCCCCCTGATTTGACAAGAAAAGTTAGGTGGGTGTGGCCAAATTAATTCTCATGTTCTGACGTTTGAATGCCTCGTCCAATTTGGCCCAAATTTGGCTCAAGTGTGTAGACTCAAGTGTAATTTAGACTTCTGCTTTGATTCTATGTAGAGCCTACGACATAGCCTACACATGTGGCTGGTGCCATTGCTAGCCTTTAAACCTGTGTGGCTGCACAACATTTATGCTATACAGTGCTGTGAAAAGTGTTTGCCCTTTTCCTGATTTCATTTTTTTTTATATTTGTCATACTTACATGTTTAAAATCATCAAACAAAATGAAATATTAATAAAAGAAAACCTGAGTAAATACAAAATGCACTTTTTAGATGATGATTTCATTTATTAAAGGGAAAAACAGTATCCAAACCTACTTGGCCCTGTGTGGAAAAAGTAATTGCCCTCCCCGTTAAATCGTAAATTAAATGTGATTAACCACATTTTTTTGGAAAGATGAGTTCAGTTTCACTAGTCAGTGGTGGCAGAAAATGCTGTTCCTGACTTAATCAGTGCCATTTCTGTTGTCACTGATGCCTGCTTTGTTCTGTACCCAGTGTTCTGCTGCTGCTCTCTCTAACTTATGCTTCTCATGTATGCACTTGGAAGGGTGGGGAGGTGCCAGACCAGAGCCATAGTTTCCTCTGTTCTTTCTTCTCTTTAGGTTCACTTCCTGTATGCTGATTTGCTAAGTGGTGAGTGGCGAGTTTTCCAGAACTGGATTGAGGCAGGAACTCTGCAAAATGTCCATCATCTTGTTGCCAAGGTGCACCTGGAGTGGGCAGGGTTTGAGGTGGGCGGAAGCAACGAGGAAGTGCTCCGCTATTGGTTCAGTGTCCTTCAGGGTCTTCAAGCTTCTGGACTCAAGCTGGTTCACAGCTCTGCAGGAGAGGGTCACAGTGTCCTAAAACAGACAGTAGCAAATGCACACAGCTCCTACACACTCAGCTGGGTCAACACACGACACTGAGACTCACACATGAATGGATGAAGCTGTACACAGATGATCCAAAGAAGAGGGGGAAGCAGTTAGTGAAGTTTCTTGTTTTTTCCTGAGATTTCAGGCATATGGTTCTTCACATGACATCTCCCTCTAGTGGATATGAAGAGATCTGCATCTTTGTTACTTGACTCTTACATAAAAATTTTTATTTATATTTAAAACTGGACATTTTATTTTAAGCAAATATTGAACAGAAGAAGGGGTTGCTGTTTTAACTGGCTAACAGACACAAAAATAATAGTTAAATCTACAGATTTTACTTTGTCACAAAATAAAAACAAGGGCATACTGTATGTATGTCCTAACTGTTCCTGAATATAAAACCACTGCCCAACAGGCACCAATACATCTTCATTTATGTTTCAGCTGAACCATAAATCTGTTGTTTTACCGGCATGTCCCACAGTATGACCCCTTTCACATGAGTCTGATCCAACAGCTTAACCTCTTTGAGAATATTACTGTAAGCCTGAAGTACTTTAATGTGCAATAAAACTTTACATGAAGAAAAGCTTCAATTCTGTTGTAAAGTGTGTATACTGTGAAACTGTGTAAGGAGAAAACAATAAAATTATGATCTGAAACGTACATCCACACCACAATAAATACCAAATAAGAGACTCTGATCATCCCTGTTAATGAGTAGTTATACTGCTATGGGTCAGATATGTCAGGTCAACTGTAATTTGTGGCCTTTGCAAGATTTAATTGTCTACATATTTTATCCATATTCTGTTGTGGTCACACGTTTACATACACTCCTCATGGGAATGGATGTCCTGGTAATTTGGGGCTTTTAATGATTTCTTTGAACTCCTCTTTTCCCAGGCTGGAATGACTGTACAGCATACATCTTTAATGACTTTAAAAAAATAAAAATGGCTGCGCAAGATTGAATTT
Source organism: Archocentrus centrarchus (assembly GCF_007364275.1). NCBI lineage: Eukaryota > Metazoa > Chordata > Actinopteri > Cichliformes > Cichlidae > Archocentrus > Archocentrus centrarchus. The sequence goes on from NC_044356.1 coordinate 19,577,393, forward strand.
ATTTTGGATTTTCTCTAATCCACAGAGGGTCAAAACTTTACATACAGACTAAAATATATACATTTACCCCCACTAATATTTGGTTACATATCCCTTAGCTAGATGCATTTGGTAGCCATCAACAAGCTTCTGGCATAATTCTGGTTGGATATTTAACCACCGTTCTTGGCAGAATTGGTAGAGTTTATTTAAACTGGTTGGTTTCCTGGCACAGACCCAGCCTTTTAGGTCCACAAATTTTCTATAGGGTTGAGGTTGGGGCTTTGGGAAGTCCATTCCAGAAGCTTAATGTCAGCCTGCTTTATGTTAGCTGTTCCACAACCAGTTTTGATGTGTGTTTGGGTTTGTTGTTCTGTTGGAACACTCAGTTTCAAGTCCAAGTTTCAACAGTGTAGCTGTTGATTTGAGGTGAAGAATTTGGAGGTCATTCTTCTTCTTCATTACTCCATCCACTTTGTACAATGTACCACTGATAGCAAAACAGCCCCACCACCACTCTTGTTCCTGAATATCCTTACCAATTACTACTGTGATCTGAGGGTGACAGTTTGGGTTTGCTTCTAGACCATGCTGAAGTGGGGACACATCTTAATAACTTGTACTTGCGTACAGTTGTTTGAATCGATGATCTTGGAATCTGTAGTTGTGACCTTCCTATCTTGTGTAAACCTACAATTTTCCTTCTTACACTTCCCCATTGTTCTGAGTATTGATCAATCAATGAGTGCTGTCAAATCCTTTTTATGCTGGTTTTAGTGAATCATGATCACTAATGAGAATAGGCCTTTGCAAGTTAAAAACAGTGTAGACCCTTCAGCACCACTTATTAAAAGATTTAAGTGAGTGTATGTGTATACTGTATTTATATTTTAACCCTCTGCAGATTAGAAAGAATACAAAATAAATGAAAACTTGTGCACTTGTTTATTTCTAAGTTATTAAAGATTTGCTCTTTAATGACTTTATGACTGTATTTTCTCAGTTGTTTTTAATAATTTGAGAGAAGTTAGTAATATGCATCTATCCACCTAACTACTGTATTTACATGGAATCGATGGTGGGAAACAGTCCAAAACAGTAAAAAGTATACAAGTGTGCAAAAAATCGAGAGCATACTTCCTCTGATCTGCGAAGAAACACAAAAGTGGGTGTAACAGTGTTAACTGTGTATAACAAAAACAAATGTGGGCACTGTACCGCAAGTAAAGCTCAGCTACCCTATTGCAAAATCAAAATACATTGTGTGAAATTCATTCACCACATATTCGTAGGGTTTAAACCACTTCATGTTATTTAGTCTTCACTGGGGTACATGCTCCCTTAAAGCTTTGCAGTTTGCAGGGGCTGAGCTGAGCTGAGGTTAAGGAGGCACGTAACACTCACCGAGGCTTACAGGACAGGCTATTTATCGGTATGTGCTTTTTCCACAGCAGATTTTATCCATAGAAAGCCAACGCCAGTCATTCCTCGGACGCGTTCCCACTCGCTTGAACGCACGTTGGAATGTGGCGCTGCCTCCACCCTCCCTTACGTAAATTGCGGACAGATGTTTGCCACTAGTTTGGGTGGAGTTGCGCTTTTTACGTTGCAATTTCCACATCCTGTTCTCAGTTAAAACAGGTGACAGGCACAGCAGCCAATCAGCTTCGAGGAACTCCTCCGCTCGACCAATCACAAGTTCACAATCCCGGGACTTGAGCAATCTGTTTAGCTCGGTCCGTGTACTGTACCGCACAACATTTCTTGTGAAAATCTTGAGACTGTACAACTGATAGGCTGTATAAAGAGAGCCTACAATTGCCAGATTTGACGGTAAGTGATATATCATTGTTGAGTGTTGTTTTATTTAAGTGAGTGGTGTAAATATGGATTTGTTTGTCTTTTATTTCGACATAAGAGGCGCCTAGAAGTTACTTCCTGCTCTGACAAGGCCGAGATCCCAAGTTACATTTAGCCCGTTTAACTTAAAGTTGTGGGCGTAAAAAGTGTAACTCGTCTTTTATCACATATTTGCTCACGTTAGAGAAAGGTTTATGCGCTCAGTGTAAAGTTGGGGGGAAAAAATGTGCGGTAAACCTTGGTTATTTCAATTTGTGAAAGGCAGTTGGTGACCTGTCACTGTCGAACTAGCTGAAATGGAAGCAGCTGTAACGCATTTCTTCATTTTTCTATTTATGAAAGAAACGGTAAATCCTTCAGATAGTTTGGAAATATGCGCAACAATGTCTGTCGCAACCCCTTTTATTTATTTATTTATTTTTACACACAGTAACATTTATACCATGATTCACCACCAACAGGAAAAACTTGTAATTAGGCAGCTGAAATGGGCAATGGGAAGCACTACAGGCTGCACTTAGAGTAAACCAAAATCTGCAGGGAGAGTCTGCAGTCACTGCAATCTGTGACCCCTTAATGGGAGCTGTCGTTTGCTTATCTTATTCAGTATGGGAACTATGGTGTTACTGCTGTGTGTGTGTGTGTGTGTGTGTGTGTGTGTGTGTGTGTGAGCTCACATGATTGCACTGACTGTAATCTGTTTAAAATAACTTGATATATTTCTACTGCTGTAAGCACGGTTTGGCGGAAGTCATTAACCCATCAAGTTCTTCTCTTTGCTATTTTGGACATTTTAGATTTGTCTACTCAAACCGGGTAGGTGGTGCTTGTTTGCTGGGTGGCGCAAAGTTTTAGTTTTGCTTCTGCTTTAGCTCTGTCTGGGTCAGTGTATTTTTGTACGCAACTGTCTCATGTGACTTATTTAGGTATGGAAGGAACTTTTTTTTTCTCAAGTTGTTCTCTCAGTTAATAGTTTAGTCTATGAATGGTAAACCAGTTAAAAACAAACCGTGAGATTCTTGTTGAAAACAAGTGATATAAAAGCAAAATAGCAGCAGATCCTCTAACGTGGAAAAGCTAGGACCACTTAACAGTCATTCCATTATCAAAATGGGTGTTGGATGATTATTTAAACCTATTTAAAGTATTTAAAAATGTAATATAGCAAGTGTGGGGAATGCATAATCTCAGTGTTGCATTTTAGTCTTCTTTCTTATTTTTGACACACCTGACACACCTCTTTTCCATCAGGGTTGGGCTGCCCTACCCACTGCACCCCACCATGCCGTTGGTGACGAGGAATATAGAGCCACGGCATGTTTGCCGCCATCCCATCCCTTCCAACATCCGCAGTGAGCTGGAATGTGTCACCAACGTCACCCTGGCCAACATCATCCGCCAGCTCGGCAGCCTCAGTAAGCGTCTGTTATGCGTGGTCGGGTGTCACTATGTCACTAGAATATGGAGCAAATGGTTGATGAGCAGTGATGAATATGTATGACATGCATGTTTTTTTTTGTTTTTTTTTCTCAGTTAATAAATTATTATGTAGTTTTCATATCTTATGCATGTGTGAGACAAATCCTTTAACTGGTGCAAATGAGAAACCTGTGTTTCTGTTTGCAGGCAAATATGCAGAGGATGTGTTTGGGGAGCTGTTTGTCCAGGCTGGAGAATTTGCCGGCAGGGTGAGCTCACTTGGAGAAAGAGTGGATCGCCTGCAGGTTAAAGTCACCCAACTGGACCCCAAAGAAGAGGAAGGTAAGTACTCCCACATCTTACTGTCTATGTTACTACTTATGCTGCTATCAGTGTAGTTTATTGGTTTGAAACCTCCTTTACACAAGAACTAATGAACACAATACATATTTAAAACATTACCCGTTTCTCTCAGTTTCATTGCAGGCCATCACTACCCGGAAGGCGTTCCGCAGCAGTGTGACCCAGGATCAACAGCTCTTCACCAGGCCGTCTCTGCCAGTGCCTGTACAAGACACTTACACGATCTGTGATCCTCCTCCACCGCTCAATCAGCTCAGTGTATACCGGTAGGGTGGCAGCCAAAGCTTATATTTATTCACTGCAGCAGCATCTGCAGTGAATAAAAGAACACGTGCAAGCACATGTGACCGTATGGAGACACATGCGTGGGAGATTCTTATAGTGACTGGACATTATTTAAGCTTACCTCTGTTGCATGTGGTTTCATTTCTTATCAAGGAGTGGGTCTTGGGAGTGGCTAGACAATATTTAGTTTAATTTAATGAGGCTCAGTCCAACATGAATGGCAGTTTTACACTTATTATCACAAACAGGTAGTTTGCTCTGTGTTTGCCCAGAAAACCTGTAGCCCTCCTTTAAAAAATCTTAGAGATTTGTTGTGCTGATGCCATGATTTCCCCTGTTGTTCTTCCTTTTAGTGTGTGACCTGTTTAAGTCCAGGCAGTTTTGGGGTTTTAATACTGGCAAGCCACACTTGTTTGTTTTGCTTTTAAACAACCCACCAATGAACTGAAAGAGCACTGAAGATATTCTGTGGGAAATATTCTGTGGTTGTTGGCACCATTGCCTGGGATTGAATCCAGCCTGAAGCCTTTCTACGTGGCATTTACATGTTTTCTCTGGGTACTCCAGCTTCCTCAGACAGTCCAAAGATATGCATGTTAGGTGAATTGGTGATTCTGATTTAGCTGTACGTGTGAATGGTTGTCTGTCTCTCTGTGTTAGCCCTGTAATAGATTGGCAACTTGTTGGGATAGGCTCCAGCCTGGATAAGTGGAAGAGGGATGATTGATGAATAGCTGGATGGATACATATAATCTTTGTTCACAAGCTAACATATCAGTGAGACCACAAATGTAGATGCACAAGGCACGACATGTCATCAGAAGTGTGATTAATCAGAAACCAGAACAGAAGAAGAGGGTGATGTCTGTATAATCACCCCAGCAATTGTAAATGATGTGTAGCATGAGAATCTCAGCATGTCCAGTTATAGAGACTCTTTTTGTGGCTGGTAAGAGTGTAAATGTGGTAATAATTTGACTGATCATTCTTTGCAGACAGTGATTTGTCCATGGAGTGTGATGTGGATGTGACCAAAGAAATTAGCTAGTTTGCAGTGAAGGCTTCTTTTTAAAGGCACAGTTTAATAGTTTCTTAATATTGAGACATATGGCAGATAACTGTCTTTCAGTACACACTGTGCATTTTTATGCCTCTGGTTTAAGATAACACAAAGGTTTGATGGACATCCAGAAATAATTATTAATACCTGTAAATGGTTGTCTGCAGAGATGATGGGAAGGAGGCCCTAAAGTTTTACACTGATCCCTCCTACTTCTTTGACCTGTGGAAGGAGAAGATGCTGCAGGACACCAAGGACATCATGAAGGAGAAACGCAAGCACAGAGTGAGACTCATAAACACACTCATACGTACAAAGACATGAGTCATGACATAAGTAAAAACAATCTAACATTAGTCGTATCAAGTGAAATCGTTTGAATTCAGTGCTAATCTTGCACTTTTGTCTCTTTTCTGAGTAGAAGGAGAAGAAAGACCATCTCAACCAACGGACCCTCAACCCTCGAAAGATCAAGACCAGAAAGGAGGAATGGGAACGGCTTAAGATGGGAGAGGAGTTTGTTGTACCAAAGTCTGATATGATGTAAGTTTTCTGGCGTGCCTCTTTTTTTTTTTTTAATCAGTCATTAACAGTGACTGGATATATAATGAGCCAAAAAAAACCTATCCAAGTCTAAATTTTAGTGAATTATTTTCATTCAGCTTCATACACGCCTCAGCTGCAATGGCTCTAAGCCCTCCCGCTTTGAAGACCACTGACGTACCCTGTAGGCTTTAATGTGGACAAGCATGTCTTCTTAATGATTAACAAACAAAAAAAAATAGAAAAATATTTCTCTTTAGTTTATTCAGTAAAATAACAGATGAGACATTAATGTGTGCAGTTCCATTCTTTCCCTTGTTATCACTGAATCTGTACATAGTGGTTTGGGTGGTATGTCCTGTTAGAGGCTGCTCTCGGGGGGTTGGGTGTAAAGCTGGGTGTTGCTGGAAGATTGCAGTAAACAAATGTGTGAGTCACGCTGGGTCCTCTTCTTGATTGCACTTATATTGCTGCACACGACATACTAAAAAAAATGTCATTGTAAACAGGTAATAGGTTTACACGAGATGATGGAATATAAAAATAATTTCAAAAATATTTATTTAAAAGTAAAACATGTGCAATAAAAATACTTGCATATTTATGTGCACTTCAGTTAATAGTACTCATTACAGGAACAGTAACAAAGAATTAAGTCCTTAATTCCTTGTTTTTCGATTATCTTCTGATGTTTTTTTTTTTTTTTTTTTTTTAAACTAAAAAGGTAGTTTTGCTGAAAGTTTTGGTGATTCAGCACATGCAATGTTTTATGAGCCTCACAGCAGGTCCAATGAGGGGAAAAACAGCCTTATTTCCTGACAAGCTGTGTAGCTGAAGAACAAGCTGTTCTCTCTCTCTCTCTTTACATGCTTCTTTTTAATAGCTACACAAAGCAGCCAACACAGGTGTCAGTGTAACTATCTGTATCTGCTGCTTTAAATGCGTTTGACACATCTCTTAACTTGTTAAATTATAAATGTGCATAAACAGATGCTACTTGAGCACCAAATGCTAATCACATCCGTGTTGCATATTAGGGTTTATTTGTATTTGTGGTCGGGTGTGTTTTGGGCTGACAGCGACGTCTCGTTTCTTATAAGGCATTCCTCTGAGGGTCTGAATGGCAGTATTGGATCTGGGGAGGGCTTCACTTGTGAAGGCCTTGATCTTAGTACAAATTCCTATTCTTTTGATCCTGGCTCCCCTCCTCCTCCTCCTGGTCCCGATGAACTGCCTCCTCCACCTCCAGACATGGCGTAAGTACTGCAACATCATACATACCAGCCCACATGTGATCCGAACATGTAGTGAGAGTACAGCCACACGTACAGCTGTCTATACACATCCCCTCAACTGGAGCTAAATGGATTATACTCTTTGACTTTGTGATTCTTTAATGAATACGAGCTGCTCTGGAAGCAGCTGCACACAAATTGCAGGTTAATGGAGGGAAGTGAAGCCATTTAAATTATCCTTTTTATCTCTAACGTCCTCTCCATCACTTACAGGTATAACGATGGGCAATATGGAGCACCACCCCAGAAGCGTGTCAGCGTGCTGAGTCCAAGCCACCCGCCTCCATCTCCCCCCATTGCTTCGTCCCCACCCAACGCCCGCCCAAGCCTCTCTCCTCCCCCTGCACCTCCTCCCCCTCCTCCACCTGGTGGATTTGGGGTTCCCCCACCTCCCTCTGATTTTGACACCCCACCCTCTCCTCCTCCGATCTCCTTGTCCAACTGTCCTCCCGCTCCCCCTCCTCCCCTGTCTATGCCCACTGTTTGTCCTCCTCCACCACCTATGCCTGTAGGTGGGGGTCCACCACCACCTCCTCCTCCACCACCTCCCCCTGGCCCTCCTCCCCCGCCTATTGGCCATTCTGGTCCACCTGCCCTTGCCGGGATAACACCATCTTCTGCTCCCAAACCTCAGCCAGAGCCCGTCAGTGACGCTCGCAGTGACCTGCTGCAGGCCATCCGACAAGGTAATTTACTGTTAACTGGCTGGATCAAAATTTAAAAATGTGAAACAAATAACTATGTAACATAAAATAGAAAACAATGAGGAAATTTAGTTTTTTAAATGTATTTATTATTCTGTAATAAAGCTACACACTTACACAGCAGATGAACAACTGAGCCTATCAAGGTCAAATCAAACATTTTTATAAGATAAGTTCTATACCAGTGTTGGAATATTCTTTTTTTTTTTTTTTTTTTTTTTACTGCATATAAGGCATGCAACTCCAGAGCAATTATTTTAATTTTTAATTTTATGCTGCTTTAATTCCGCTATTCCTCTACAAACAAGTTGTGATTACCCCTGCTTTTAAATACCAACACAAGACTCAAACCACCAAAGAGTAAAGAAAATGACTTTTTATAACTAAACTGTGTTTATTATCAGTGTTTGTGTGCATTTTGTGCACACTAACACATCACCTATTACTTTAACAATGCATTCCCCTACTTACCAAATGTTTACAAAGCAGATTAAAAAAAAATATATATATATATTTTGAATCCTGCAATGTTTACTTGTTATTTTGATCCGTGCTGCTTGCTGCTGTTTCTTGGCACATTTCTGCTCCCAGCAGTCAATTAGTGGAGCAGTGTGATACACTTGAGCAGGAGTACAAACAAAATAGCATACATATTAAAAAAAAAAAAAAAAAAAAAAATAGCCCTACGAACCTGGACCTACTTGGGAATAGTGTTGATGTGATATATATACAGCCACTCTATTAGGCACACCTTGCTAGTACTGGGTTTGACCCCATTTTTCCTTCAGAGCTGCACATTCATGATGCAAATACCCACATCCCAAAGGTGTTCTATTGGACTGAGATCTGGTGACTGTGGAGGCCATTTGAGTACCATGAGCGCACTGTCATGTTTAAGAAACCAGTTTGAGATGATCTGAGCTTTGTGATCTGGTATTTTATCCTGCTAGAAGCAGCCATCAGGAGTTGGGTACACTGTGGTCATAAAGGGATGGAAATGGTCAGCAACAACACTCAGGTAGACTGTGGTGTTGAAACAGTGCTCAGTTAGTATAATACAATTACACCACCAGCAGCTTGAATGGATGGATCCATGCTTTTATGTGGTTTAAAACAAATGCTGACCCTTAACCGTGCCTATATGCTTCAATGCATTGGGTTGCTGCTATGTGATTAGTTGATCAGACATTTGCAATAATAACCAGTTGAACAAAGTGGCTGGTGAGTGTATTTTGATAGCTCTGAAGAAAATGTAGTGGTATTTCAGCCAATAATTTGAAGCAGGACAGCTGGCAGGAAAAGTCCTTCAAAACCCTGAATGTTTTGGGTTTTATTTTTTCTTTGCTCAGTAGTGAGTAATTTCTCCAAAACATGTTAAAGTGTGACGTCCTTGAGTACTCCGGCTCTGCAGTCAACAACCTGCTACTCCCTCTTCAACTAGAGGCAGAGTGTTTTTTTTTTTTTTTTTTTTTTTTTATAAACACAGCCATATGATTCTCATCATCCTGTGATACAAACAAAATTATATTAATTAAAGCTAATCATGTGTTATTGTTGAGCCTTATGAGCTATTTTTCTTCAACTTTATAGACTTAAAGGCTGAGGTCAACCTCCCACTATCCTCAAACCAGTATCTGTAGAGCTGTATGTCTCTGTATCAGCACTGTATGGTAGAGTACAGAGGAGGAAATGAATGATCCCACTGAGCTGTAATTTATTAAGTCAAGGTAACTTACCAGGTAACTGGTAAACGGTCCAACAGTATGTCAAGTTTTGCAACTTTTAAGAAGACAGCATGTGGTGGTCATGAATTATATTAAATGCTGTATTATAAATATTTAGTTTGTTGATGCTTTCCTCCAAGTGGCATATGTGCTTTATGAATGTAGATGAGAGATCATGCCACCTACCAGCTCCCTGATTACCAATAGGTACAACAAAGTAGTCAAATATGACAACATTTTTATATAAATGACCTGTATAATGACAGACTTCAGCTGGATAAAGATTATTCAGATGTTGAATGCATCGTTAAATCGTTTAACTCCCTTTCAGGTTTCAACCTGCGGAAGGTGGAGGCCCAGCGGGAGCAGGAGAAGAGGGATCACTCTGGCAACGATGTGGCCGCCATCCTGTCGCGTCGTATCGCAGTGGAGTGCAGCGACAGCGAGGATGACTCTTCCGAATTTGATGATGACGAGTGGTCCGATTGATTGACATCCCTTTTCCTCTCACTACCGTGTGTGTGTGTGTGTGTGTGTGTGTGTGCGTGTGTGTGCGTGTGTGTGTGTGTGTGTGTGTGTGTGTCTTCAGTCTTAAACAACACCTGTGCATTCCCATTCAGATTACAGCCTTCAAGTACAAACAGAGCAAAACTAGGTGGGTTTTTGTGTGAAAGTTAGTCTGTTTGAGAGGGTGTGTGCATTTTTTAAATCTCGTTCCTTGATCCTGTTACGTATATTCAAAATTATTTATGTCAGAGATAATAAATAGGGCAAACGTGCCTGGTTTTGTCCCAGTTTGCCATTAATTTTCATTGGATGACACGCCGCTGTTATTGATGCAAGAGTGCTAGTGATGTGACGCACGTCTCTCCTGAGCACGTGCATAAACACATCACCTCCCCCTCTCTAAGTGTCTGTTAGAATCAGGTACCCTTTGCTGAGGGCTTAAATCCTGATTTTTATCTGCTGTATTACCTTATAGCAACGGATAATGGAGAGCAAGGTCGAACACACACATGCATGCAACAGCTTCCATTCACAGTAGCTATATGTATCAATGAAGAGACACAACATTCTTCATAGATTATGTGATACAGATGTAAAGTTTATATTTCCAAGAATATCTAAGGATTATTAATGCAATCACTTCAAATCTCTACAAAGCACAGTTTTTTTAATCACATTTTGTATTTTGTCTTTTTTTGTTGTTTTTTTTGTTGTTTTTTTTTTTTAAGTGGTTGTAGCTCATAAACAAACTCAGTAATTAATTAATTCAGTGAGATGGGGAGACAGGTATTGGCTCATGTCAAACACCAGGAGTGTTGCATAAGTTTGCCATACTTAACATATGGAGACATTTAACATTAATATCGTAATTTCTTTTTGGTTAATGTATTTTACTTTTGTTTTTCTTCTTAAAATTGTATTCTGAGCTTTACGGGGGATCAGCTGTAATCTGTTGCTTCAATCAGTGTGCCTTTTATACTGTATTTCAGTGTCTGTGCTTTAATTTGGTTAATCTTGTTCCAAAAATATGGTGCGGAGTCAAATGTAGAACTGAGTGTTATTTAGTGTGGACCACATATTTTCTTAAGTGCCTTTAATTTTAAGTCTGCCTGTGTTAAAGCACCATGACACGGCATGATTGGCCAAAGATCTGCTTCTCCTGCCTTAAGTTTCCAAATGATTATAGTTATTTCAATAAAGAGAGTGAATTTCAAATGTGTCTTGGTGTGTGCACTGAGCTGTCTTAAATAATAGGTTAAGTGTTGGAAAAACACTCCTCGTGACTCATCCTCTTTATCTCTGTGGTGGACACCTTTCACGGTGCTCGGCGCTGACTGTATAGAGTGTGAAAATGAACTGACTGCAGAAATTTTCAGAAAATGGGTAGGAGGAGAGAGAAACCTCTTGCATAATCACCGCGTTCTCGTGCCACGGCTGCTTTAAGGATTCAGTGGGTGCTCCAGGACTGTAATAACATTGCGGATTGCTTCAGACACCAAATAATTTAAGATGCAGGAAAAGGAGCAGCAGCCTGAGTTAAAGAGAGTGATGGAAAGAGACAAACACTAAAAGCTCTGCTAGCAGTGAAGAATGCTGACGTCACTCAGTAGAAAAAAAAGCATATTTATTATTCATCAGTATAAAATATTAATTCATTTCAAAAAATGGTTGTGCAATCTGAACATATGGTCAGTATGTTTCAAAGTGCATTTAACAACATGTGCAAAATATAATCTCAAAGATATTGAACATTTTGCTTTGCAGACATTCAAGTAAATAAAATCAGGCTTTGGATCACATGTCATTACACCGTGACAGGCTTCTACTTATAATCCATCCCACCCTCTTTCTTTTAAAGTGCCAATACTCATTAAGTCCACTTTATTTATATATATATATATATATATATAAATAAATAAATACACATTATAGTATCTCTGTGATTGTTTTATTCTGGGAATCCAGTGGAGCTACAACTGACTGAGGATGAGACTCACAGTACAAACAGTATCTTTTGTCCCAAGATGGCTGCCAGCCAGGACAGTTCAGTACATTCTGATTTGTAGAAGGACTTTATCTCTGAAAAGTGCTGCCTGTGTGTGTGGGAGTACGTATGTGTCAGAGACTCCTCGTTCTGGATCCGAGTGACAGTCAGTGCAGCAATGAATGTATTTTGGCACACAAACAGTGATATGTCTGGCATAGATTTTGTTGTTTGAGTCTGCTGAGGTTTGGCAGTTTACACATCAACAGGGTAATGTATGTGTGTGCTGTGTGAGTATCTGTGTGGGCAGCAGGCGTGGAGAAGCACCTTGCGAATGTCCTTGTGTCTCAGACTGTAGAGAATGGGGTTCAGCAGGGAGCTGCCTGCTGCTGGCACCAAGGTGGCATAGGTGTATAAAGGAGGGCTGGATGCATCTCCCAGAAGCCCCCAGAGAGAGAAGGGCATCCAGCAGCCCACGAACACACTGAGGATCAGGATCAACCGAGAGAAGCCTCTTCCACTGCTGTGCTTGCTTGCATATGACTGGCTGGAAGGGAGGAAATGCCTTTGGGTAGCGATGGCATGGGCATGCCGCCTTGCCACACGACAGATCCCAGCATACAATTGTAGGGTTACCATTACAACCACTAGGAAGCCCCCACACAGCAGTGATAGGTATGTCCTGGTCAGAGGTCGTGCTACAGAACATGACTTTGGCTCTTCAAGACAGTGCCATCCCATTGCTGGCCCCATCCCAATAACACACGCACCCAACCAGACCAGCAACAGGAGGACAGCAGCTCTGCGGCGTGATTGGCCTGAGCCATAGGTGAGGGCATGGCTAAGAGACAGATACCTGTCCAAGGCAACACCCATTAGGCTACAGAGAGAGGCAGTAAGCGATGTCACTAGCAATCCTGAGGTGAGCAGTTCTGACCAGTCACTGGGCTCCACACAGAACATGAAGAGGAAGTGCAGAATCAGTGCCACACCAGCCAGGAGATCAGCCATTCCAAGGCTGGCAAGCAGCAAGAAGACAGGAGCGCGAAGAGACGGGGTGGCCAGGATGGTGGTGACTACAATGGCATTCTCAGTGGCAATGAGAGTCCCTGAAACACAAAGGGCCACACCCCACACTGTGAGAGGTGGGACTTCATAGGTAGATGACCTTCCCAGCTGGTCTGGCGGGAAGAAGGGGTCTGCACCTGAGGATTCAGTATCCCAGCCCAAGTCTGTGGTGTTCAGGATCATGGTTGGTCGGCAGTCACACAAACACAACCTAAGGAAGAGAAAAATTGAGAAATATATTACAATCAGAAAGATGAGTCACTACTTCAACTCCCGTGTATCCATCAAACAGCCTTTCCTGAAACTGAAGCTGGTGTGGTTTGAGCCACAGGATGCAGGAAGTGGCATCACGCAGAGCAGAAGAGCACTTAACGTGTTAATGGAGTGCTTGTTATATTACACTCTTGTAATCTAACGCAGCTGAGCTATTCAGTAACAATCTTAACGCTATAAGAGCTTTAGATGTTGTGCTCTCTTGCTCTATTTGTGATGTCATTACATCCTCTATGTTGAATAACTACTTTCAAGTATCACCCATTTAGAAGAAGAATGTTATTTTGACAGTCCATTGGTTTATTTTTTTTTAACATGATCATTTTTTTTTTTTTACAATAGCCCAAATCTATGGGTTTCTATTTGCGACGTCACAAGATGAAATCTAGCGGGTAGGGGCGCAACTTACAATTAACAAATAGTCTATGTAGGTTGAATGCATAGGAATAGATAAAAAATACATGCACATTAATTAATCATTAGGCCAACACGTGACTGTAAAGGTGGGTTCTCATTTCCTGCCCATTCTCGCTTAATAATTTTAGATATAATTACAATTTATGGAATATCTGTGCGTGGATATCTGTAAACTCCTTGATTTATTATGTAATCCACAGCCACTCGTGTCCTGACGTGATGCTGTACATAAGAAACACTGAACCTCGAATAAATTCTACATGCACCATGAACAGCTGAGTGATAAAAAGCTGCGCGGTAAGGATTTTAATGGAATTCGCCTGATATCTGCTCTTAAATATGAAAACATACGACACGTACTACAAGAGTGTTTTTGCGCATTGTTTTTGCGTTCCGTGGAGTCTTTTACCCCCTCCCCAATCTTTCTCCAGTCCCACAGTGAGGAGGTATATCCCACCTCCTGGCGCGGAGGACCCTTGTTGTATAATACAAATACGGGTTCACTGCACCATAGAGGATGTCCCCAACTCATGCACGTACACAGGAACACGCGCGCAATCCAAAGACATGCATACAAGCATGCACTGAATTATTCGTCTTACCTTATTTAAACGAATCACTTCTCTGCGAGAGTTAAAACTGATTTCCCCCCCCCTCTCCTATAACATCTAGGACAAGTGGTGGAGATGAGGTGATGCTGTCCTCTGTGAGGCTCGGCAGCAGGTTTAAATACGGATGGTCCTTGTGTACGACACAGCTCCGTGATCTTCATCAAAGTTGCGCCAAACTCTCACTTGGCGCTTGGCGCTCGCATCTCCTCTTCTTCAATCTCCCCGGATCGCTCACTGGAGGCAGAATGAATGTTCTTGCGCGCGGATTCATCCACAAGAGAGTTTCTCTTACGTCAGTGACTGGGAGCCTCGACCAATCAAGGGACGGCGCCGAGGATGCGGGGAGAAGAGGGAGGAGAAGTCCGTGGAGTAATTTCATTCAGAAAAATGCGGCAGCCTCATCGCTCCTCCCACTGCGGCTCGCTACTGCTATCATTTCTTGTAAATAACGACAACCAAGTGACACACACATTTTCTCAATAAGATCCAGACCCTGGTTGAAAGAGAGGATATACTTTGTGTTGGGCAGGGCTTAAAGTTCGCAGCCGTGAGTGCAAAGCGCATGGCTGGCGCTGTCCGCGGTGCTGAACCTCTAAGCATGACTCATGGGGAGATGTCCTACAGCGAGCCTGCTGAATGAATGGGTGGGGAGCAGTTTTTACTCACTGCGAAGCCTTTTCAAACCCAATATCTATTTATGCAAAGCACATAGATTATTAGTGAGGGTTAATTGGTGATAAACTGGCCTGTGCGTGCATGGTTGCACCAACAGTGATAGGAGTATACATGTATATGGAGTACTGGATAAAATTCCAGAAGTATCATACGTTCTTTTCAATATAATATTTGGAGAGAAATGATTCGATTAGAAATGCTTTTGCATATACATATATTTAACTGGCCGTTAATGAGTCTCACATAACCTCTACAGCCTTACAATCATTTGGAAATCTTCTGGGAGAGTGCTTGAAGATTGGGGATTTGTGTTGTGGTGAGGGTAGTGAGGGCTTCCCTACAACCCAGCAAAGCAAGGAATTGATCATATATTTTGCTTGTGATCCAACGTATTTTTTTTGTCTTTGATTTTTTTTTTTTGGTATCAGTTCACAGAAACACACGCCCCCAACTCCTTTGCAGTAATAACACAGAAGCAGGAGGGAATTTGTGGCTTCCCCGGTTTGACACAAAAGCGTAGGAAGCTGCAGGCTGGGACCAACAGCTGTCTGCGTGGCCGCGCACGGCGCTGAGCTAACCGGGGGAATCTCGTCTCGTTCGAGCCATATTAGGACACGCTTCCTGTCGATACACCCCTCCTACGTCACTGAGCCGAGATGAGGCGCAACACTTGTCACCTTTGTAAATGTCGCCGGTGTTATTCAGCTTCCATAAATTTCTGCAGATTCACAGCTGCTTTTCTCACGTTGTCCACTTTTTACATGGCATCAAACTATTTGGTGAAGGACATTAATTGTGCGTTATATAAATGTAAAATACTTCACTGTTATAGAGTCTATTATACCAAGTGTATCTTTTCTAATACTAGCAAGGCTCCGTGGAGTGTAAACTGAAGCATTATCCGCTTGTTTGTGGCCGGTGATATCGATTGGTTGCCAGCAGTAGGAGCGTCAGTGGAGGAGGAAATCGTGTTGGACAGGACTGCGGAATATCCCTTTGTGTTATTCTTTGCGCAGTAACACATAGCGACTCTGCAGAAAGATCTACCCAGACAATGGGTGATAGAGCATATGAAATGTAGGAGTTAAAGGAGCCACGTCGGTGTGAGTGGAGGAGGTGGTGATCGTTGCATAAAGCTGTGAAGTTTGTCGTGATTCTCGACTCAGTGCACGTTGTTTCTACGGCCTGATCGGGGGCTGTGACTCAGTGCATCTGCATCATAAAGCACCAATTTAAAGGTCGGAGCACTTGTGCCTTTTGTACTGATGCATTTGCATGTCACTGTACAAGGGCATAGCTGCAAGTCATGAAGCCTTTTCTAAATAGCGAGACCTTTTTTACTCTCAGCAAACGCAGTACTCCACATAGGTTTTTGGGCAATGACAGAATTTTTGTAATGTTGCCTCTGTACACCACCACAGTGGATTTAAAATCAAACAATCAGGATAGGACTGACTTTCAGCTTTAATTCAATGGGGTTAACAAAATATTGCACTAACTGTTTGGGAATTACTTTTTAGAGGCTTAGAAGTCACTGGACAAACTAAAAATTTTAAATATAAGGATTTAAAAATTTTTTTTATGTAGGATGCCACCTGTCCATAGAATCCAATCGTGAAATTTCTTCGCTACTAAATATTCCACAGTCAGCTGTTAAGGGTATTATAACAAAGTGGGAGCGATTGGAACAGTATCTCACCCACAAAGTGGTAGGCCACATAAAATCACAGAGTGGGGGTCAGCGGATGCTGAGGCACACGGTGCGCAGAGGTTTCCAGCTTTCTGCAGTGTCAGTCACTACAGACTTCCAAACTTCATGTGGCCTTCAGATTAGCTCAAAAACAGTGCTTAGAGAGCTTCATGGGATGGGTTTCATGGCAGAGTAGCTGCATCCAAGCCTTACATCACCAAGCGCAATGCAAAGCATCAGTTGCAGTAGCGTAAAGCACGCTGCCACTGGACTCTAGAGCAGTGGCGACGTGTTCTCTGGAGTGCCAAATCACGCTTTTCCGTCTGGCAATCCTATGTACGAGTCTGGGTTTGGGGGTTGCCAGGAGAACGGAACTTGTCTGACTGCATTGTGCCAAGTGTAAAATTTGGTGGAGGGGGATTATGGTGCGGGGTTGTTTTTCAGGAGTTGGGCTCAGCCCCTTAGTTCCAGTGAAAGGAATTCTTAATGCTTCAGCATCCCAAGACATTTTGGACAATTTAATGCTTCCAACATTGTGGGAGCAGTTTCCTGTTCCAATATGACTGCGCACCAGTGCACAAAACAAGGTCCATAAAAACATGAGTGAGCGGGTTTGGTGTGGAAGAACTTCACTGGTCTGCACAGAGTCCTGACCTTAACCCGATAGAACACATTTGGAATGAATTAGAGCGGAGACTGTGAGCCAGGCCTTCTCGTCCAACAGTGTCTGACATCAAAAATACACTTCTACAAGAAAGGTCAAATATTCCCATAAGCACACTCCTAAACCTTGTGGACAGCCTTCCCAGAAGAGTTGAAGCTATTATAGCTGCAAAGGGTGGGCCAACATCATATTAAACCCTGTGGATTAAAAATGGAAAGTCACTCAAGTTCATTTGTGTGTGAAGGCAGACAAGCACATACTTCTGGCAATATAGTGTAGTTTATTTAGATTTTTTCAGCCTAATAAAGACCTCCCTCTCTTGTATCTCACACCTCTTTGGACCTCATATTGAGAGTTCCACTTGAAAGCTACAAAATGCAAATTCAATACTTGGAATCAATTCCAGTTATTTTTTTCTGCTTAATTCATCATGGGATAACAAGGAAACATTACTCATCAGCCATGAAACTGCTTGGTTCATGCAGTACTTTTGTTAAACCCCTTGAATTAAAGCTCAAAGTCTGCACTTAAGTCGCATCTGGATTGTTGGATTTAAAAATTCTGATGTGGTGGTGTGCAGACAAAAAATGTATCATTGTCCAAAACCCTATGGACCTTAGTGTGGTTTCAAACAATAATGCTCAGTACTCATGTCTTGTCCTTTATATCCAGCTCACATCTGACACCAGCTTTATCAATAAGAATGTAACATTTAACAATTTCTTTACCCCTCAGCTAATCACACATTAGCATTAACAAAATACAAACATCTTGATCTTGGCTAGTGTGGTTATTTTGTGCCTCTCTTTGCAACTATGTTGCATTTATTTGCACACATAAAGCACAAGAAGATTTTTTTTTTTAAATGAAAAAAGGGTAGCAATTTTAAAAAGGCATACTACAACAGCAACAACAAAAATCCTATTTCATCACTGAGGTAAAAACACAATTGGAGCATAGATGAACAACCAGTAAAACTGGTAAAATAAAAATGCCAATAATAAAATTTACATGAGATACCTGCAATGTTAATTGCTCATAACAAAGTGTACCTTTTTTTAGCAGATGGTTGTCGGAAGTCTCCACAGGGAAATTAGGGCCTAATTACCTCTTGTTAGTTCTAGATTAAGGTCTAGAAAAGCTTTCTTTATTTGACTGGGTCCTAACTGTTTAAAGAGAATCTAGGTTGCAGGTTATGTACTTGGTGAGAACATAAATTGTATTACTGTAAGTATGAATAAAAAAGTTTTTTTTTTCCTTCCTTTCTGAAGCTGTTTATTTTTGCAGATGTGTAGAGGGTCTGGATATATGAAAACACCCAGTGTTTTACAAGGTCACAAAAGATATTGAAGGAATACATGTTAGCTATAGTAACCTTGTAGACCTTGGCTCCAGGGTTACCAGTGTTTTTCTCCTATTTGTTACAATACTTTGGTCCACATTAAAATATCTCAAAATCGTCTCGGTAGATTTATCCACATGACATTTGGTGCCCATGAAGATGAATTCTAGTTACTTTAAAGATCACCTTTTTCATCCTGTATCATATCAACATCAGTTCAACTGAAACTTCGACATTCAATGTCCTCACATGGATTTTAACAACTTTAGAAAGGGTGGCAACTACATCCCTAAAATCCACTTTTCCCACAGGGAAAACACAGGCTCTCGTCATCCATTTAAGTGCAGGTACCAACAAAATGAACCCTAATTTGTTGCTGTTTATAGGTTTTTATAAGGACATATGTGCGAATGCAGGTGTGTGTGTACTGCTTAGGTAAACAGGTATCAATTGGTTCAAACTGGCATGGATTTCAGGTGGCTTGAGGTGGGCCAGTTGGTTGCCAGGGAACCAAGTTTGGTGTTGCTCATGTTACTCAGATCTCCTCTCTCCTATCTGTCTCTCTTTCTCTCTGTGTCAGCACCTATTGGAAACCATTTCAAGGACCAGCAGAAGACACTTCAATTTAAAAACCCTTTTTAGTTTTTAAAATCAATTTCTCCCCACTGTCAACATTTCCAGGTGTCGCTTGCAGGCGTCTGTGGCAGTCAGGATGCAGCTGGTGGTATTTAATGCTCTCTCCTCTGCTCTGCTGATTCTAGCCGTGATCCCTTCTGTGTATCTACAGTCAGGTATGGCTCCATCCATATGCTTTTATTTTCTTACAATGTGTGCATTTCACTATATTTGTGTGTCTTCCTAAGCTTGCATGTGCTGTCTATTCTTCTTCTTCTTTTTTTCTTTTTTGCAGTCTGTTTTAATCTGTTGTCTTACCTCATTATTACCTAATTTCTTATTTACTGTTAAGATGGTTTGTTGTTCATTATTTCTTATGCCGATAAGGAGCACAAATGGGAGATTTTAAGAGGAAGCAACCATCTTTTTTTTTGTTGTTGTTGTTGTCATTACAAAATTTTTCATCTTCTGATACTGTCCAAACTTAAAAGAACCTCTTACAATAATGAAGATGCACGAGTGTCTTTCTGTGGGAGGATCAATGGATTGGCCAGTCAATTGGATTTTGATTGACACTTGCTAATTAACTGCCGGTTTTGTCCCTCCTACAGATTGTTCTCAAGCCCAGTCATGTGACGTGTGTGTTGGCGATTCCATGCTCAACCTGACAGGCTGCGTCTGGAGGCTTTGTCCAAATGGTGACACACACACACACACACACACACACACACACACACACACACACACACACACACACACACACACACACACACACACACACACGCACACACACACACACACACACACACACACACACGTGACCTCTGATAGTAATTCAATCATCGGAGCAGCTGTAACATTAGCTCCCCTGGTTTGTACAGCATCGCTGAATTATTCAGCATGCCAGCCAACGAACGAACACACTGAAATGCTTCATCTGTCTCCCTCAGGTAATGATACAGGCATGTGCATTAGGGGTGATTCAGCAGACAACGCCATGAACTGTAGCTGGACCAATGTGTCTGAATCGTGCACAGGTATTAAAAATTGTGCAGAGAGAAAAATCACATCAAGTGTTTTTCTGCCACCTCAATAACCCTGTTACATAATTCATTCTCCAGTTGTAGAGACTGTTGCTGCTGGAGGAGGTGAAGCCATTTCAGGTAAATTGAATCAACTCTGCTTCACCATCCCCACCCCCTCTTGAATCAGACGTCATATCTTAGTCCCATAACAACTGACTAAAAGATTCCCTAAAGGCAATCAGTCATTTTCATCCGTTTAAACACAGAACTCTGTCCTTTCCCTCAAGGTGATGATAACACCAACTCATCTCCCGAGTTATCGCAGGCCAAGTTCGACATGTCCAGCTTCATAGGCGGCATCATACTCGTGCTGTGTCTGCAGGCAGGCGGCTTCTTCGCCATGCGCTTCCTCAAATCCAAAGAGCAGAGCAGCTACGACCCCATGTGAGTTTATGCATGTAGGTGTTGGAAAACGGAGAATCTCGCATGTTTGTGCAAAACGTGTGAAGGGATGGCATGTTGGTGCCACAGCAGCCTCTGGTGGCAGGAATCACCAACAACACACACTGCACCGTACAAGCACTTGAGCATCTCTGGCTGTGTTGTTTTGATTCTGATCACACACATCCCCATCAGTCTATTCATACTTCTGTCTGTCTTCATGCAGAGAGCAGCCACAGTAAAGACAAGATAAATGACAGACAAGCAGACAAGGGCAGAGAAGGACAGCAGAGCGGTGACTCATCTGGTTATGACGACAAGATTCACTCCCCACCCTCCTTTTTTTCCCCCCCTGTCATTTTTGGTCTGGTCCCTGTGTGTACCCCTGGGGGATGGGTGTGTTTGTAAGAGGACATATTCTCCAAATACTGCATTGTGTAACAAGTGTCTGTGCGTGAGCTCACTGTAGTATTTACAGTTCACTATTAGTGTGTTAGACGCACAGTCTGACAAGAGTTTGATTTCTGGAGCATTTCATGCAATGGCTTTGTGATCAAATCAAAACAAAGCTTACATCTTAACCTACAAAAATGTAGGTGTTTATCCATCTATAAACAGCTTTTCTATATTAATTAAGCTGTTTCAACTGTAAACAGTGTGGTCCAGTTAAGGGTGATATAATTAAATGCAGACAGTAGTTCAGACAAGGTCATGATAAACATCTTGCCCATCATCTAGGAGTACCTTTCTCTTTTTGTACATTTTGATAACTTTCTAGAGTTTTTCTGAAACAGAAAGTACCAGATGTTAACCTGCAGTATATTAAATAATTGAGTAATATAACAATTATAATAACTGAGATCCTAAAGGCCTTCTCACAGACTGTCATAGCTCTTTTTGTCAAGCTGGAGTGCTGGTGCTGCTGCTGCTGCTGCTGCTGATGCAGGGACAGTTCTGCCTCGGTGCCTTCTGAAAAATTAGCCTACATTTATTACTACACAGATTTAGATTCACTAGCAGAAACTGGGGTACTTCAATGAGAGGAAAATCATGGTGGAAAGAATCTGTAGGCTGCTTTATTCAGTACTTATGTTTGACACCCCCCCCCCCCCCCCCCTATTCTAGTACTGCACTACTTTGAATTGGATGCTCTTGTTTTTTTTTGTTTTTTTTTTAAACTGTCAGTAGTTCAGACATTTTCTCTCTCTTTTTTTAAACAGACTTGTATTCATGGAGACAAGATGTAATTTGATTCCTACAGATTTATAATACACACATGAAGTTTTACCATTTAACTGCTGTTATATAACAGTTTAAATAGATGTGATTCTGTTGAAATAATATTCATGTTGGTTAATTTAATTAATGTGATCCGTTGGATTTTTTTTTTTTTTGTGATGCCACTGGATTTCCTGAATAAACTATGAATGAGAACAGGGGTCTCTCAATGTGTGTTTTCTTGCATACAAATGAAGATCTGGTAAGACCTAACCACCTTAGAGATTATACAGTATGTGGCAATACCAGCAGAGGGATTAAATATGATATGCTCAAGACCGGGGGCGTGTTGATAAAAAAGTCGCCTGTGCACATACTCTATCTGGGTGTCAGTATAGACCTGACAGAGCACTGATGGAAGTTTTTAGGGGAGCAGCATGAGGGGTAAGTTGGATGCTTCGGTCCCTGTCTGAGCCTGAACCTGCAGGCTTGAATAAGCCCACACAAAAAAGCTTTCCCCAACTGAGCAGACTGTGGCTGCCATCCAAGTTTTGTGACAAAGGACAGAACTGGGCCTTTTTTCACTCTGAATTCACCCTCCCCCCTACACACACACACACACACACACACACACACACACACACACACACACACACACACACACACACACACACACACACACACACACACACAACACAACTTAAACTGAGGCTGGTTACATGTATAAGTCTGTCTTCCTCTTCAAAACAAGCAGAATACTCTAGATTTGTGTGCATGTGAGTGTGTGCACAGTAGAGTAGGTAATGTCAGTGTGTGTGTGTGTTTAACAGGTGTGGACAGCCACAAGGAGAAAGATCACATCCCACCTCCACCCTATCGTTTGGTAAAACATCCGTGTGAGTCATGTCACACAGTCAGACAAATACACCGTATCAGTTCAGACACACACGCACACACACACACACACACACGCAGCTTCACAGTTGAGAGCGGCTCCTGTGCGGACTAATTCTAGAGGGCGTGTTCACTCCGTTTACTCAGTACACAAACGTCGAGGTACACAAACACACCGCACTCAGGAAAAGTTTTCATGAAAACTTTTTCCCAGATGGAACCAGCGGAAGCTGTCAAATAAGGTAACCCGTTCCTTCTATGTATTTTTAATAAAAGGGAGAAGAGAGAGAGTTTAATCTTTAATCTTAAAGGGCAAAGTTGCGACAGGTGTTTCCTCTCTCGCGGTATATTCGTGATGAGAAGAGGTGCGTTGGTCTGTGTGCTCTAAATGCTACTTCGTGCAAATAAACAAGTCGGGAAAGTTCAGCAATTTAATTAGGCCTGCCACAACAGTCTTAAAAACAACTGCTCAGTCACTTTTAGATTTTTTTCATGAACCTGTATCACAACAAAAAATACCGAAGGACTACTTTATGGGGGAAATAATACTAAAAACATCATTATTCTTGTTATTCGCTGTGTTTCGTGAAAACTAGAGCACTCGATACGTGACGTTTTCAACCTAACCATTTACAGGCGAACACCGTGGCGCGCATGCGTTAACTTCTGAAAAGTAACTATAGCTCAGGCATTGGGGACACAGACATAACAGTTATTACATGCAGTGGTGCAGAAGGTTAACTTATCCATCTCAGCCTTACATTAGCTGACAGCTACTACAGTAGCAGGTTTTCATTAACCTTTATTTTAACGTTTTTTAGTGTAGTTTTCTTTTTTTTAAAGCTGTGTACAGTAGAGTATTTAGAGCGGGGGGTGGGGGGGGGGTGGGGGGGGGGGGGGGGGTGGAAGTCATTGAAGCAGACAGAAAAAGCTCACCTGAAACAGCCTGCGTCCTCATCCACTAATGTAACAGATCAACGACTTCAAAGGGTACTACTGTACCCTGACAGTGTAAAGTGGTCACAAGGTAAACATGAGTTGGCTTCAGGTGACTTGAAGAATGAAGAAACACACACATATAATAGAAGATTTATTATGTGTTTCCTCTCAAACATTTCATTATTTGAAATAATTTAGAATACTTTGGTATACAGAGGAGTTCATGGTCAGCTCAATGACTGCAAGGTGCCCAGGTCCTGAGGCTGAAAATCCAGTCCAAAATCGTCACCCCTTCACCATAGTACAAGACAGCTGGTATGATGTGTTTAAGCTGATGTTCTCTGTTTGGTTTTCTCCAAACATGGCTGTTATATCCCTGAAAAAGGACTAGGGGATGAGGGGAGGAACAATAGTAAGTCCGGGAGAAAGAAAGAGTCAAACAGAGCAGATTGTAAAAATAATTTTATTAAAAAGCCAACTCAAAGAGATGGCTATGCTGCTCTATCAATTAAACAAAGGACATCAACAAACTAAAAAATGCTGAGAATCAAGAAAATCGTTAATAAACCAAAGGAAAACACTGCTGATAACTGCAGGCACTAGCTACTCACCATTAGCTCAAACACACCACTAAACACACAGTCGCATACTGTCACAGTACACATCTACCTAATTTGCTGGCTGAGAAACACAAGTATGCACTAGTTGGTCAAAAACACAAATGACACACCTAAGCTCACCACAGGACTGAAGCAGACCCACACTCAGAGAGAGTGAGCAGGTTTTCACCAATTTTTATGCTGCTGGGTGGCTGCTTGCTGAGTGGAAGCAGCTTAGCATTGGCTTCATAGAAGAAATGAGTGGCAGCTTAAGTCAGGGGAGAAGGAAAACACTCTCACTCTCTCTTGCTCTCTCACTCTCTCACACACACACACACACACACACACACACACACACACACACACACACACACACACACACACACACACACACACACACACACACACGCACACACACACACACACAGCTTGCTAGGGCGTGACAGTAGTGCTGTGCATTATGGCCAAACATCTCCACTTTGGTCTTGTCTGCCTACATGTTCTTCTTCGACAGAAGAGGCTTTCTCTTGTTTGGTAGCCCTTCCAAACAAACGTGTTCAGTCTTTCTCTGATTGTATTGTCATGAACTCTGACATTTAATATAGTAACTGAGACCTGGAGAGTCTGTGATGTAGATTGTTTTTTTTTTTGTTTTTAATTTTTTTTTTGCAGTTTCTCTGAGCATTGTGTGGTCTGACCTTGGACTGAGGCATCCACTCCCAGGAAGATTATGGTATTGTGTTAACATGGAAATAAAGACCAACAAACTTCTGAAACGTTTAATTAGCAGCACTTGGCTGCCACTCTTAATTCTGATGGACGCCGTAACAGTGTACTCAGTTTTACACAGGACTGATTAGAGTCCTGTGAAAACTTTGTTTTGCACATGGCTGTAAGCAGACAATGTTTAATACTGGTAAGGGGGTATACACTGTGTGATACACTGAAACACAGACTGTCTTCTGACTATTCAAAAAAACCAAAAAAAACAAAACATTTCCATAGAACAATAGATTTTAAATGCATTTCAATAAACGTGACAAATTGCACATTCAGCTTATATTATGATTTTAATATTTAATGAAAACAGTAGGACAGGTACTGTTTATTTGTTTAATGTGCAAACACAATCTTTTCTTAGAAATGGAAGGGAAGCAGGGTGACTCACCACTTGACTTGAGCCACCTGACAGAGGAGGAGCAGACCTCCATCCTGCAGGTTGTACAGCGTGACTTGGAGTTACGTCGCCGTGATGAAGGGCGTGTAAGGTCAGAGGTGACTATTTACTAGAGCCTAACTGATACTATAATTGCAAATCTCTTCCGATGTGTGTAAATGGATGGGATAAGTCCTCTAAAATATATTACTTTCTTTGGTGCTGGTGCAAAAAGTAAGATATGGTAACTGACAACACACAAAACGTGATTTTCATCCTCACCAAACCCACCAAATCATTTGTTTCATGCCTGTGGTAAAAATGTTTTTATCACTGCTTTGAATATCTGATAAAAATCTTGAAGTATCTCATTGTTAATGTAAATCAGAACCTGGCAGGTCACACTGTATCTTTTTCTTATATACTAAAGTGTCATGACAGAAGTGACAGCAGCGACTGTTTCTGATGTACATCAGCTGACTTATGCAGGAGGTTGTGATTGTTTTCCGTTTAACCCATCTCTCTGTTAATGATGCAGAACCCTCGAGCAGAGAGAGACAAACCCAACACACCTGCGCTTCCTGTCAGGAGCATGGTTCAGCGAGGAGCGCAGCAAACGCCATCATAACTGGATGTCGGGCTGCGACCTCGTACACTCCACCATACGCCACAGGAAGACAAAGAGCAGAGGTCAGTTTTCAGGTCATGAAGTGCTACTATCAGTGGCTAGTGGGACTGTTTTCCTACCACTGTAGGTATATGCCAGTGATGGCTCTGTGGTTGCTGACAGATATACCCCTGAATGGACTTTTCAATGGAGAGAGAGAAGACAACAACAACACCTCACCTGAGACTCAAGGACATGTGAAGGACTACAAGGAGGAAGAGAATGGAGGGTTAGTGGGGATGACTGAGACAAAACTGATTAATTGTAACATTTATGTGTAGCTGCATCTCCAATTATTTGTTTTCAGGACTCAAAATTTGAAACCTGTACCAACACCCACAGCAAACGATCCCATGTCGCAGGTCTGTGTGCGCATTCTTTTTTTTCCCTTTTTCCATTCTTGGAAATGTGTTCCAATAACCATGAAAATACCAATAAATTACAGGGTCTTCAGCACAGTAACAGTTCCTCATCATCCAAAGGTATGAAATTCTCTCCCCTACTGTCTCTGCACCTCTCTAGCCATCACTTAGTAAAATTAACCGACTGTTTTGCTCATAGAATGTGAAGCCAGAAGTAACGGCCACTTGGAGGAACCTGAGGTGATAATACTACACACCCACAGATTATCGTGACTAATGGTTCCGGCAAACACTTTGTTGAATTGGTCTTTATTCTACCTCCTATTCACCAACACTGAGTCAATATTTGTAATTTTTTCAGTCTATACATTCATTAGACATAGCTGATGGAGCACTTCAAACATTATTTGTATACAGTAGCTGCAGAAAGTTTCACAACTCATCTATTTATGCACCGTTTGTGTTGAACATTTAATTCTAAATTGACAAAATCATGAGGCTATGTTACAGATGCAACCAAAGGAAAGGAGAAACTCAGCAAGACTTGTGCAACATATAGTATAGAGGGGTTGCCACAGTTAAGAATCAGTTTTAGGAACAATTGTTATTTTTTTAACTTTAACAAACATAACAACAAATCAGCAAGACTACAGTGCTGTGCAAAGTTCTTGGACCACCCCTCATTTCTTTATATACAGTATTGCTTCCAAGGAGCCAGACTTTCTCATATTTTTTTAATGTGATTTTGAAAGTATTTCTCCAGGCTTTCTGTAGGTCTTTTAAAGTTTTTCATTAGCTGCTCTTTCGCTCATTTTGTGGCCCAGTCCCTGTACTTGACCATCTTCAGAGGAATTTTTTTTTTTTTTTAGTGTTGCTTAATAAATGTACCTAACTAGTGTTGAATCTACATGCAACAGACAACTTAGCAAATATAAAAGGTACCACAGTTTGACCTGACCAGACCTTCTTGAGAAAGAGAGACGGAGAGAACAGGCTGAGGTATGCCAAATTACCCAAGAACTGGACTGAAAATCAGTGGCAACAGGTCTTATGGAGGGGTGACTGTAGCTCAGGAGGTAGAGCAGGTCACCTACTGATTGGATGGTTGGCGGTTTGATTCCTGGCTGCTCTGGGCTGCATGCCAAAGTATCCTTGGGCAAGATACTGAACCCCAAATTGCTCTCTGATGCAAGCGTTGGAGTATGAATGTGTATGAATGTTAGACAGTAAGTACTTAGCTTAGTTACTCATGAAAGTGCTTGTATGAATGGGTGTGAATGGGTAAATGTAAACGTGTTGTATTAGCGCTTTGAGTGCTCATACCGAGTAGAAAAGCGCTATATAAGAACTAGTCCATTTATGGAGTGATGAATCCAAATTTGAAAATTTTTGTTCAAATCATCATCAATATGTAGAAGGTCAGGAGAACGAGTGTCTACAGCCACCTGTAACACAGTAGGGACCCTGCCATGGTTTGGAGCTGCATTTCAGTCATTGGTGTTGGAGATCTTGTCAAAATTGTTGGAATTATGAACACAGAAAAGTATCATCAAATATTGATCCACCATGCAGTACCATTTAGAAAGCATCTGACAGGCAACAGCTTAATTTTTCAGCATGACGATGACCGCAAACACACTACCATTGCATTAAAAGAATACCTGGATAGAAAAACGCACAATGGAACAACATCAGTTATGGAGTTGCCTCCCCAGAGCCTGGACCTCAACGTTATTGAAGCATTGTGGGAATCATCTTGACAGAGAATGGAACAAAAGGCAGCCAACATCCAAAGCAGAGCTTTGAATGTCCTTCAAGAACTGGAGAACTATTCCTGAAAACTACTGAAAGAAAGTACAAGAAAGCTTGAAAGAGAATTCAGGCTGTGCTGAAGAATAAAGGTGGTCATACCAAAAATTGACTTTCAAGCTCTTTAGAATTGCACAAACTCTGTTGCTGCATTTACCTTATACTGTATTTCCATGTATGTTTACACATTGCAGTCATTTCCCATTTTCCTAACAAAATACAAAGAAATGAGGAGTGGCTCAAGGCTTTTGCACAGCCCTAAATATGACTCTGGAGGCCAACAATACACTGTGCTGTAGGACCCTGAACCCAGACCTTCCCTCCATAAACTAGTTACACAGTGAATAAACTAGATGATCAAACAAGGCCAGAAGAAAACTACCCAGCCTGCATCCTTGAAATTTGGAGCTAAAAGAGATGGAGGATATGAGAAAAACTGACAACTTAAAAGTTAGAAAAGAAAGGGAAAAAAAATCCAAATTCCTTACACATTATAATTGTCATATCTTTCCATAACATTTAAATATAGATTTATGACACAAATCTGCGCACACATAAATGTACTGGATGTACTGTATCCACATATACAAACATGATGGAGTTTGGAGCTTCAGCTATGTAATCATACACTAATGTTAAATCTATTAATTGTGACTTTCCTATACTCATGCAAAACAGCCAAATACAATAAATTAGCATTTGTTTTAAAGCAGTAGCGGGCATATTGTTGTTAGGTCTTGTGTGTAAAGACAGCTGCTTAACAACATACTTGCAATATTGCTAACATGTTTAGCTTCAGACGTCTGAGGAGTGTAATTCTCACCAGACACCCTTTAAATGGTAAGAAGATCACATTAGATTCATATCTGACAACAGACAGGCTGCAATATATGATTGCCTGGGCCGATAGATACGGGGCCCATCTTCTGTACTGTCAAGTGTAATTCACTATGTTGGATGTAATTTATAGCTGGGACTTTAAAAAACAGTACAGAATGGCTGTTTGACTATATAGTGGGGGAGTGGATTTTCTAAACACATCTGGGAACTTACCTGGAAAATGTAATTGACTGGATAAAGTTTAGAAAAGCATACACTTGTACAGTCTATATATCCAAGATCATGCAGTTCCTGGTCAACACAGAAGAATGATACTGCCACCACTATGCACTCTTGCAGAGAAGCATGGTGGTGGCAGCATCATGCCATTGGGTCGCTTCTCAGCAGGTGGCAGGTTCAGGGAAACTGGACAGCACCGAGGGAAGGTTGAATACAACCAAATACAGAGAGGTCATTGAGACACCTTCACTTTTAGTATACTCTTCAAGGAGTACCCAGACCCATGAGTTTTGGAGACCTCTATATCATCAGTGTGAGGATTTTTTTTTTCCCTGAAAAACCCGATACATACAATCAGACACATGCAGTGTTACAGTGTGCACTAAATTGTACAAAAATGCTAGATGTAGCAAAAATGATACAAATTAAAACTCATATATGCAAATTGATATTTAAATTTTTTTTAAAAAAAAATTTGATAGGAGGTTCAATAAACACTCCAGTTTCACAAAATTCTAATTTTCTGGCAATAATTTCATGGTTCAGGCTTTACAGGGTTAAAGAAGCAACCTGACACAGGGATAAACAGGTCACCTTTCAGCATATCAGTGAATCAGGATTGCTCTGAAGTTGCCAAGGCAAAGCCTAGAACATTGTATTTCACTAGACTTAGTGAAATCTGCATGGAGAAGGCAGCAAAGTGGTTGATAGATTCTATTATTATTATTGTTGGGTCTTTACCTTACAATATAAAGCGCCTCAAGGTGACTGTTGTGATTTGGTGCTATATAAATAAAATAAAAGTTTAATTTAATTTCTGTCCAGTTGGATGAGTATGAAAGGATCTTCTAAAAATAATGCTAGAAATAATCTAGATGTTTAAAGCCAGTACAGACTTATCCAAGAAGACTCAAATCTGTAATTACAACCAGAGGGTCTTCTGTAATTGCAGCTGTGGTTAATTATGGGCCTGGGTACTTTTGTAAATGAGACATTATTATGGTGTATTGAGTGTATATTGATGGGGGAAAATGTCAGTTTTATTCATTAAAAAACTCCTCCAAAGTATACTAAACGTGAAGGAGTCTCAGTTGTTTAAAAAGTAAATGACATTTATTGAAATGACAGATAATTTGTGTTTAATTATAATGCTGCATAAGAACTGTGTGTGTGTGTGTGTGTGTGTGTGTGGTGTGTGTGTGTGTGTGTGTTTAGGAAGACTTGATTGACAACCATAACGGGGACACTGACTCACTGAGCAGCCTGACAGAGACAGATCCCTCTTCTCTGAGAACTAGCAGCTCCACCAACAGCCTTCATTCGGGCTATGTGGTACACACACACACACACACACACACACACACACACACACACACACACACACACACACACACACACACACACACACACACACATTTGGCTAATTGCCTATTTGGCAACACACGATGACTCAGCTCAGGACAATGACGTAGGAGCTGATCTTTCTTTTGCGTGTGCGTGTTATAGCTCAGTGGTAGCATGATGAGTCTGTTCAGCTCGGGGGATTTCGGAGTGGTGGAAGTGAGGGGCCGTATCCAGTACTCACTGGCTTATGACAACCAGAAGGAGGAGCTGCAAGTCAAAGTGTATCGCTGTGAGGACATTGCTGCAGCACGCAAGAACCGCTCTGACCCGTAAGTGACTGTATATGTGTGTGTGTGCGCATGTGACAATACATATTAAATCAACAATATCCCATCCCATACTGAACCAACCAAACAACGGATGTGTGCTTTTCACAGATATGTAAAAACCTACCTCTTGCCAGACAAGTCAAATCACAGTAAGAAGAAGACTTTGGTGAAGAAGAAGACCCTAAACCCAGTTTATGATCAGACACTCAGAGTGAGACTCTCTCTCATTTGCATATTACATAAAGTGGCAATCACAGAAATCCCCCATCTGCTATTTGTCTCTCAGCTCTCCTTGTTGCTTGCAGCATGCACCACAACCATTTAAAATACAGTTTCGTGACAAAAAACACTCACAATGTATCTTATTCATCACAAAATGAAAGGTGCTCTCATGCTTTTTCCTTCACTTGTCTGTGTCACTCTATTGTGTAATAACTGTGCATTTCTTGTTATATTCTTTCAGTATAAGGTGCGGGTAGGGGAGCTGCGGAGTCGAACCTTGAACCTCTCTGTGTGGCATGCCGAGCCCCTGGGGAGGAACGTATTTCTCGGGGAGGTGGAGGTGGCTTTGGCGCTCTGGGACTGGACCTGCACACAGCCTCTGTGGCAGGACCTGCAGCCACGGGTAGGATGGACCTGGCATCAATGAGTTGCATGCAAACACACAGTCGTGTAGTTGCATAAATTAGTGTGTGTGTTTGAGTGCTGCCAGATAAATATTTACCAACCCACTGTTGTGCCTGCATCTACATTTGTTTAGTATCTGAGTGTCTTTGTAGCAGCAGTTATGGCAGCTTTGTTGGAGACAGAATGTGGGGAGGTGTCTCTTGTGTCTGGGAGAGCTGAAGGGAGAGGAAGACATGCTGTGAATTTCAACTAGGTTTTATGTAACCTTAATCTTTCCCTGCTTCCACAATTCTGCCCTTTTCCTTCTTTCTCTTTCTTGCTTTTTCCTCTGACTTAATCTTTTTATTTTATGTGCACCCTGTCACAGGTTTATCTGAGCCCAGACTCCATTAGCAGTCGTGGGAACATCATGTTCTCTATTAAATTCATCCCAGAAGGATATGAAGGTTAGCAAAATACATACGTACAACATGAATGCACATTATATCTCAGTACCACAATCACCTGACTCTTATACATTGGCTGTGTATGTGTGTGTTAAGGTGGTGGTTTGCCTCTAACTGGAGAAGTTCACATCTGGCTTCGGGAGGCTCAGGGTCTCCTGTCCAACAAAGGAGGCGCTGTTGACTCCTTTGTTAGAAGGTGTGTCAGCTCTGCACCATATTTCCTGATATTTTGTCATCAGTTATCTACTCTAGCATTATTTTTAAACAGCACATTACATGTAATGTTGCATGTTCATCAGTGATTGTAGAGTTCCTCATATTCATATTTAGTCCAAACTTGACGTGAGGTGAAATTCAAAGTAAAGTTTCATGACGTCACCATGAGAATCAAACACAACACCTGATGCAAATATAAATTCAAATTCAGTGTTGTGTCCTTGTGCACCTCTGGACTGCTTCCAACATGCGTACTAAACTTAGCGCAAAAAAGTAAGGAAATTTGTGTTTGGTTGATTATTTCTTTGTTGTAACAGTGCTTCTTGTCAATAACTCATATAGTTGGGAAGCCTGTTTATATCCCCTTAAATGGTGCCACATTTGTAAGGGAAATTCATTTGTGGGTTGAGCAGCAGAGTTGAGTATGTGGGTTGCGCCCATGAAAACTTGCCAAATCTTCTCTGCCACTGCCAAACAGCTTATTCTGCTATTGACGCTTTTTTTTTGAGCTTCTGGTACCAGGTGCTGACAGTCAGGCTTGTTATCATTGGAGGTAATCTCAGTGCAGAGAGATATTGAAATGAGATTCTGCAACTGCTGGCAATCCCACATGTCCACAGCCTGGGAGCAAATTTTATCCTCCAAGATGACAATGCTCGTCCCCATAGAGCGGGGTTTATCAGAAACTATCTTCAGAGGAATGGCCTGCCTACAGTCCTGACCTCAACCCCACTGCACACTTAAAGTGTGCTTGTGTGTGCTGTTCATGCCAGAGTGACCAACACAACCACATTGGCTGACTTGCGATAAATGCTGGTTGAAGAATGGGATGACATCCCACAGCAGTGTGTGACCAAGCTGGTGACCAGCATGAGGAGGTGTTGCCAGGCTGTTGTGGCTGATTATGGTTCTTCCACATGCTGGTGAGGCCCCTGTTTGTTAAATGAATAAATTGTTAAATTGCCAGTATGTCTTGTTAATTCAAACGTCAGTCATCCAATCCAATAAATGACACCAAACAAGAGTCAATAGCAAAATAAGCAGTTTGACATTGGTAGAGAAGATAGATTTGCAAGTTGCGAGTGAGGCTGGCGGTGAATAATAATTTGTCGATGTGTCCAAAAAACCTCCTGCATTTTCAGTTGTGTGCCGGTGCAGACAAGCACGACAAATAGGTGGTTTCCATCAAAAACACAGTATGGTAAAATAACCTTAGTAAAATAATAGATCAGGGCTCTTCAACTCCAGGCCTCCAGAGCCCCTGTCCTGCAGGTTTTAGATGTGTCCCTGATCCAACACATCTGAATCAAATGGCTGAATTACCTCCTCAGTATGCAGTCAAGTTCTCCAGAGTCCTGCTAATGACTTCTATATTTGACTCAGGTGTGTTGAAGCAGAGACACATCTAAAACCTGCAGGACAGGGGCTCTCGAGGCCTGGAGTTGAAGAGCCCTGTAATAGATTCACATGGTCAGAATGGGACTTATGTATAACAGTTAAAAAAATAGAAGCCACAGTAGAAGTGGTCCAGAGGTGCATAAGGAGATAACTTTGAAGGGGAGGTTGGCCAAATTGAAATCAGGTATGGTTTTTAATTTTTTTTTTAATGGGCAGAACTTTGCGATTGTATCTCATAAATATCAAATTCATTCCACATACCTAAAACTTCAGTCTTTAAGTAACCCTGCATTTACATGCTCTACACCCCACAAGCTACATACTCCCAGATGCAAGTCGTCAGAGCAGTCAGAAGACCCGAGTGGTGAAGCGCTCCATCAGTCCTACCTACAACCACACCATGGTATACGATGGCTTCCATACCAGCGACTTGAGAGAGGCCTGTGCTGAGCTGACAGTCTGGCAACGTGAAGGGTTAAAGACTCATATCCTGGGAGGGATCCGCCTAAGCTGTGGAACTGGTTAGAATTATACTGTACTCTACATTCTAATAGTTTAACTTAAATTCACATTAAAAAAAGACCTCTTGTTTCCACTATCACTATATAACTGTTTAAGTATATAGAAGAAGTTTACGTAAGAGAAGTACAGACAAGTAGTACAACATTGTAATAAAGTCATATTTTTAAAACATTTTTATTCCTTATGTATAGATTCCAGTTTCTTGTTAATGTTACAAGTAAATAACTAATTTGCTCACATAAATATAAGTCAATCATGTTGTGAATATCATAAGAATACAGTATAAGAATACCAGAATCAGGTAGAAGCAGAAACTGACTTTAGAGTGACCATAAACAAAGGTAACAGCTTCTATTGATAATTTGAGTGTGTTTTGCTGGCTTTGTTATGAGTATGCAATATTGATAAATGGTAAGCTTGGTCAATTGCAGGGGCTTTCTCTGCATGATATGTCATTAAAACTTTGCCTGCAATACTATCCAAGAGTGATTAGGAACTGCATTCCTTCCTCTTGTCTCCCTGTCTGTTGTTTGTCTCAGTAGTTGACTGGAGGCTCTGACAGGATCTCCTTTTCTTTGCGCTAAGCTTTTCAAGCAGTGTCTCATGGGTGCTGCGATACTTCATAGGTTTGCAGGAGGAAACCACTTCCCGTGTTCAGAGTTGGAACATTAATGCAGTTGTTGCACTGTCTCAGGCTTTGTAGACTGTGTCATGAAAATCTATTTTGTTTTTCTCTAAACTGGTGTTTAGTTGAGACACCATTACAGTGAAGTGCTTCATACTGAACTAATGCCTGCTGGCATGTCAGACATTTCAAATGGTCGTGTCATCAGAGCGAGGTCACCTCGCTGGTAATGCAGTGTCTGTGTTACTGCTGTTGCAAAATATCCCTCGCCCACTTGGTTGCTTTTGAAATCTGCCACACAGACTGCAGGATGGATTTAGTTGGTGTCACTAATGACATACAGAAAACATAGTTCAGTTGCCCTCAAGTAGTTATCCTCAATACCGACAGTGTTGTTTTGCTCATAGATAGTGTTACTGTGCTTGATACAGAGTGGGAAGCACTCAAGATCAAATCACTCTGTATTATGCCTCACTGCGAGGAAGGTGATGTCAGAGTAGTGGTGGGAAGTAATAGCTTTGAAGGATTTTTTTTTTTTTTTGCATAGACAGATTTTGAACAAAGTTTTTTCTTCAGAGGGCAGGGTTGACTCCTGAAGACTTTCGAAGTTGTTTGTTGCTGCTGATTTCAGCTTGCAGGCTGTAGTCACGATTTCTCAATGGCTGTATGGTATTTTCTGTAGAATTTTAGTCTGTTGCTTCTTCAAGTGAGCCTATGCTAAATTGGGGAGACACTAATGCACTTGCTTTTATTTTAACAGGCGAGAATAAGACAAGGAAATAGAATGTATGTGCATGGACACGCAGGGAGTGTGGTCAGTTTACATGCTTTTGTGTCCATGCCCTCTTTAAGAAAAAGAGCTTTGGTGACGTCCACAACATAAATAATGACCACACCTGTGGGGTTTCTTTAATGCTAGGTCAGAGTTATGGTGAGGCCGTCAGCTGGATGGACTCCACTGAAGAGGAAGTTGCTGCATGGATGTCCATGATTGAGAACCCAAACCACTGGATTGACGCAACGCTGCCAATCAGAACGAACCTCGCCCGACGGTCTGAGTGACTCAGCAATGTCCTGCACTCAAATGCAATCATTTGTATGCATGTTGCTCTAATGGTTGGACTAAAGGAAAGCCATCTTTATATCAGAACATTTAACCTCTTTGTCGCAGTGATACACTCACACACACGTTTTTCTTTTGTTCAAAGTATATACTGTACATGGCACAAAAACACAAAAAGCAGTGGTATAATATTATGCCTTAATGGAGTAGATTGGAAATATTTTGTTTTGAAATCAAATGTTCCTTTTTTAATGTGTATTTCTGTTCAGTCTAGCTCTAAAGAGGCATTTGTAATTGAGTGTAGAGTATGAAGTAAAATCAAACCTAAGTGTCCCGGGTTAGTTGCTTCTCTGTGATAGAATATAACGAGCAGGGGTAGGAGGTCTTTCTTTTTAGAAGGAAATAATACTTTCATTGATATTTCAAGCTCAGTCTCAGCCCTTTCAAACTATTTAGGGCATTTAAGAAAATCATGCCTGATGATGTTCACTGTGAGAAATTCTCATTCAGATAACTGTATTATTATTATTTTTATATGTATATTTTTAGGCATCATTATTGTAAATGACTGGGAAAATCCTTGCAGCTGAATGCATTCACCCATTCCTTTTGACTGAAGAGCTGACTACCACCTTGTGGTCGGACTATATACAATTGTCAACACACTTAGCAAAGTACAGAGGGCCCAGTGAAGACTAAGGTTACAGGCATGAAGAGCGAAGAAAAGGTCCTGTAGGTTTCCTTCACATCAGCTATTTTTCTTCATATTTGTCACCAAAATAATTTATTACACGAGTCGTGAGTCAGAACTCGCGTCCAGGAGATGGCAATATTT
The DNA here is from genome assembly GCF_007364275.1 of Archocentrus centrarchus. Lineage (NCBI taxonomy): Eukaryota > Metazoa > Chordata > Actinopteri > Cichliformes > Cichlidae > Archocentrus > Archocentrus centrarchus. The sequence continues at coordinate 19,614,045 of NC_044356.1, forward strand.
ACAATACTTTTTCAAGCTGGAATAACAGTCAGTGTCTGTGTTTTGTCTCTTAACATTTGTGATTCGTGGATTTTACAAAAGCTGCACCTTTCTTGTTGACACCATATACTGGAAGTCCAGTATTATTGGTGTTACTGTGCTGCACTTTAAGGTTGTTGTTCAAAGAACTTCTGTAGGACACTGTGTGATTCTAATGTTTTTGGTTTCATAACAAACACTAAGCTCTCGTAAGACCATTCTGTCTTTATTTAATTAAGTTTACTAGTTTATTACTTTTTATTATTGCCTTGGATAGTTGTGTCGTTATAGCTCTGTGTGGCCTGCACACGTTCACCGTTGAGGATTCTTTCTGAGAACTGCAGTCTGTTTGAAATCTGCTTCACAATGCTGTCTGCTTAAAATAATGTATTAATCTTCTGCTCCTGTAAGCTTTTCGTCATGAGAAATTACAGGTTGTCCCTGTTCTCTCCTTGATTCATTTTTCATGTCTAATATAATATCTAGCTGAGAGACATCAGCTGAAAATTACTTCTAACACTAGCAGGTCTACAGTGTTGCATTATCCTTGACAAATTAAATTAAACTCCTTGTGCAGTTTATTTTGGGGGTTGTGGGTGGATGTACTCTCCTTGTATAGCTGTTTAAATTAGCATGATGGCTAATATGTGTCAAAATTCACAACTCACTATTTAGACCCTTAGAATTGCCCCTTAAGTCATCAGATATACACTGCTGTGAAAAAGTATTTGCCCCCTTCCTGATTTCTTTTATTGTTTTTGCATATTTGCCACATTTACATTTTTTAGAACAACAAACAAATTTTAATATTAGGCAAAGATAACCCAAGTAAATAAAAAAATGCAGATTTTAAATCTTTAAAAAAAACTATCCAAAACTATAAGTGAGGTCTACCAAAAGCGTATTGATGACTAACCTATCATACAACGGTCAACCATGGTGGTGGTAGTGCGATGGCCTGGGGCTGCTGTGCTGCTTCGTTTGATGATCTGAAACAACTGTGACAAATATGGAGGAAAAAAAGAGAACGGAAGAGGCTAATATTTTTTCACAGCACTGTATACTGGAAAATGCCCTTTATGCATGTAAAAACATACATTTTATATGAGGAGATCTTTATTTCATACAAATTAAATGTTTAAATTAGCTTGGGCTATAATACACTTACTGAGTAATGATGATGTAGTTATTTTGAGTTATACAAGTTTTAGTTTAAAACTTAATTTAGATCGCTTATATAAAATATCTTTTTTTAGTTGTTAGAACTGTTTCCATGGCTTTGATGAATCTGATTAAAGGGATATTACAGTATTCTTCCATAATACCAGCACTTTCTTTTCTATCTCTTGAAAATCACCGTGCCTTGGATGGTAAATGTAATATTAATTTCCTTAAAAGTAATTTATTTCAGCTTTATTTTTTAAATATTTATACTTATGCTTACCTATTATTTTTTTTTATCTTCTTTCGCTGCATTTTCATTCCCACCTCTTTTACTTAGAATTTTTTTTTAAATGTGTTTAACAGTCACAGTGTGTGTTTTTGAGCTGAGGAAGGTGTAATAAGGTGTAAACCATGATTTCATTTATTAAGCAAGGTGTACCCGTTCAGTATGAAACGTAACTGTATTGAATACCAGCGGTTCAGTGTCATTCCAGTGGAACAGATACGGGACAGTCAGTGTTCGGGCAGCTTTTCGTTTGTGAGAAAGTAGAAACACGGGGTGAATAGTTGCGATACTTCCTCTTCAGCAGTAAATCGTGAGCGCGCTGCGTACACACTCTACCGTGAACGCTTCGCGCTCACCATGGCGACAGCACAACAACACTGCTCTGAGCGGCCTCATGACAGTTATCTGCAATGAACAGAAAGGTGATACAGGCGCTCGCTGAAACCATCTCAAAACACGTGGAGCACTGTGAGTATGACGGTTAAACTTCTCATGTCTAACTAAGTTAACGCACTTTACAGCTTTACATGTCATTGTTTTACTTAGCAGATATTAAAATGTTTACAGTCATATAACTACCGTTATGAGAGCCATTTTTTTGTTTCTGTGTATAGTCAATAAAAATGAGGCTGAGTGTCTCATCCAAGAGTTTAACGTGCTTACGGGGAAGCCGACCAACTCAGGAAGAGCAGTGCATGGTCTGGACAGAGGGAAGTTCATAAGCGTGCTGCACAACACCTTTGGGCTGACTGATGACATGATCACCGGTAGAGGTATTCTGTTTGCAGTTATTTTATTAACAACAGAACTTAGAAAACGTATCCAAATGTACATTTACTCGGTAAATTTACAAATTTAAGAAAAATACGAGCTCATTTTCAATTTGATGGCAGCAGCACATCTCAAAAAAATTGGGGCAAGGCTATGTTTACCGCAGTGTAGCGTCCCCTCTTCTTTTAACAACAGTCCGTAAATGTCTGGGGACCGAGGAGACCAGCTGCTAGACTTTTTGGAGAGGAATGTTGTCCCATTCTTGTCTGATATGGGATTCTAGCTGCTCAACAGTCCTGGGTCATCTTTGTTGTATTTTTCCTTTCATGATGCTGCAAATGTTTTCAGTTGGTGGAAGGTGTGGATTGCATGGAGGCCGGTTTAGCACCCAGACTCTTCTACTATGAAGCCATGCTGTTGTAATAGATATGCGGTTTTGTATTATCTTGCTTAAATATACTATATTGCCGAGTACTCACTTGTCTACCTTCGCACACATATGAACTTGAGTGACATCTCATTCTTAATCCATGGGGTTTAATATGATGTCGGCCCACCCTTTGCAGCTATAACAGCTTCAACTCTTCTGGGAAGGCTTTCTGCAAAGTTTAGGAGTGTGTTTATGGGAATTTCTGACCATTCTTCCAGAAGCATATTTGTGAGGTCAGACACTGATGTTGGATAAGAAGGCCTGGCTCGTAGTCTCTGCTCTAATTCATCCCAGAGGTGTTCTATTAGGTTGAGGTCAGGACTCTGTGCAGGTCAGTCAAGTTCTTCCACACCAAACTCACTCATTCATGCCAGTGCACAAAGCAGGGTCCTTAAGACACTGGTGCACAGTCATTTTGGAACAGGAAGAGGCCATCCCCAAAGCTGGGAGTATGGAATTGTCCAAAAAGAGTTTCTTTCACTGGAACTAAGGTGCTGATTCACCATTCTAGAGAACACGTCTAGAGTCCATTGGCAGCAAGCTTTTACACCACTTCATCTGATGCTTTGCAATGTGCCTGGTGATGTAAAGCTTAGATGCAGCTGCTAGGCCATAGAAACCCATTCCATGAAGCTCTCTATGCACTCTATCTGAGCTAATCTGAAGGCCACATGAAGTTTGGAGGTCTGTAGCAATGGATTCTGCAGAAAACTGGAGCAGTCTGCACCTCAGCATCTGCTGACCCCACGCTGTGATTTTACATGGCTTACCACTTTGTGGCTGAGTTGCTGTTATTCCTAGTCACTCCCACTTTGTTATAATACCACTAACAGTTGACTGGAATATTAATAGCAAGGAAATTTCATGACTAGACTTGTTGCCTGGAATTCACTGAGCTCCAGAGAGTAACCCACTCTTTCATAAATGTTTGTAGAAGCAGTCTGCATGAATACGTGCTTGATTTTATACACCTGTGACCATTGACGTGATCGGAACACCTGAATTCAATGATTTGGATGGGTGAGTGAATACTTTTGGAAATATAATGTATGTAAGGCCATCCCTGAAAAAGACATTTGGATGGTAGCATATGTTGCTCTAAAACCTTAAGCATTAAGGCAACCCCCCCCCCCCCCCCCCCCCACACACACACACACACACCCAGACCAGCAGAGATGCAGGCTTTTGAACTGAGCACTGATACCAAACTGGGTGGTTCCTCTCTTATTAAGTCTAGAGGACACGATTTCCATATTTTCCTAAAAGAATTTCAATTTGTCTGATCACAGAACAGTTTTCCCCGTTGTCTGCTGGAAGATGGTGGTGTTTCTGGACTGTGTTCACATATGGCTTCTTTGCACAACAGAGCTTTAACCTGCATTTGTGGATGGCACGGAGTGTTCAGACTGATTTCTAAGCCTATAGAGTGATTTCTATGACAGAATCATGCCTGTTTTTAATGTCGAGCTGCCCGAGGCTCAAAGATCACAGGTATCCAATATTGATTTTTTTTTTGGCCTTGTGCCTTGCACACAGAAATTTCCAGAGCTGTTTTAATGATATCATGTACTGTAGATGATGAGATAGTCAAAGTCTTCACAATTTTACATTGAGGAACATTATTCTGAAACTCTTCCACAATTTGTAGAGTTTTTTTGCAGATTGCTCATCTTTACCTCTGAGAAACTCTGCCTCTCTAAGTCACTCTTTTAACACCCAATCATGTTACTGACTTGTTGCCAGTAAACCAAATTAGTTGCAAAATGTTCCTCCAGCTGTTTCTTTTTAATACCACTTACTTCTCTAGCCCTCTATCAATTTTTTGTGTTGCTGCCATCAAATTCAGAGCCAGTACTTTTCATGAAATAGTAAAATGTCTGTTTAAATATTTGATGTTTTCTATGTTCTATTGTGAATAAAATATGAGTTTATGAGATTTGCAAATCATTACATTGTGTAAAATGTAAATAAAAACAGTGTCCCAGCCTATGTTCAATCACCCGATGGCCATGCTGAAGATATTTAAAAATGACTAGAAGCCATTTGTTTTTCATTGGCTAACCTGGAAATGTGAATATAACTGACTGTCATTCAGTCTTCAGGACATTTGACAAAGACAATGACGGCATTGTCAGTGTGAAAGAGTGGATCGAGGGACTGTCTGTTTTTCTTCGGGGGACCTTGGAGGAACAAATAAAATGTAACTTCTCAACCTTACTTTTTGTAAAAATTTTTGTAATACTTTAAAAAAAAAAAAAATTTATTTACAGGTATCGTGCATATTGATAAACATTACTGTAAATGTGCCAGTGTTAGCCAGGTGGCTAATTAATATACTTAAGCTGCCTGTCTCTCATACACACACACGCACACACAAAGTCACAAGCTTATCTAGCTAATGAAACCCTTTCTGTTTTCTGTTTGGCATGGCTCAGACTGCTTCACTGTGTATGACTTGAATGGTGACAACGCCATCTCTAGAGAGGAGATGTTTCACATGCTGAAGAACAGCCTCATCAGGCAGCCCAGTGAGGAGGACCCTGATGAAGGAATCAAAGACCTGGTGGAGATCGTCCTGAAGAAGATGGTGAGCTGCGTGCTGCACAAATAAAACTGTTTGATTAAATGTGCTCTTTGTGTCACCTCCACACACATTTAAAAAATAAATAAATCTCTGGTCTGTAAATAGTTTACTAACTCTGGGTGCTTCCTCCCATAGGACTATGATCACGATGGCAAAGCATCTTTTGAAGATTTTAAAAAGGCAGTAAAAGATGAGAACCTATTGCTTGAAGCTTTTGGAACCTGCCTCCCTGACTCCAGGGTAATCTGAAATGAAAAGCAGCTGAGCTCTTAAATTTCCCTGTCAGAGATTCTCAATCTTACAGTCTGCTTTTCTTGTTTGTTTTTTTTTTCAGACCATTGAGAAGTTTGAGGGACGTGTATTTCAGGAACAAATGGAACAATAAAGAAATATTTATGTGCATTCCCAGTCTTGACATCTTTAATAATTATCGCAATGGCTGACAGCACTGTGATGCAAAATCTGTAAAAATTAATAAAGAAGCTGTTTGAACTGTCATCTTTCAACATCCTTTAATAAATCAGACAGCCAGCTTGATCAAATCCGACGGCGTGGTTTGATCTTCTTCTCCACTGGTTTCATCTCTGGACCTGATGCCACCTAAGAAAGAACATGAAACTGATTTCACTACAATGCCAAAAGCAATTTAGATCACAGTGGAAAAACTTTTATCTTCAGTAGATATATTAAAATAAAAAATATATATACCTGCTTCATTGTGTTCCTGATCAGGTTGACCGTTGTGTTCAGTGATTTATCCTCCATGTCCAGTTTGGATGGTTCTGGTAGTTTTGGCCCAATCAAAGGCTCGTTTTCTCCAGAAATGGTTATGGAGTGCTCTGCAGCCTCTTCTATTTTGCGTTTCCTCTTCTCTAAGTGTGTGGTCCGAGGGAGAAATCTGACTCCAGCGGCTTGATGTGCCTCCTGTCTGTGGTCTGTGACTCTGCTCGATAAGGTCTGGTTGCGCCTTGAACTCCCTTCTCGCTGCTCTACTGTATCAACAGAAGTACTGTGTAAAGTCCCCATTTTGTCCTCTGTTGGTATAACCCCACGTTGATTTTTAGGTCCATAGTAATGATGTTCTTGGGGAGGTAATGGCAGTAGAGGAAAGCCCAAATAATGGCTGACGTTTGAAGTCTCCCCTGTATCGTCACCGCCAGAGGGTTGCCTGTGTGTGTGGATATTTTCTGATGTGGTGGTTGTATCTGATGAAGTAGGCTCCTCTTGTATTTCCTCTTCCTTTTCTCTCGCTTTGAAAATAATGAGACAGAAATCAGACTTAACAGATAGTCCGTGTTTGCCTTTATAACTTAAAAAATATGGTTGAAATTAAGGGTATACAAACTTTAAAATGATCACAGTTCAAATTCAAATAAAAGTGCAAATGGCAGGGGGAAATGATGGAAATGTACAAAGAAATTATGAAAAGATGTAAAGTGACTTGTTTTGTGTGTGTGTGTGAGATAGAAAATTATACCTCTTTTCTGAGCAGCCCTGATGACATAACTCCTCCGGTCCTGCAGCTTGAGTCTAGTGTCCTCCACAGTCTCATATTCTGGGACGTAGCACACATGCAGCACACCACCATAGAAACTTTTCTCATCCATGTGTCGCTTTGCTGCTCTGAAACAGACCAAATTATTCTCAATGTCCTTCAGACTTTGCCAGTCAAGCATAATGAACGGTGTAAGTTACATCTTGTACCTGGCACTTGTAAGTTTCTGGAACTTTACAAGGTAGACCTCCGTGAACTCTTCAGCAGGATACTCGTCCAGGGGCCTGTACTCCTCCACAGCTCCATACAGGGCACACAGCTGAATCAGCTCAGTCATCACACCAATCGCCGGGACCCCTTGGATCATCAGGTAACGAGACTCTAAATTTATGGTGTAAACCTGCAAGTAACATAAGTTTGGTAACAGTTTCTCTCCAATGTCAATGCAGCACGTGACTGCAATATATTAATGGCAAAATATTCATGTGAAAACTGCAAAAACTGGTTATTGTGATTGTCTATGTACATTTTACAGTGCTTTGAAAAATTATTTGTATTTATATCTACATGTTTCAGATCAACAAACAAATTTTAATATTAGGCAAAGATGACCTGAGTAAATACAAAATGCAGGTTTTTTTTTGGCCACAGCAGATTTATTGAGGTTATGACAGGAAAGCAGGAGAAGAGATGGGAGAAGACATGCAGCAAACTGCACAGGACAGGACTCGAACCTGCGCTGCCAGCTATTGCCTCATGGCATGTATGTGGTTGCCTGCTCTACCAATGAGCCACCCTGGTACCCAAATGCAGTTTTTAAATGATGATTTAATTTATCCACTCATCCACTTTCTTTTATTTACCTGGGGCCGGATAGCAGGGGCAGCAGCCTACGCAGAGAAACCCAGACTTCCTTACAGCCACAACCACCGTCCTGTTGTTTTTTTATACAAATAAAATCTATTGTGCAATATTTTCTCTTTCAATTAACACTCATTGGTGCAATATCTGTTGGTCTACATGTGGAATATACACTTTATTACCTGTGGAATATCCACTGTGCTCTACAGCATACTGTGTTACTGTGGAATACTTACTGTGCAAAAACTGCTGTTAGACAGTCTTAAAAAATGTTCACAATCTCCCTCAACCTGGTACACAGTAATATATACTTAAATTTTTATATCTTGCACGGTTACTTATTTCCTATTTTTCTATTTATAATTCTTTTTTTTTTTACACTGTTACTCGAGAGCTTGGCACAACAATTTCAATGTTCCCAAACCTTGCGTGAGAGTACAAATGGTCTCTTGAATCTTAATACAGGAAATCATTGTTTTAAAAACTGAATTTTGTATTTATTCAGGTTGTCTTTGTCTAATATTAAAATCTGTTTTTGGATCTGAAACATGTACATGTGACAAATGTACCAAAAAAAAAAAAAGGAGATCAGGAAGGGGACAAATACTTTTTCACAGCACTGTAAGCGGCGTTACTACTCAAGAGACACTCTTTTTGTCTTATATTTATAAATAGAAGGCTCTTCTTACCTTAACCGCTTTGGCTTTTCTTCCTTCCCTATATTTTGGTCGAGAAATGCACACTTTCCTCTGTTCGTGATGTTTGTAAACCTCTGGGACCCTCCAGCAGCCAGGATTGTTGTTGACGGGAGCCGCCATGTTTGTGGAAATTAATATTCCGGCTAACGCATTTCAAAATAAGGGTTGATTCGCATGTTGAATAGGCTACATTAAAGGCACCCCCTGGTTGAATGTCTTATTTTGAAACAAGTGCTACAGAACATCAGCTACTCTGGTCTGGCGTCGCACACACGGAGCACATCGATCGACTATGAGTTTGTCACACACTTGATGTTAGCGGAATAGCTTGCTTCACATACAGAGCGCCAAAAAGCTATGTCACAGTTATGTTTAGCAATCAGGGCATTCAACCCGTAAATGTCTCGTTTAACAACGCAAAAAATTGCTTTTTATACCTCCCCTCGAAACTGATATCGCATCTTTCTCTGAAAGAGGTAAGATAAAGATAGCCTAGCTAACAACCACCTAGCAGTATCATTAGGTACAATTAGTGGAAGTTTTGTCCGGTTAAACGATTTTTTAGCAAAAATATTAGCCCGTTTTTTGTGTGTTGCCCTGTTTTTGAATTTTTTAAATTAATAATGTTCTAAGTTAATTTTTCAGATATTTTGTCAGTTATCTTCAAAATGCATTTTTAATTCTGCAGTTTAGACTCGCGTCAGGCTGCTTACTAGCGCAAATAATTTGGAAAGATGGCTTTTTAATGATTCTCCAATTAGTCCTTTGCATGCCTAGCTGAAAACATGTTTGGAATATAGAGGAAAGCAGAGCTGAGTCATAAACATAATACTAAAGCATATGCAGACAGAGGGTAGTTGCGAATTACTATTTTCAGTATTTGTTTCCATATTGGAACTGTTTTTGTAGCAGTTCCTTTACGATTTCACTTGGTGGTGACAAAGGACTGCATGAAGCAGGGATCTAGGCGTAAATTTCTCTGTTTTTAAATTACTTCACTACCATGAATGGAGAGTATCTTTCTGATGGCAAACACGTGAGGACTTTCTGCTCATATTTGTACATTTTTTGCCAACAGGAATTGCTATTTCAAGCTTCAAGCCTCAGTTTACTTACAAAGAAGTCAAAAACTGGGTTAACACTCATTGTTTGCCTAAACTGTGTAAAACGGATTGAATTAGGAGAATTTGTTTGCTAAGGAGTCATGATCGTGATATATTCTACAGTAAATAAAGTGCTTCAGCAAACATATAGTCCTATTAAAACCTAAGAACACCCTATGAATCATCAATAACTTTTAAGTAATAACACATTTCCACTTTTATCTTGTCTTTGGGTTTAAACTACATTTTCATAGATCTGTACATGAAAAAATACAAGCAAAAAGAATATTTTGATCCCAAAACTTTGCTTTTGTGATTTGGACAATGGTTTTACAAATTTGTCATTTTCCAATATAATGCCAGTTACTAGTAGTTTTCATTTAGGTTTTCAACTTTTTTCAAGCTGTTTTCTCTTCAAAAATTGCCAATAATATAACATAATATAATATAAAAATAACAATAAATTGGTGTAACAAAAAATCAAGTTGAGGTCTGGACCCTGATTGGACCATTGCAGCACCTTGATTCTTTATTTTTTCAGCCCTTCAAATCTGCAGATTTGCTGCTGTGCTTGGGATCATTGTCCTGTTGCATAACCCATTTTTGACCAAGCTTTAGATATATGGCCTCATATTTGACTCTAGAATACTTCTGTTTACAGAGGAGTTCATAATCAACCCATTTAATGTCTTTTTCAGAACCAGCCTCTGGAGTTGTCCTGTGGTCATGGGTCTTCAGTGTTTCTCAGCTGGACTCAAAACAGATCCACCTCCAGCCTGGACAGCCACAAAGTGGAGCTGTGTCGGCAACTAGGAGAGAAGCTGGGCCTGACAGATGGAGAGCAGGTAGAGCCCCTCACTGAGGAATTGGTTCTTTGCTGTATTTTCTTACAGAAAAAGCTCATTTTCTCCATCTTGTGACAGTGTACAGTAATTGTCAGTTTCTATATGGACTTATTGGTTGTTTGGTTTCCCTCAGGGCTTCTTAAGGCCATGTCATCAGGTCTCATCTTTGCATCGGGTGTTTGTGGAGCCTCTGTCATCTGATGACTGGGAGATCTTGGTGGGTAATTTAGTGACACACAGTATGTGAAACTTGTCTTCATACAAGTGTGCACTATCTTAAATACACACACTGATAACTACAAGGCGGCTCCTCCTTTTTAAAGCACTTTTAAAAACTATTAATATATCGCTTTCATGTGACTGACATCCCTAGGAGCTCCACAGTTCTGCGCTGGAGCTGCGACTATTGGATCAGATCAGAGTGGTTTTCCAAGATGCTGTGTTTCCTGTGTGGGTGAACAACCACACAGTAATCTATATTCGAATAGGTCAGTTATTCTATTATATCCTGTAAATGTTTGTTTTCATATAAAAACCTGCAAAATTTGGAGAAAGATAAAAAAAAACCCAAACAGTAATGACTACTTACCTGTTTTTTTTTTAATGTTTGACTTTTATTAACGCAGTTTACTTTTTTTATTATTCTGCACAGCTTCACTTTCTCCAAGTGTGCCCTATGGTCGTCTGGAGCAATTCACAGAACTTGTTGTATCCCCGAAAATCCGTGCTGAAATTGGCACCCTCAGAGATTCTCTAGTAAAATCCAACCCAAACCAAGAAAATTTTCACAGACAGCCAAACGTGGATTTTTCCTCCTCCTATTCAGGACCATCGTCAGAAACTACCTCCTCTACCCCCTCTACCCCTAGCAGCCACCAGTGGGGTGGCATAGCTGACCTGAAAAACCTCTTTCGCCATATGATAAAGGGTGCTTATGACCCAGTTAAAGAGCAACCGCCTTTACCTGAAATCCCCGCCCTTCTTACCGACTCTCTGTACAGAGTGTGCAGTTCACCTCCCCACTCTCTCAGCACTATAAGCCATGTTGCAACTGGCGCTATTCACATATTTCCTTGGAGCCACAGTTTCAATGCCAGGCTGAGTGAAGGTCATGCTTCAATTACATATGGCCTTATCTCCAAAGTTCCATCCCCCAAAGAAACGAGGGACAAAACCAAGCGGGCAATGGAGAAAAAGAAGAAAGCAAGAGCTGCTAAAGGTAGTGCTATGCCTGAAGAAGAAGAGGTGAAAGAAGAGGAGGCCATGGTGGTCAGGGCAGTATGTCACTGTACTGAGCTGCTTGCGTGCAAGCAAAGAAGCAAAGGAGAGATCCACAGTGGAAGAGTATGGGTGAGTGTGGTGTCTAAAAGAAAAATATCCTGTATGACACAGTTCTCAACACTAACCCCAGATAAATGATGGCATCTTACCAGTACCGCAGTCCTTTCTATTTTTGTTACAGTTTTTGTTTTGTTTTGTTTTTTTAGATTCCACAGCCTCTGGCCAGCAGGCTGGGTATCCTTGCCCATTCAACAATAAGAATTAAGCCAGTGAAATCAGCTATCAAAGTAGCCTCTACTATTCGCCTACAACCGCTAAATCCACTGGTGAGTCCTGAAGTGTACCTCTACAGTAAAGATGTTGGATGTAAAATAAATTATAAGGGGGATATAATTTGTTCAAAGTTGCAAAAAATTTGTTGTGCTTCTTTTCTTTATGTCCATCTGATTTTTGGCATTTGAGCCTGAGGAGGATGATGAGGAGATCCAGACAGCTTTACTTGGTTGGCTGCACACACAGAGTCACGAACCTTTAGCCTGTCTCACAGCACGGTCTGGCACCATCCTCCTACATGGAACTGATGGTGATTCATTTCTACATGTCCGTTACAAGCTTATGAAGTGTATTTATAAATCCTGTACAGACAGATCTGCATATGGCTATGCAAAAAAAAAAAAAAGCTCAAAATAATAATAAATGTCTTAAAATTGCCTTTTTTTCCCTTGTTTTTTAGCAAAGCTCGAGTTTGCTTTAACTGTGCTGAAACCAGAACCACAGACTGAACCTACAGACCAGCTGTTTCTGCTAGCACCCACTGTCATCCAGAAGAAAGACATACAGGTATTTCCATGCAAATAGAAAATCATAAATCTTTATTTTTAAATGATTTGCATGAAAACAGATTGTGTCATCCAGTTTTTATTAAATAATTCTGCACTAATGAGGGATAGAGCCATTGTTTTTAAGAAGCAAAAATCTGAGTTTGTTCACAGTCATCTCTTTGTGTTAACTTCAGGTAGACAGAGCGCCAGTAACTACCCCAGCTGTGAAACCTGGAGCTGAAACACTTCACCCAGAGCTTCCCTCACTTAGTATTCTTGGGTATGTCTTTAGTTAACTCAGCACCTGTGCATCATTTAAGCAACCTCTTTTTTTTTCTTTCTTTTTTTCATCAGTTTCAGTCCATATTTTTTGCTTCTCTATCTTTTCCCAGTGGGATAGATGACCTTTGTAGGACTGGGTTTGAGTTTATCTCTCATAGTCTTCTGGGTAGTCCCCTCTCACAAGAGCTGGGTACTATTGGACGGGGACTCCAAGGTGGAGCCCTTCTTATCACTGGTGCTAAGGTATCTCTTTACATAACAAAATAAGATAAATTGATATGTAATAGCACTGATTTTGTCAGCTTAAACTGACCAGTAAACAAAGGAGTCAAGTAACTGAATGCATTCTTATCTTAACCAGTACTTTTTTATTAAGTCTGGAACATACTGTGTTATAACTTGTCGCCACAGGGGAGTGGGAAAAGCACTCTGTCCCAAGCTCTGTGCAGGAAAGCTAGAGAGGAGCTGGATGCACACGTTGAGGTGGTAGACTGCAAAAAGCTACAAGGTCAAGAAAGATTTCGCGAACATTTACTGAAAACAACGAAAACAAGTTGAAATGGAACTTCATTTATTGTTTTTGTTTTTTGTTTTTAGGCAAAAGGGTAGAAACTGTGAGGCAGAATCTGAACGACATTTTTGAGCAGGCAGAGTGGATGCAGCCCTCGGTTGTTCTACTTGATGACCTGGATCATTTGACGCGAGCACCAGCCTCACCTGAACATGAACACGGCGCTGAGGCACTGCTTCAGCAGCACATTGCTCAGAGTAAAGCATAAAATATTTTCTTGCGTGTGGGAATGTTTTTTTGACAGACTGGATCAATAATCATTTCCTGTCTTGATGAGGAATATTGTCTGCTTGTGGCTGCAGGTCTGAAGGATGTGGTGGATGAGGTGATGGTTCACTCCAGCCTGGTGTGTCTGATCATCACCAGCCAAAGTGAACACACCCTCCATCCTTCTCTGACTGAGGTACACGGTTCCCACTTCATCCAGGGATTTGTAAACATTCAGCCACCTGACCAGGTCAGCAGTCATCCACATCTATGTACATGCACAAACACACACACTCAAAGTGGGTGGGAAAAAAAAAAACAGCCAATTTTATGGTTTGCAGCCCCAGAGAGCTGACATCCTGCACCATCTGATCCTGAGGAAGTCCTGCCTGCCTGTTGAGACCTTACAGGGTCTTGACCTGGGGGCAGTTGCTAAGGAGACAGAGGGATACACGCCTCAAGATCTAGTATTACTGGTAGAGCGGGCTGTTCATGCTAACATTATGCAAAGAGGGCACAGTGAGCAAGGTATCAAAGACTGATGAAATTCCTAATAAAGTTGCATGCTGCTTATTCAAAGATCACTTTCAGTTCTTCATATTCCTGTTGCATCATGTCACCACTGATGCTAATGCAGATTTATTTTGGGCATTGATTGTGCCCTGTATTTCCCAGGTGTGTGTCTGTCGTGGAGAGACTTTGCTCAGGCTCTCAAGGGATTCACACCCCCCTCTCTGTGGGGTGTAGACCTCCACATGCTCAGTGGAGTTGGGCTGGACAGGGTAGGAGGTCTAAAAGAGGTGCGACAGCAGCTTATGGACACCATACTGCTCCCTGCTAAGGTCAGTTGGCTGTTGGTATTTACGAAGAGTGTGTTTTAGTACCAATGTGGTATATTTGGTGTATGCAGTGGTTATATGGGTATTTTAAACACTATACTTACTATTGATTGTTGTAAATATGAGCAGTTGAAAGTATCACCATGAGTGGGGATTAAGCGCTGGATACAGACAAAATTTAAAATAAACCATTTGAATCAACTGATTTAGGAAAATCTGCCCTCTTATTTAGTCAACTTTTCTTTTCTAAGTCTCTGATTTTTATTGGTTTCAAGTTTTCATTTAAACAAGTTGTTCAAATTCAAAGCAGCATCTTTCCTACGTAGGTCTGTGGGTCTGCTCTTTTAAGAGAAGCATTTTGAGACAGTATTTTTAAGTTTATAATATATGACAGTCAGTTTACTCCCTGCTTGTTATGACTTTAACTCCTCCACGGCAGCAAACCACTTCACAGAAGCTACCGCAGTCTCCTGCAAGTTGAACTGGGCTGGCCAAACACTTTCACAGTGCTGACTAACGGTGACAGATTTCTGTTTCGATGGGTAAAGAACGCCTGCAAGACAAGCAACAAAAAGACTTCCAAATTCCCAATAAGAAAAACAGCATCTGTACCTGTAACTGTCTAGTCCACTAATATGTTTAAGCCCAAAAAAACCAAAAAAAAACCCTTTCTCTTTGGAGAGGTGGAAAACTGTCAGCATAGTTTATCTGTTTTTTTAGCTCAGGTGTTACATGAAATGTCTTATGATAGTTGAGAAAACCTGGTAAAAGATGGTAATAAATAATGAAGCTATTTACCTGATTTAATTTATCTTTGGATTCTGTAAATCATCGACTTACAGCCTAGTCTTAGTTGCAGCATAATTGCATCATTTAAAAGTCCCCCAACTGACCCCTTTTTAACAATTATTTCTGATATATTTACTTCAAATATGGTTCACGATGATGCTTTCAGTTTCAGAACATAATTGAGGGTGTTTTTGTACTGTGAGGTTCTTTGATCTGTTTTTGATGCAGCTAGCCCCCAGACTGCTCTGCTGTGCGTGGTATTCTTCAAATCATCACACTGGTTTTAGGAAAAATGGCCACGACTGCTTGAGCTTCTAATGAGTGTTTTTGTATTTTTAACATTAAATCCAAAGAATGTAGAGATGTTTCCCATACACCAACAGACAAGCCTAAAATTCAACATAACTTATTGCACAGTTGCTGATTGTGGATCTTTGGTGTGTTCCAGTATCCAGTCCTGTTCTCCAATCTTCCCATCCGCCATCGCTCAGGAATACTGCTGTATGGCGCTCCAGGTACAGGAAAAACACTGCTGGCCAGAGCTGTAGCCAGAGACAGTGGTATGAACTTCATCAGCATCAAGGTAAGCTGGGCTTTAGCCTGCATAGCCAAAAGAAGACTGTACCCCTCTGGATGAGAGCAAAATGTATCTACAACAACAAGAGTTTTTTTTTTTTTTTTTTGTTTTTAACTTTCTCTCCAGGGACCTGAACTTCTGAGTAAATACATCGGAGCCAGTGAGCAGGGAGTCCGTGATGTCTTCCAGAGGTTAGTGAACATTTAAACTCCTCCCAACAACCCACTGCTCTGTTATTACTTTGTTGTACGTTATAATTAGTAACATCAAACATTCGTAGTAATGATAAAGTAATGACGTTTCACATAACTGGAGTATTTTCTTTTTAATTCCCTTCGATTACTTCCTCTTTTCTCTGCTCCAGGGCACAAGCCGCCAAGCCGTGCATCCTGTTCTTCGATGAGTTTGACTCCCTGGCCCCCAGGAGGGGCCACGACAGCACAGGTGTAACCGACCGCGTGGTCAACCAGCTCCTCACCCAGCTGGATGGAGTGGAAGGACTGCAGGGTAGCGTCATACATCAGTATACTACACGCAGTGTTATGAGTGCTTTGTAATAACAATTTGTTTTAACAGGTGACTGAGTCTGTTGGAATTTATGATAGATGCATTGAGTGTGTTAAATGTGTTTGTTTAACAAAAGTGTGGAAATATCCATTTAAAGTTTAGTAGGGTTAGGTCCTGTGAAGTTTTTTTTTTCTGCCTCTCATGCCTTTGGGTGTTGTCAAGCATGTAAGCGTGACTGATCCACATACAGTTATGACAGTGAGTCATTGTTACCTTACTTAGCAGAAGGCTATATTTTTTATTTCTGCCCATTTCATAAACAAAAGTGCTTTTATGAATGACAGTGAAACTGAAACTCCACTTAGAAATGAAAATTTAAAAATTTTTATTATAATTGTCATTTTTTTTAAGGGAAAAACCCAAACCTCCTTTAAGGCTGGCAGAAAATAATGTACATATGATAGATGCTTTTTTTCCCTCCATGTGATTATGAAGACTGTGTAGTCAATACAGTCATATACTAACGGAGAATCTACACTAGGCATGGTTGCATCGTCCTCCCCTGCCTGCCTCCCCAGCTGGCTTCCACTCACACTGCACTTAACCGTGTAGACACAAGTGCTCTTCAGTTTGTCTCGGCATCTCAACTCTTGCACTCGCATGCTTTTGAAAAACACTGTGCTAAGCACAGCGATGATTTTATGTATTTTGGGCAGTTTTCGAAGCAGTGAACACTCCTCTTGAATTCCTTTATAGATTTCTTAATTACTTACTTAATTACTTCTGCTGGTTTAGACAGATGAGGTTTTCATTGGTGAAGCACTGATGATCCATGCTTAGGCAGTTAGTGATCACATTTGTGCTGTACCAGAGTCCTGCTGCTGCCTAATGTGCCCACCTCTTCAAGTGAACCTAGCAATGGTTCACAAAGTCACGACCAAGCATGTTATGTGGTGGTCACAGTAAATCAAATATGCTTTGGCGTGATACTGATTGTCTAGTATAAGTACACCCTAAACCTGGGGCCAGTAGATTTTGAGCATATAGTTATTGGAAGGGATATGGACACAGTTTAAATTAAATGAGAATTCTTCGTGTTTGTAGGTGTGTATGTGCTTGCGGCCACCAGCCGACCAGATCTGATTGACCCGGCTCTGCTGAGACCTGGACGGCTGGACAAATCCCTCTACTGCTCTCCTCCTGACCTGGTTTGTTGGTTATAATAGCTATTAATTAATACCACTGCACTTCTAAACTCATTCTATATGAATCAATTCTTAAAAGACACAAAATAATGTTATGTTACATTGTTTTAAATCCCAACTATTGTGTCACATTTCCAGGAGGCTCGTGTGGAGATCCTGAAAGCTCTGAGTGCAGGCGTCCCCCTGGCTCCTGATGTTGACCTGGAACAGTTGGCAGCAGCAACAGAGCAGTTTACCGGGGCAGATCTGAAAGCCTTGCTTTACAATGCACAGCTGGAGGCTGTCCATAACAGCACAGGCACCAGCCCACCACGTGTGAGTCTATTGTACTTAAGATTGTCTGATGAGCCTGTTATTATGTATTACCTTAGGCTAATAAACCAGGAAGTCAGGGAATTGTTGGTCAGTCCATTTTCAGATTATTCATAGTTCATGTTGAAGCAGTGAAGTATTTTTTTGTCCCACAAAGCAAATTAAATGATGTTTTTTTTTTTTTGTATGTGAGTTGCTCCAGTTCTGAATCCATTATCAGTTTCCAGCTTAATTTAATTTATCTCCAACGTTGGTGACAAGAAATATGATTGAATAACTTACCTGAGCAGAATAAGCTTAAACTAATGTCAAAGTGAGCTGTAGGAGTACAGTTAAGACCCATGCTGGACACTACAAATCCTTGTGTATATATGAACTTCTAAACCCTCTCTTCCTATGTGGCAATCAGGAGTTGACCTCTGGCTCGGAAAGCGACATGAGCCTTTCTTCCATGATCTTCCCGACCAACCATGGCAGTGGCTCAGATGACTCGGTGGGAGAGGGAGGGTCAGGCATGGGGCTGGACCAGTCCATGGTTGTCCTGGAGCCCAGTGAGCTTCATGCAGAAGACAAACACCACCACAGCAATGTCTGGAGACTGTACTTTGGAAGTTCCTACGAGTCAGAGTTGGAGAATTCACAGAGTTCAAAGCCGGTGAGCACTACCACCATGTAGTATAAGTATAAGTATAACACTGCGTATAATATACCCAAAAGTGTTGTCACTGATAATTTTTGTCTGTTTTTCTTCTTTCATTTCTCCTCCTTTAACAGAACTCCCAGTGCGTCTCTGGACCCAGTTCCATGAGCAATGACTTTACAGGAGGATCAGTTCGTGAACCCGTTAGTTCAGTCAATCTTGCCTTCATGCCCTCCATACAGAGGGGATACGAAGAGCCTGCCCCAGAGCAGCTGGAGCGTCTACAACAAGACATTATTAACATTAAGAACAACTACAGGAGAGCCAATGTAAGTGACAACAATGAATATATTTGAGTATCTGAATGCTCTGGTGTTCTGATGACTTTTTTCATTCTAGTTGGCTTCGCTATTAGTCTATTCCACTGGGTAGTGTCCTTCTGTAGAGGCAGGTCTTGTTAAACTGCTTACAAGCTACTATTTGTATGATTATTTTGGGATTGTTTATGTAGGAAGAGCGCGCTTGTGTGCATCCAGCCACCAAACAGCCAGGCCTGCTGCTGCGTCAGGCTCATGTAAACGCTGCCTTGGCCGTGACCAAGCCCTCCCTCAGCCAAGCCGACTGGAAGAGATACACAAAACTGTGAGTGAGCAATACAGATGTATTGGTGTTAATTCCTGCAGGATTCTACAGGAATTAAAAATTTCAGGAGTTTAATAGTAATTATTTATTTAAAAAACTGTTTAAAAATACTTTAATAAGCTCAATTTATCAAGGGCATAAGCTACTTTAAGTGTCACCAACAGGAGGAAATTAAAAAATAGGAAAAACAATACAAACTATTGTCTCAAAGCTCCTGCCAGGTAGCAGCAAAGGAGTACTATGGATCAATATTCAAATCTCTCTCAATATTCAGCCCTTTTTTTAAAAACATTGTAAGTTGCAGTACTTGTATGTGCTGTACTGTGTTTGTGAAATAATATTAACAGCTGAATTAGAGCAGTTGGACACTGTATTTGCTGTCTTGAATGAGGAATACAGAGAGATACAGTTAAGTTTAAATACACTGCTTAAAAAAATAAAGGGAACACTCAAATAACACATCCTAGATCTGAATGAATGAAATATTCTCATTGAATACTTTGTTCTGTACAAAGTTGAATGTGCTGACAACAAAATCACACAAAAATCATCAATGGAAATCAAATTTATTAACCAATGGAGGTCTGGATTTAGAGTCACACACAAAATTAAAGTGGAAAAACACACTACGGGCTGATCCAACTTTGATGTAATGTCCTTAAAACAAGTCAAAATGAGGCTCAGTATTGTGTGTGGCCTCCACGTGCCTGTATGACCTCCCTACAACGCCTGGGCATGCTCCTGGTGAGGTGGAGGATGGTCTCCTGAGGGATCTCCTCCCAGACCTGGACCAAAGCATCCGCCAACTCCTGGATAGTCTGTGGTGCAACATGATGTTGGTGGATGGAGCGAGACATGATGTCCCAGATGTGCTCAATCGGATTCAGATCTGGGGAACGGGTGGGCCAGTCCATAGCTTCAATGCCTTCATCTTGCAGGAACCGCTGACACACTCCAGCCACATGAGGTCTAGCATTGTCCTGCATTAGGAGGAACCCAGGGCCAACCGCACCAGCATATGGTCTCACAAGGGGTCTGAAGATCTCATCTCGGTACCTAATGGCAATCATGCTACCTCTGGCGAGCACATGTAGGGCTGTGCGGCCCTCCAAAGAAATGGCACCCCACACCATTACTGACCCACTGCCAAACCGGTCATGCTGAAGGATGTTGCAGGTAGCAGATCGCTCTCCACGGCGTCTCCAGACTCTGTCACATCTGTCACATGTGCTCAGTGTGAACCTGCTTTCATCTGTGAAGAGCACAGGGCACCAGTGGCGAATTTGCCAATCCTGGTGTTCTCTGGCAAATGCCAAGCATCCTGCATGGTGTTGGGCTGTGAGCACAACCCCCATCTGTGGATGTCGGGCCCTCATACCATCCTCATGGAGTCGGTTTCTAACCGTTTGTGCAGACACATGCACATTTGTAGCCTGCTGGAGGTCATTTTGCAGGGCTCTGGCAGTGCTCCTCCTGTTCCTCCTTGCACAAAGGCGGAGGTAGCGGTCCTGCTGCTGGGTTGTTGCCCTCCTATGGCCTCCTCCACGTCTCCTGGTGTACTGGTCTGTCTCCTGGTAGCGCCTCCAGCCTCTGGACACTACGCTGACAGACACAGCAAACCTTCTTGCCACAGCTCGCACTGATGTGCCATCCTGGATGAGCTGCACTACCTGAGCCACTTGTGTGGGTTGTAGAGTCCGTCTCATGCTACCACGAGTGTGAAAGCACCACCAATATTCAAAAGTGACCAAAACATCAGCCAGAAAGCATAGGTACTGAGAAGTGGTCTGTGGTCCCCAGCTGCAGAACCACTCCTTTATTGAGTGTGTCTTGCTAATTGCCAATAATTTCCACCTGTTGTCTATTCCATTTGTACAACAGCATGTGAAATTGATTGTCAATCAGTGTTGCTTCCTAAGTGGACAGTTTGATTTCACAGAAGTTTGATTTACTTGGAGTTATATTGTGTTGTTTAAGTGTTCCCTTTATTTTTTTGAGCAGTGTACATTCTTGGACAATCATACAGTTTTTGCAGTTTTGCCTCTGTACATCACCACAGTGGCTTTTACTTTATACAGTCAGGATGTGACTGAAGTGCAGACTTTTCAGCTTAAAGGGGGTTTAATAAAACATTTGCATTAACTGTTTAGGGATTACAGTCATTTTTATACACAGTCGCCCATTTTCCGATGCTCAAAATAATTGGAAAAACTAACATGTTTCTGAATATAAGGATTTGTTTTTAATACTTGGATGAAAATCCTTTGCAGTCAATGACCATCTGAAGTCTAGAACCCACAGACATCACCAAATGCTCTGTGTCCTCCCTTGAGTTGCTCTACCAGGCCTTTAGTACAGCTGCCTTCAGTTGCTGCTCATTTTTTTCTGCATTCAGTTTTGTATAATTGAAAAGCTGCTCTGTTGGGTTGTGATGAGGTGGCTGACTTGGCTGTTGAAGAATATCCCAGGTCTTTGCCTTGCGAAACTCTTGAGTTGCTTTTGCAGTTTGCTTTGGGTCATTATCCATTTGGACAGTTTTGCAGCATTGGGCTGAATCTGAGCAGAGATTATAGCCCTGCACACTTCACAATTCATCCTGCTGCTTCTATTAGCAGTCATATCATCAATAAACACTAGTGTTGCGGCACTGTCAGCCATGCATGCCCATGCCATAACATTGCTTCCATGTTTGACAGATAATGTTTTATGCTTCAGATCATGAGCTGTTTCTCTCCTCCTCCATACTTTTCTTTTTACAAGTTCATCTTGGTTTCTTCTGTCTGAAGAATTTTTTTCCCAGAACTGTGCAGGCTCTTTTAGATGTTTTCTGGCAAAGTCTAACCTGTTTGTCAGTGAAACTGTTTATCAGTTAGTTGTTCAATTACTTTTGAGCCTCTGAAAATTGAGGACTGTGTAAAAAAAAAGAAATGGCTGCGATTCCAGTTATTGCACTACTTCTGTTAAACCTCCTTAAATTAAAGCTGAAAGTCTGAACTTCACAATTGATGGTTTGATTTCAAATCCACTGTTGTGGTGTGCAGAGGCAGAATTACAAAAAGAATGTGTCAGTGCCCCCAAAAAACTCATGGACCTAACTGTACATTCAGCCCATTTGATTGAGACGGTGTTTTAATGTAAATTTTGTCTTTTTTATTTTCTTTAGGTATGAAGGCTTCGGTGTTTCGGGAGACAGAAAATCTGTTCATTCTGTCAAATTGAAACCTGGACAACGTGTGACTTTAGCTTGATCAAATGGTTTAACCATTTCAGTTGAATTTTGACATTGTAAATTAATACAGTGTTTATATAATGTTCTTTACTGACTTGGTTGTGAATGAGACTTGAAATGACTTGAATGTAATTAATGCACATATGCACATTATAATTAGGTATAAATTATGTACTTGTTTGAATTAAAAATTAAAATTTTCTCTAACTTGGTTTTTGTAAGCATCTTGGATTATTTTTTTATCCCCCCCCCCCCCCGGGGTTTAAAGCTAATGCAGGGTGGAAACTTCTTTTTCATGATAACCATTTTGACTTTGCAACAAGAAAAGCACAAGAGTAATTAATA
The DNA here is from genome assembly GCF_007364275.1 of Archocentrus centrarchus. Classification (NCBI taxonomy): domain Eukaryota; kingdom Metazoa; phylum Chordata; class Actinopteri; order Cichliformes; family Cichlidae; genus Archocentrus; species Archocentrus centrarchus. The sequence continues at coordinate 19,636,547 of NC_044356.1, forward strand.
ACATTAATGACTCAGTTCCATTAAAGTGCCCAATAAGCCATGACAGTGAACCAGCAAGCACAAATGTAGGAGCATTTCCTAAGTAGATGGCAGTTATTATTAGGACACTGGTGCTTTCTCTGCAACTTCTGATCTGCTTGGATTTTCCCACAGAGCCATCTCTGGGGTTTACAGGAAATCCTCCGAAAAAGAGAAAATCTCCAGTTCTCAGGGTGCAAATGTCTTGTTGATGTCAGAGGAGAATGACCACCCTGCTTCAAGCTAATAGGAAGGCAACAATAACCTAAATAGCCTCTTGTTACCACAGAGCAATGCAAAAGAACATCTTTGAACGCACACAACATATTGAAGCTTGAAACAGGTGGGCTACAGCAGCAGAAGACCACACTGAGTGCCACTCCTATCAGCAGAGAACAGGATACTGAGGCTATAATTTACTCAGGCTCACCAAAATCGGACAATAGAAGATTATAAAAATGCTGTCTGGTCTGATGTGTTTCGATTTTTGCTGCAACATTCAGATGGCAGGGTCAGAATTTGATGTAAACAACATAAAAGGATTGATCCCGTCATGTTTCACAGGGTCAGGCTGCTGCTGGTGGTGTAATAGTGAGGGAGATATTGTGTTGGAACACCTTTGGCCCTTTAGTGCTAACTGAACATTGTTTAAATACCATGTCCATCCCATGAGGACCACAGTGTACCCATCTTCTGATGGCTGCTTCCAGCAGGACAACACACCATGCCACAAGGCTCAAATTATCTCAAACTACTTTGAGCTGGTTTCTTGAACATAACAGTGAATTCACTGTACTCACGCGGTCACCAGATCCAATAGAGCATCTTTGGGATGTGGCGGAATGGGAGATTCACATCATGGATGTGCAGCCGACAAATCTGCCACAACTGCGTGATGCTATCATGCCAATATGGGCCAAAATCTCAGAAGAATGATTCCAGTACCTTGTTGAATCTATGCTGCAAAGAATTAAGTCAGTTCAAAAGGGAAAATGGGGTCCTACCCCAGTACTAACAAGGAGTACCTAATAAAGCGACCGTGAGTGTATAATAATTAGCATTTTGTATTTTTAAGCTATTTTACTATCTGTCATTTCAAAATAAAAACTAAACTTAAAGGGATCCATGACATGTAAAAGTGAGGGTTTATTTTTATTGATTTTTCTTTGGACATTTTATTTAGCCTTTTTTAAGTACAATGAAGAGAGAAAACTGGGAGAAAGCCTAGGCCATCGAGGGGCACACAGCACATGGTTTAGCTAGTTACCAATCAGAGAGCAGCTGTACACTGGATGTGTATCCACATGGTAAGAGTCCCAACCACTCAGCTGTTGGGTCACACAGACGTCATAAATTAGTTTTATATTTTAATGGCTACAAGTATAAAAATAAATTGAGAAAGATTAAAGTTATGATAAATTAGAAAGGAGCAATTTGAAAGTGGAGTCTGTGAGTGTAACCCTCATGTACTAAAACCCAAACAATCAGCCAGGGTTAATAGACATCACTACTGGTAGTGTCGTAATAGGCTGAACTGCACTCATCGCTATATTTTAGCTGTGAGACTTCTAATAATTAGGACACAGACATCCCACTAATCACCACCAATCAATCAGCAGTCTCTCTGAAGACTTTTAACCCAAAACCCTTTTTTAGATTTTAAAACACCATGAAAATATCTTCCAATACTATAAAATGCACTGTTGTTTTCAAACAGTTCCAATAAAAAGCTCTAGAAACACACGAGCACTTTATGAAAGGATATGATACATCCATCAAACCATAACTCTCCCAAAGTGTACATGGCCTCTGTTTGGCTTCAACCTTCTTTTTATTACTGGTTTTAACCTTTTAGTGCCTAAAATACCTGCAGGTCCTGTATCTCAATAACCGAAGGTTCCCACAGCACCTCAAACAGCTGACAATCTTACCTGAATCTTCAGCCTGTTCCTCGGCTGTTGCAATAAGCCGTCTTCACAACATTTTCCTATTGAAGCGATATTCCTGCTGTCATCCCACACACAGGCACTGGCAGGTTCTGCACTGGTAAATATAGACACTCAGGGCTGGTTTTGGCTTCCCTTAGTCTTGTGTCAGTCCCACACAATGCAGCATGAAAAAATGGCCCAGTGGGAGTCTCTCCACTTCATAATCAATCTGTCTCACCTGTAATGCGACAGTCAGAAATCCACAAGAAAGCACTTTTTAAATTACACAAAGGAGAAGGAGACACAAATAGGCTTTTGATTAGAAGCATTTCATTTCTGTCTCATGGACTTAAGGAAATAATACCGATGCCTTATTGATCATCCTGTAGGAATTTCTCTGCCTGCCAGTTCTGCAGAAGTGGTGGCACAGCAGGGTCGGCTTAGGAGCCACGCCTATTGTGTCTTGAACAAAAGACAGACACACAGTCAAAGTTGAACACATCTTGCACCCGGTTGAGGGACGCCCCCCCCCAATCAGACATTTGTTTCATTTGGTGCAGCTTTGGGTGGCAGGTTAGGGGGCTAGCAGTGGGGAAATCCAGAAGATTTATTGGCACATCAGACAGCCACTCCCTGTGGTTGTGAGTTCATCGTCATCCATCTTTTCAGTCTCCCAAATCTCTTCTTTATCAAATCTCAACACAGCTGAACATATGGTGACTTTTTGTAAATTTGGGTGGAAATTATAGGAGCTAGACTTCCGATCACAAAAACAGGCACCCGGGGCAATGTTTACCTCATTAATTATCATGTTTTAAAAAAAAAGTTTCTTTTTCATCAGCCCCTCCTCCTCCCCACTGGTGCTCCAGCTTTTCAAAGTCAATGCAAGTGATTCAAGGGCTCTGGTATACAACAAAGCACTTGTTCATTTTACAACATCAAGAGGTGTCAGCCTTCACTAAAATTAGATGCTGATCAACGCAAAGGAGAACAGGCCTTGCGTATGACGGATTTTGATGAAACAGAAGAGAGATGATATATGAGAAAATAGAACAACAGCAAAAAAAAAAAAAGATGCTGTGATGGGATTTGACTAAAATGTATAAAACGGAATAAGTGAGAGGCGGAGATGACAGATGAGTGTGGGACCATTTTAGCTCTGTTAGGTTTTGTTTCTTCTTGACAGGTACATTTTCTGGCAGGGATATGACTGCAAGGTGCAAGAAAAAGTAGGGCATTTTTATGAATACATACACCATTGTTCTGTAGTTGTTAAAGCTTCAGTAATTAGAAGACAAGTTCAGCGTGTAACTGAGGAAAAACTCATTTAGCATCATAAATGGTACTGTATTTAATGTCCTAAGGGAGTTTGGTTTCTGATGTCAGGAATGAACTTTAATCGCATTGTATAAGCCCCCCCCCCCCCCAAAAAAACAAAACAAAACAAAAAAAACCAAAAAAAAACCAAAACCCCAACACAAACAAATAAAAAATAAATCAAAAAACAACAACAACAAACAAACGAACAAAAAAATAGAATTCTACTAATCCAGTGAAGCTTCCTTAACACATACTCTAGATTTTGTGGTAAGATTGTTTTCTCATCTGCCTCATCCCGGCTGTGGTCATAAACCATTTCAGATGTTGCAATTAGTGATACACATTAACTTAGCTTCTTCTAATTTACAGCAGTTTCCCAGTGATTCAGGGCGAGCACATCTTGGCAGACTCCACCTCTGGCTCTATTAGACGCGCATTAGTTCTGTTGTGCCTGTGAAACACTTGCAAATGCAGACTGACTGCAGAACTCTGTGAAGAGCTCTTCAATCAGTCACCATACCAACCAGCACCACCAAAGATGAGACTTTCAGATTGCTGAGATTAAGCAACTGTTGGGGCTGGCACGAAAATCACTTCCAGAGTTGTATTCATTCATCTAAATCACAGTTTCCCACTTTCAATGGGATGATCTTTGTCTGGGTTGATGCAATCATTTTCCTCTGATAATCCTGGGTCAGGGCTCTGGGTGCTGCAGCAGGATGAAAAGTTACAGCCAGTGCACGTCTGTCTGTTCACAGCTAATTTACTTAGAAATTCTATCTTTATTGTTAGGATGAAGTTGATGTTTTATGCATGTGTGATGCAATTTGTTTTCGGGTATGCACTTTGATCCCCCCACCCCCAATGGATTGTAATGCCTTTGGTGATCATACTTTTCCCTCATCTTTTTACACCAACTCCTTCTAAAAGTACTTTCAAATTATACTGCTCAAAAAAAAAAAAAAAAATTACAGGAACACGTTGAAAACACATCAGCTCTCAATGGGAATAAAAAAGAAAAATCATGCTTGATAGCTATGCTGATAGGGACTGGTTAATGTGTTAGAAATGAAAGGATGCCACATTGTTTGATGGAAATGGAAATTATCAACCTACAGAGGGCTGAATTCAAAGACACCCTGAAAATCAAAGTGAAAAAATGATGCAGCAGGCTAGTCCATTTTGCTGAAAATTCATTGCAGCAAAAAAATGGTCCTCAGTAGTTTGTATGGCCCCCATGTGCTTGTACGCATGCCTGACAATGTGGGGGCATGCTCTTAATGGTGTCTTTAACAATGGTGTCCTGGGGGATGTCCTCCCAGATCTGGATCAGGGCATCACTGAGCTCCTGGACAGTCTAAATCGCAACCTGGTGGCGTTGGATGGACTGGAACTTAATGCCTCAGAGGTATCAGTTCCTTCATCCTCCAGCAACTGCCTGCATACTCTCGCAACATGAGGCTGGGCATTGTCATGCACCAGGAGGAACCCAGGACCCACTGCACCAGTATAGGGTCTGATAATAAGCCCAAGGTGCTGGGCAGTGAGCACAGGACCTATTAGAGCAGTGGTCCCCAACCTTTTTTGAGCCGCGGACCGGTTTAGTGTTAGAAAATATTTCCACGGACCAGCTTTTAAGGTGTGGCGAATAAATACGTCAAAATAAATGATACGACCATAACCAAGTGTGATATTTTCTACGTATAATAATAAAAAACGGGAATCCACTTTGTATTCGTATGCAGCTCTATCAGCAGCGTTCTCGTAACATCCCGCCTCAACATGAATAACATGCTCTCTGCCCACAGCGCTCCCTGGTCAGCTGTTAGAGCCATGGTAAAACACGCCTTCAAAATAAGATACACCGCAAAAACAAATACAGTAGAAATCACCTGAGTCGGATTCAAATGGCCCAGTTTGGGGTCTATTATCGAATTTCGCTGCAATGGCTTCTGCTTCATCTATGAATTTGCTTCTGCAAATTTTATAATCTGAAATTTTACTCGTAAGTGCAAGTTTGTAGCTTACACTTGCCACGATTGTCCCCGGTGAAATGAACTGATATAAACACTAAAACAATTTCCAGGCGGTGTTAGTGTGTGTGTAGTTGTGCATGAACGAGCCGATGCATGGAAGTGGGCGGACAGGAGCTGAGGAGGGTTTTAGCGCTAAACTCATCCAGTTTATGCGATCACATTTAACTGGAAATTTATTACAATGGGACCAGATTTTTCATCCGAGGTAGGTGAATATCCGACGGATTTATGTGATGATTTTATTGGAATTAATGTTAGGAAAAATCAGGACCTGCAGATGCCATCCAACTAGAGCGAAACCCCGATTTGTGCGACTTCGACTTAGGTGATTTTTACTGTATAAAGCGCATGAAAAATACAACTCACCATAACACTGAATCAGTGTAAGCCCCCTGAGCTTGTTTCTCTGATACTCATTTTTGCTGGCTTCTGGTTTGACTGGGTTCGGCCGATTTCACATGGAGCGTGGCTGCAGAGCCGCGGTGTCAAGCGCTGGAGAGTCAGTTTGATGGCTGGGTCTACCTCACTGCTATCCCCGGTGTTGATAAATAAAAATGGTAAATGGACTCGTTCTTACATAGCGCTTTTCTACTCTTGTTGAGCACTCAAAAATTTAAAGAAGCGTTATGTAGGTCAACCAACCGATTTCGTTAGACAGGCCTGAAGCTTCTGGGTTTAATTTTAGCGGTGACGTATCATGTGAGCAGAAACGTCTTGACACGTCAAGAGGAAGTCATGGAGGGAAGTAACGGAGCGAATCCGCCCATTTTTCAAAATAAAATATAGTTTAGGCGCAGATAATAAGTAAAACGGAAATAATTTAAGTTATTTATTCTTAATGGGCGGCCCGGTACCAAATGTCCCACGGCCCGGTACCGGTCCACGGCCCGGGGGTTGGGGACCTCTGTATTAGAGGACAATGGGCCCTCAGGTCACCCTCATGAAGTTTGTTTCTGATTGTTATTTTTGTAGGGCTCTGGCAGTGCTCATCCTATTCCTCTTTGCACAAAGAGCAGATACCAGTCCTGCTGATGGGTTAAGGGCCTTCTATGGCCCTGTCCATCTCTCCTAGAGTAACTGTCTCTGTCCTGGAATAGCCTCCATGCTCTTGAGACTGTGCTGGGAGACACAGCAAACCTTCTGACAATGGCACATATTGATGTGCCATCCTGGAGGAGTTGGACTGCCTGTGCAACAGCTGTAGGGTCCAGATATGGCCAGTAGTGACACTGACCCTAATGCAAAACTAGTGAAAGTTTAACTGACTTGATTACTCTGATTAAAAAGTGTTCCCTTAATTTTTTTTTGAACAGAATAATTATTGCCTGCAACTCATTGTAAAGAGAAAATGACACCTTCTTCCTACCACAGTATGTGGAGATTTAATTTTTCAAGTTTTCTGTATTTTAATTTAGATTAAACATGTTGGTAAAACTATTGTGATTTTAAGAAAAGCTATTAATCAATAAATGTATCCTGACTCAGCTCCTCAAAAGCATCCAATCATAGAAATTGCAGCTTCCAGGACATTTCATTCTGCTCCCTATGGGCTGAAAATTGTTCCCCTTAGGTCAGGTGAATAATAACATACAAGGGAAATGGATCTGTCCTTGCGCTCATCAATGGCATCAATGTAGCAGAGCTGCCCTATTGTTTCTGATGGCTCCAGATTGGACAAACATCTAAAGAAATGAGAAACTCAGTGAGTGCGAGCTGAGAAAACAAGTCAATACAAATGATGAGCAAGAGAACTTGGAATCACTCTCATGCTTTTTTTTTTCTCTCTGCCCGTTAGCTGCTATTTTAGCACCATTAGATTTGTGATTTACTCGAGTAAGACGACGTTTTGTCAATACCACCCTTAGGGAGAGACTGAACTATGGCAGCACATTCGATAATAAAAGTATAGTTTCTTTGTTTGTATTGGTTTCACCCTTAATCCTACTTTGAAGACATTTTGGTGATGTGGTAAGAAATCTCTCAAAGGTACAAAGCTTCCTGACCTCAAGTCTGATACTGCAATGGAAATAGAAGCAGGACAACAGGAACAAGCAGCACGGGGCCAATTCTAACTCAGAGTTTAAAGGATTAGTTCAACCGTATCACACACAAAGACGTTTCCCAAAGAGAAATTTACTGATTTTGAGCTATCTCTAGCTGGCGAATCTGCTGCTGAAAGGAATTTTACAACAAATAAAATCAAAACTGCCAGAGAAAACACTGCGGATGATCTGCAGGTTTCAGCTGCAACCATTTTGTTTGCGAGTTTGTCTGGGCTGACCCTTAAATGCTATCAAGTGGATTCCAATGAGTGCAGAAGGGGGATGAGTTTGCCATCCTGACTTGTCTGCTATCCTGCTGTGGAAGTGTGGATGCTCATGTAATCAGTTCCAGCCTTAATCTGGTTTGATTAGTGTGTCCTGCTGGATGAGGAGACGAGATACACCCTGCTGGCTGCGGCCCTAGGGCTGCTGTCTCACTCTCTGCATGAAGTCTCCAAGAACTTGTAATGAGGCCAGCCAAGTCCTTTTCCCCCTGCCTGTTACAGATGAGTGTGCATGGAAAAATAAACACACGCAGCACTCTCACGCACACAAACACTTAAGCACATAGTGCAACTTATATAATAAAAAAAATATGGATTTTCAGCATATAGAAATAAAAACCTTACAGATCTGCAGTTGAGCATTCATCCAAAAAATATTGATCACATTATCTCTAAGTACCTCAGTGTGAAACATTGCAGTATAATGCGGTGACACATCAGCATTTCTGAGTACCAACAGCTGAAGGCTTCTGCTTCTTCAGCCTGCATACAGCTGCTACTGTTTCTGCAACCCACTTTGCAACCCACACCCACTGCAGCTCCCACATTTCAGGCCCTTTCTGACTTAATCATCATCAAATCTATAGTCACAGATGCCTGCCCTGTTCTTTAAGAGGGGTCTTGCTGCTGCCCACCCTGTGTGTACATGGAAAAAAAGGAATATGTGCTCTTGCCACCTCAGGCTTTCCAAGTACATGCATGGAAGGGCAGGGAGGTCTCAGAACAGAGACATAGCACCAAATTACAGTTACTGCAGATGGAATGGCAATTCCACTTTTGACTTAAGTGGTCCTGACAGAACAGCAGGCATATGGTGCCTTTTACTTCTGTAGCCTATATTAGACAGTTATTGTCAGTATTTTAATCTGATTCTGACACGTAGCCAACTGTAATTTTCTATATAACCAAATTTGCATTTAGCTCATTTTCATTCCTCATCTGTTGTACTTCAGGAATGCATGGAGAAGCATTATTAAATCACCTACCCTCTGGCACTGGAAAGAAGAGTGTTTGATTTTTTTTTTTTTAAATGTAGAAAATAGAAACGATTTAACTAACCCAATTTAAAATCATATGGTGAGACATATTAAAAAGGTGTGCATGACTGTGGCTCAGGGGGTGGAGCAGGTCATCTACTAATTGGAAGGTTGGTGGTTCGATCCCTGGCTGCTCCAGTCTGCATACCAAAATATCCTTGGGCCCTGAGTTGCTCCTGATTCGTTCAATGGAGTGTGAATGCTAGATAGAAAGCACAGATGTAGGAAAAAAAAAGGTGCTTGTGTGAATGAGACATGCTGTAAAAAGCACTTTGAGTGCTCAAGCAGAGCAGAAAAGTGCTATATTAGAACCAGTCCATTTACCATAAAATCCAAGACCATCAAGATGCAGTCATGCATCTTTAGGATTGTCAGTGTTAAGATTTTGTTTTGTAGGCTTGTTTCATATGTGAACCATATCACACACTGGCAGATATATTTAGAGAATAACAACAGCAACAGTTAATAAACTTATTAAGTTTAGGGTTTCGGAGTTCCTCTAATGAGTGCCTACCTGACATGCATGAAGAACATCAGCTCCACTGAGTAATCCACTCTAGCAGACTGGTTCTTCTCACACACACTCGGCACATCACAGCTTCCCCTCCCAGGAATGGAGCCATTTAACTGTGACAGTTCAAATAACTGCACGCTGTGTGTGAGTGAGAGACACTGTGACTGAAATGAAGATTGGGTGGGAGGAAAGAGGTGGAATATTTTCTTCTTTGCTCAAGAGAGTGTGAGACAGATGCTGTTAGGCACTGACTTACATTTCTAATGAGCACAGGGCATCAGCATCCATTAGTGTGAGAGCAATCTTCGCCTAAAGTCGGAGCTCAGTGGAGGTTCCTGGGCTGGGTGGCAGATAGAGCCGTCAAGCAGGAAATGGTGTCACACACTGAGGAGTAGGGAGCAGTCATGACCTCTGTGTAGGGAAATAAACATCCTGTGACACAGCCAGGCATGTAATGGGAAAAGCCAAACACCAAAACCAGGGATGCATGCACAAAGGCAAACTGAGATTAAATATTGAGTTTTAAAACAAAGGCTTGTGCTTAGTAGTTGATGAATTTCACTGATGTTTTTTTCATAAATATTTAAGGATTTTCCACTGACTGATCTGAAAGTATATTATAAGTTTGGAATTCATTTGCGTCACTAACTAGAGCTATTTAGCTGTGAACCAAAATATTAACTTTTTAAATAGCCTTTTCTACTGCATTCCACACAAAACTCTATTTCAAAGTAAAAGGGCAGATTCATAAAGTGGAAATATTGCTTTAATAAAGGCAATATTTTCCGTGAGAGAAAGGCCTGCTCTGAAAGTGGCACAGCATAAAATGTCACATTTTATAGTGCTTTGACAGGAGCTGTAGCAGCTTCTGCACCTGCAAGCCAAGCTGGACAGAAGGAGATGAACCTGTGGTCTCTGCAGGAGGTGTATGTGGTGGGATGGTGGAGAAACTCTGCAACTCAGCATGACAATTCCCACCCACCTGAATGCAAGGTGTGTGATGAGGAGCACTGTCAGCGACCAGCCAATTATTTCTTGGGTTTTTTTTTTTTTTGCTTCCTCAGACTGTTTATACATCCTTGTGCAAAAGTTTAAAGTGTAAAAATGCAGGTATTTATGAATGTATCCTTTATTTTCTTCAAACTAGATTAGATTATTTTTTTTTTGTAGTTGTTGAATTTTTATGGTTAGTCAAGATGATCCCACACTGCTTCAAGGTCCGGGCTCTGGGGAGGCCAGTCAATGACTGATAGCATTTCATTGTGTTTTTTCTATACAGGTATTCTTTTACTGCATTGGCAGTGCGTTTGGGATCATCATCGTACTGGAAAATGAAGTCATCACCAATCAGATGCTTTTCCAGATGATATGGCATGGTGGATCAAAATCTGACAGTACTTTTTTGCATTCATAATTCCATCAGTTTTGACAAGATCTCCAGCATCACAGGCTGAAATGCAGCTCCAAACTACAACAGCGCCCCCACTGTGTTTAACCAGATGGCTGAAGACACTCACTGTTGTACCTCTCCCCTGACCTCCTTTGTACATACAATGATTTTAACCAAAAAATTCAAATTTAGATTGATTACTCTATAAGACCTGTTAACACAGGTTTTCAGTCCAGTTCTTGTGTAATTTGGCATACTTCAGCCTTTTCTCCCCATTTCCCTTCCTTGAATGGCTTCTTGACAGCCACTCTTCCACTGAGACCATTTCTGAGGCTTCAGTGAACAGTAGATGGATCAACTGAAGGTCCAGATGCATCCCTCAGGTCCTGTGTCTGGTCTCTGTTGGGATTTCTTTTTGAATATTTCTTAAGAAAATGTTTTTTTTTTTTGTTTTTTTTTTCTTTTAGATAAGAGCTCTTTGGGAATCACAATTTTATGCCTGTCAAACTGTTTTATCTCTTATCATTTTTCATAAATTCAACTGAAGTAATGGGAACAAATTATGCTGCTAGTAACAAAATGTCTAAATATACAATTTAAAATTGGTTCTTTGCTAAGTTGCCTGTTATGTGTAGACACAACACTGGGTCATCCCTTGAGTTAGGTGCCTTTTTTATGCTTGAATGATTAATAGGCCAGAGTTAAATGGCTTAGCAAACAAAGGAACATTCTTTTGAAAATGGTCAGTTACAAGGACTGGACTGAAAATGAGTGAAAAAGCAGCCAATGTCCAAAGAAAAACCGTGAAAGTCCTTCAGGAAGCCTGGAGAACAATTGCTCAAGATCACTCTAAAAATAACAAGAAAGCCTGGCTCTTTGGAAGAAAAATAGAAAGACTCAAAACTTTTGCACAGCACTGTGTTTTGTCTCACAACCTACATGTGGTAACATCTTTTAAAACGGTTTCGTGTCAGTGTAGCTTTGTTTGACATTGATGATAAAGCGTGAATCCAGATGCAGACTGGCACAAAACGTCTTCACATGCCTGTGACGTGAATACTGTGCCAACATGTGATTAGATCAGATAATACTGAAGGACTTTAATTAGTGTTTTAGTTAATTGTGGCTCATCTGTTAAAAAGAGTTTGCTTCCAGGACAATTACAGTCCTAATTATCACTGTATGTCTTTAATTGTTAAAAGTAAGTCTTTGCACAGAAATCTGAGTGACAAATCAGCACAAATGACTCAATGCAGAGTGGAACCCAACAGTGGAACCAAACAAAATGTTTGATTATTACCATTTTTCATCAAGAATAATGTCTTAGACACTTGTGTTTGTGCTTTGTGAATGAATAGAGGCACAGAGTAAACTGGTTACACTTCTTAAATCTTTAATGTAAACAGCAGTTTTGAGGGGCTTTGAAAAAAATTCTAAAGAAAAAAAAAAATCTGAAGGCATTAAATAGGAAGGGGGAAAATATATAACTCATACTAGAAATAACAACCATGATCTGCTTTTAAATAATAAAAAAACAAAAACAAAAAAAAAAAACCAAACTCTCAATTTTGTGGCCATATAATCCTGAACTTAAAAATTGTCAACTTCCCTTTACCAAATACTAACTTACATTTTGCAATACTAACTACCTGGCACTCACTTTTTTTTTTCCTTTTTTTTTTTTTTTAGGGGGGAAAAGAAAAAAAAAAATCACTAAATTATAATCATTTTAGAAATGATAAACAAAATAAAGCTCAAATATTGCTTAGGAATGTTGTGTACAGCAGTCTTTACAACAAGAGACTCAAATGAATGACAGAGACAAGTGTGTGTTTGAGCGTGTGTTGTACAATGGTGGCGCTTTTACAGTTGTTCTATGGTAAAGCCACTGTGTAGGTGTGCACAATAAGCAATAAGCAGTGGTGGGATAATTACATTAATAGTTCAAAAGAGGCTTTTTACTGCAGTACAGTGCCTGGATTTCAAGGATTGACTTATTCTAACAGTCTCTATTACATGTGAAGCAGAGCAGAGTAGACAGAAGACACTATTTTCAAAAAAGTATTCATCTTAAAATGTAATTCAGTCCCTTGGGAAATACTTAGCTGCCACAAATGGCCTACTGTAAATGGGAATGTGACAGGAAATACTACTGGGAAGTTGACAACCCCGTCATCTTTCCCCGCTCCTAAACCACCGGTCTTGATCCCTACAGCCATCACCCCTCCTGACAAAAGCCCTGAGGAAAAATAAAAACATAAAGAGGGACAACAAGGAAGGTGAATTTCTAAGCTTTTGCCTACAACAATCTTGAAGCAAAATGACAGTGAGCGCCTCAGCCAAGAAGAAGGAAAGGTGAATGCTTTCAAACACCAGACACTGGAGGAGAGTGAAGAAGGAGGAGGAGAAGACGTGGCCAAACAAATACTTCCTGTCTCTCTTTTCCATGGCAACATGATGACTCTGCATCGGCCCCCAAGTCCCTCAAGTGCAACAGTTACTAATAATACGCACCATTTTTCTCCCTTACAAACATCTAGCAAGAAGCAAGAGGAAAATAGTTCAAGAAATCCTTTTTTTTTTCTTTCAATCACAGTTCATTTTTTTTATATTATGTGTTTTTTTTTTTATTATTATTATTATTTATTCTTGTTCCAGTTTATAAGAAAAGGGGATTGGTCCAGTGAATACAGTAGGTTCAGGGTTTGTTTGGGTTCGGGCTTGTGGACTTGTACAGCTAGTTACAGTCGTAAACAAAGTCATAGTTGCTAGGTTCTTTGGGAATCGGGGGCGGGACCTCCGGAATCTGGATGTTCTCTAGATCCAAGAGGCGAAGCTTCATCTCCATGGACAGCAGGGTGTCCATGTCAGATTTGGTGTAATCACTGGTCATCTCCTTACCCAGAAGGGCATTCAGGCCATCTGTCCACACACAGTACTGCAGAGAGATGGGCAGAAGCACATTAATAATAATAATAATAATAACAATGGGTAAGGCACAAAGAAGCTACAGTTGCAGACACAAAACCTCTAAAATCTACTCTCCAAGCCAGGAGGAATAGAAAGGGGACACCTTCAAAAAAAACAACAAAAAAAAACAGTCCATACGCCATGAGTAATATTTGACCCAGATCTATAAAAAACAAAAACTCTTGACTTCTATTTGCCACACTCCCCAAACAGTATCAGTTATTTATAAGCAGAGGTGTTTTAATGTCTTTTGGGGCAAACTAAAGTTAAGTCAAGCAAACTGGGGCAAGTTATTGTCAAGTCTAATAAAGTTTTTTCCAAGCTAATGGCAAATAGGCTGGTGCAATGTGAACACTGTCATTGTTTCATCTACACCATTCACACAGTGTTAGTTATGCTTTACATGTCAGAATACATGGTTCGGTGAACAGCGCTCTCTCTCTCTCACTCACTCACACACACACACACACACACACACACACACACACACACACACACACACACACACACACACACACACACACACACACACACAGTATATGGATGAGTTCTATAAACCATAAACAACAACATACAAGCACAGCAGATGAGGATTACTGACAGTACTTCCAACACTCATGGTAAAATTAAGGTAGACCCTCTGTCAATTCTAAGGTTTTACATATCAGGACATGATTTAAAAAAATTAAAAAAAAAACAATCTTGTCTTTATTAGTTTCTAAAATTATCTAAATACAATCTCAGATGAACAAGAACACATAAGTCACACCGTGTCATTATTAATTTAATAAAAACTAAGCCAAAATGAAGAAGCAGTGTATGAAAAACTAAGCACGATCCCACGATTCAACAAACCACCTTTAGCAGTAATAACTTGAAGTAATAGTTCTGTATAACTTTTTTTAGTATCTCACGTTGTTGAGCTTGAGGAATTTTGGTGAATTCTTCTTTACTGCATTGCTTCAGTTCATTTAGGTTTTGGAGGCATTCATTTATGCACAGCTCTCTCAAGCTCCAATCACAGCATTTCAGTCAGGTTGAGGTCTGGACTTTGCGACATCTTGAATCTTTTCACTTTCAGCCATTCTGTTGTAGATTTGCGGCCTCACATTTGACTCTAGAATACTTTGGTATACAGAGGAGTTTATGGTCAACACAATGACTGCAAGGTGCCCACATTCTGTACCTGGAAAACAAGCCCAAATCATCACCCCCTCCGCCAGCTTCACAGCTGGTATGAGATGTTTGTGCTGATATGCTGTGTTTGGTTTTCTCGAAACATGGTCATCTGCATTATGGACAAACATCCCTACTTTAACATGCTAACTGAGGTCTGTAGTGTCTGAGATGTAGCTCTTGGGTATTTTTTTGCAGTTTCTCTGAGCACTGCACAATCTGACCTTGGGGGGGGGACTTTGCTGGGACGTCCACTCCTGGGAAGAATGGCCACTGTCTTGAAAGTTTTCAGCTTGTGAAAAATCCTTCTCACTGTAGAATAATGGACTTCAAATTGTTTAGAAATGGCCTTATAACCCAGATTGCTCCTCTAAGATCATTGCTGATGACTTTCCTCGTTGGCATCGTGTTAACACACACCTGAATGCTCCAGACCAGCAAACTGCCACAACTTCTGCTTTTATAGAAGTGCTCACACTTAGTGATGATCAGTTAATGAAGTGCATTTGATTAGCAGCACATGGCTGCTCTTGACCCTCTTAATTCCTATGGAAGCAGTAAAAGTTTTTCCACACTGCTTCTGCATCTTCTGTACCTCATAAATACACAACACAATACAAAACACTCTTTTGTTGATAAAACTTCAAAGGCAATAAAATCAATCATGTCAAAAGGTCCTTATTTTGGGGATATAAGCCTGAAGTCGTGAAGACAGCTTTGTCTTATTACTTAATTTTCAATGTAGTTACTACCTCACCTTCACTAATTGAATAATATCAGCCCATAAAGCTTAATGAATTGAACTGCTGGGAAGCATTCATTTCCTCCACTATCTATGTGTCAGTTCTACACTTGCATAAACTATGCATAGGGTCTCTCTTTGTGCAATCACACATGTTCATTCTGTCTGACACCGTCAACAACTGCAGGGTCGGCTTACCTCGTGCTTGTCAGGAGCGATAAAATTTAAGTATTCGTCCGACTCATAGAGGACAGAGAAGGCCAGCTCTAACACCTCCTGCAGAGAGGACAGAGTGAAAAGCGGAGGGAGAAAGCAAGGTAGAGAAAATGGTGCAAAGACCGAGCAACCGTGGAGGAGGTGGGAGGGACAAAGGTAGAAGGAAAAAAAAAGAAGAAAAAGAAATAACAGGTGAGATTTACACCACAATGCTGTCATACTAGTCCAATCCTCTTCTCATCACCATCTCATCACCATCTGTTATATCAGCTGCACATTAACTCATCCGGCACCAGTGAGATATATGAGGGAGCTTTCTTCTTCTTATGTATTGTAAAATAGTTAAAATAAGAAACTCTGGTCTGTTGCAGGAAATAAACTGAATGGAGAGTGAGGAAAGCTTAGGGACAGAGCCAGATTTGCATATATATACAAGTAATTCATTAAATGTGTGCTTGCAATGTGTGTGAAATTAGCAGCTGGTTTACTAAGGCAGTAGGGATTAGTCAGTCAGAGACTGAGCCCGGAGCTGGGAGAACTTAAAAGAATCTGTGGTCAGATTTGACTCAGAGGGGGAAAAAAAACATGAAGTAGTGCTGAGAACAATTCTCTCTACTCTGTGCAGCTGCTTCAAGCTATACGCTCACACAGCGACAGTGATCTAAAAGGGCTGCCATTAAGCAGGAATACATATTGTTACAATATTTACCATCTTAAATGTGTTAGCAACTTATAGGTAAAGAACCTATTATAATTACTGCAGACGACAAGCAGCTGATGGGAATGTGACGGGTTTTTTTTGGGTAATGTATATCAAGTTATTCCTGAGGGTGGCAGGAATGTCTGTGCACATTGTCTTGACACTTCATGAAACAGTTGTTGAGTATTTCAGTGGTTAAAAAGGCTGAAATCCCAAAAATGTGGTGTATGCAGGTGATAACGCCTGAATGTTTGTACGTGAAATTAATTGTTTAAACCACAGTAAATGAACAGCACTGCTAGTCTTTCAAGTTTATGACCTCAAAGCTAATGCTTCTCTTTTTTTCTGGTGCAATTAAAAGAGAGATTGTGTTCATTTGTTACTGCTCTCTTTTTCTTTTTATGAACTTATTAAGTGCATGCACCTTTTAGTGGTGCTACAGCTGTCTTTTTGGTAATGGGTTAATTTAATTTCTTCTTTCCCACAACAGCTTTTTTTTTTTTTTATTATTAAATATATACTGCACAAATGTGCACTTGCCTTTTAGATACAGAGGACCCCCCCTTACACACACACACACACAAATTGGACCCATCATAAATTGCTTGAACATTATGGAAATATAGCAAAGCGTGCAATCATCCACACTTTTCATATATCCTCTAATAGTTTGTGTGACGCTGCATGTAAAGCTGAAAGGCGTGCTTCAAAAATGAGATGGATAATGGCAGCACAGATGACAGGTGTCCCTTTGATTGAAATAACACACATCTTGAGGTAAAGGAGGTGTTTGAAACAAGGGAAATATGGCCCTCAATACATCCATGTTAGAGACATATGGAAGTACTTATTATATATCTGGAAGATATGAGAGATAATATGGAAAAACTTCACATGTCTTTATTCTCCCACTGTCCTACAAACGGTGCACATGCCAGCTCTGCTCTCAGGTCTGCAGGGGTGACTTTGGCTGGTCTTCTAACAGTGAGTAATGAAATGTGCTTATGTTCTCATTCAAAAGGCCTGGACAGGCCTGCTAGACAGCCCGCAGACCCCCCTCAGGTCATTCTCCAAGACCTGCGCTTATCGACAAGGTAATAAAGGAGACAAAGCAGGGAGGAGGCGTGCTCCTTTGTCTTCAAGGCTATTTATCCAAGATCCAATATATCAGAGTCCTGTGGGTGGGGGCCGAAGGTTTGCAGAGGAAAAGTACGAACGAGGAAGGGCTGATGTGTACACAGATGCAGACAAGATGGCTCTTTCATCCTGGATAAGGTGCCGCAGAGGGCATGCCCAAATGTTACTATCATACCTTAACAGTGAAGAAAAGATGCCAGCAGGGTTTTATCGTATGCAACTAACGAAGTACTCAATGATGTATTCTTACACAAGGCTGCTAATGGATGCGTCTCTCTGTGCAGAGCACTGAGACGCACGTTATTGTGTTATTTCCCAAAGCAAAATTATGTAACTGACATCCTCGTTATGCAACTCTCATGTACACAGAAACTCTCTCGCCTGGTTACACGCCCACCTGCCCACACATATGCACATGCATGTATATGAACACGCACGCACGCACGCACCTTATTTTGCTTCAGGGCTCCCTTTTCCTTCATGTGAGGACAGTCTTTGCCAGTGATAACAGCTTTGATATCAGCCACAGGCACTGCAGAGAAGACAGAAGTGAGTTTACAACAACAACAACGACAACAACAACATCCTCATCCCCTTGACAACTGTGTCATCCCATATGGGTGCTTGGTTTTTTTTTTGGTTCTAAGTGATTAAAACTTAAAATTCTCCCCAAATCTGTCACTGTGCAAGCCCCACGAGTAAAACTGATGTTAACACCGTCTGTAAAAAGCCAACTGTTCGTGTCGGTGACTGCTGCTCGTCTCTGAATTCAGAAAGACATACATATTTGCAAGAAATACACACCCATAAATATTGGCCTCTAGAAGTCATTTGAAGAGCAGCTAAATAGAAATTGTCCTAAAATACTAGGTATAAACAATCAAAAGTTTCACTTGACACTCACGTTTGTCCTGTAAAGAGTCGTGGGGCACCTCGCCTTGAGGGCTCTCTTCCAGATCTCCGTAGTGCAGGACTTTATGATTCGGGGACAGACGGCAGTACCAAAACTTATCTAGAACAAATGATGAGAAAAAGAGGAAGACAGAAGGGAGTAAGAAGCAGATTTAGAGGTGTTATGAAATAAGCAGTGGTTGGCAAAGGCATCACACGGGTATGGATTTGCATGACTCATCAACAGGAGAGAAAATTAGCATGGCAAAAAATATGTGTCAAAAAATAAAACAGCCTTGAGGAAAATCCACAGATGGGCAATGATGATCTCCACGAGGGGGGGGAGGGATCTGGATGGGTAACAACAAAACCATTGGCCTTCATCACTGAGCAATGACTCAACAGCAGAAAACACGCTCAATTCAAGATCACAAAAGGACATCCAGGTTTTTTTTCTCGCTCAAAAGGCTCAAAAGAGCATGAAACCTTAACTGTGACCTGATTAAACAAATCCAAGTGTGTATCAGGTCCTTAGCAGAGGAAGAGGATCCAAGCTACTTTTCTGAATACTAGTTATGTGAAGATTGAGGAAATTTCATGAAAAGTTTGACAGTGTTTTAATATCAAAGTATCTAAGTCCTTATTTTGAAAGTTTTTCATATCCAACGGGGCTGTCAAAGATAAGAAATCAACTATATGCTACAGCAAAATTATTATCTGATTAATTAAAAAAAAAAATAAAAAAAATAAAAAAAAAAGAATGTGGCCTAAAATTAAATGAAGCGCAAAGAAGCTGATCTTGATTTAGTGTACACATGCTGCAGAAAATGAAGTTAAAGGTGACATAATTTAAACAAGGCCCCATTAAGACGACTCTTCGCGTTTGTTTTTCTCGTGGCTGCCGTCCTGAGTAATCCCCCCAGCAGTGTCAGCCCCAGTTGTGCCTGTTAAGTGCTGGTGGTTGTCTCCATCGCCAGCCTCTGCCTCCAGCCTGGTGTTTGTTGGCTATTTCCTGGCAAGGTGGGCACCAAGCTGAGCTGGCATTGAGCGAGCACAGACTGGGGAGTTCTGCCTGGTGTGTGCACAGTCCAAATCCTAATTGCTGAAAATAGACAGTCAGTGGTGCCAGGCTGGTGGTTTGAGTGGCACCGGTCCACGGGGAGCCGATAGAGATCTGTGCGGTGGCGGTGAGGGGATGGGAGGCTCAAAACTGCTCATCTTAACTGATAGGGTGGGTCTATATAACAGCGTATGTTCTTCTTTTGGCTTGGAGATGCTGTCTTTGATCTGAGACTTATCTCCTGTATCACTTGTAACAATCACAGATTCAGCAACCAGAACATTGGTGAACGATAAGATTTAACAGAATTAGGTCAAATTTTAAAATTTACTTTTGCTTTAAAGCAATATTTACCCAAAGTACATTTTTTCCTTCAACTCAAGTGCTGCTGCATGCAGTATCCTGGACCTAAGACAGCACAAATAGCACTCTTTCAAACTTTAAAGAGCCATCAAGCTGACCTTTTAAAAATAAGCATTTTCTTGTTATGGGCAGCATGGGGAGTAGAGAGAGGAAAATCTGTCTAAGAAATATACCAAAAATAATGGAAAAATCTGATATTAGCCATTACTGCTTACACACGTTAACTTTGCTGTGCATTAGTGGGAAGAGAGATAGGGGCAAGATGGATTAATGAAAGCAGAAGCAAATATAGAATGTATAAATTCACACGTGCACAAGACGGATATAAAGCAAGCCAGAGAAAGACATTGAGGAATGGGGTTGCAGGAGCGTTGAGGATAAACAGCATCTCCTCAGAGTCCTCAGAAGCGATATCAGCTACAGCTAGCTTGTAGCAGGCAGATGACTTGGCTACAGTTAGTGTGCTGTTGCAGCAGATTAAAGCCAGTGTAACCCCACAGGCTTGCATGCTCAAATCAGATCCAGCAGGGCTCATAAATAGCTTTATACACTTAGTGTGGTTCAAGCATTGCAAAAGGGCCAATGTGCTTTCTTTATGTATAGGATTCACATGGCTGCGTGCGTGTGGAAGGGTTCTCAATTCCTTTGAGAAGCTTTCTAGGATCTCTGTGAGGTAACGACCATGATATGGTAATATGATCTCATTCGCAGCACGCCGCTGCGCAAAACCCAGATGAGCGTAAATCAGTCGGCTACAAGCAGCGAAGAAGATCAGATACTTAATCTGGCTGATGGTTTCCACCTGAACATCTGTCCTGAATAATCTTTTTAACTCAACTGTCTTTTTTATCCACTCTGTTTCTGTCGTCCGGCTATGACAACATCTGGATGACAGCTGCCAAGATGAATTCATCAGTGATCAGGCTTTAGAATGCCAGAATAAATTGGTGCATGGAGGGGGTGGGGGGTGGCACCAGGTCTAACCTCAGTTTAATTTGACTTATTGAAAAGTACAGTTCCTACAGGGCAGCTTCTGACAGTAATGCAATAACAGCAAACCAAGCCACATCCTAAGCTTGTCACTGTGTTTTTTGTTTTTTTTTTGATTTAATGTATTTGTAGAAGCAAAAGTGGCAGAGAGGGGTTATAGAAAGCACAAGGGGGAGGACAGAAGAGTGAAGGGATGAGGTCTCAAGCAGATTAAATCCTCTGTCAGTGAAGAGCGGTATTTTACCTGCTACTCCTCTCTTTCCCCTCTCTCTTACTTTCTCTCTCGTGGCAGAGAGTGTGAAATACGATATTAGGTGAAATGATTTGAATACACTCGCACGCAAGCAGGCTGCTGGATTTTCAATTTTTTATTCCTTTTGCTCTTCTCTCCATTGTGCCGCTTTAAATGGGAGCATCCTAATATCTCCTGAACAACACACACAAAATTTCTGGCTCATGTTATTCTCTAAAGGTAATACGCTGCCTTGCCATTTTCACCACATTCTCTGTAGTGTAGAGCTGGGGATTATCAGAGTCATCTCTCATTCTTTCAATTCTCTCCTCAAAGCTTCCCCTAAAATTCGTTTGAATGAGTGCAAACAGAAGTGTGTTCACAGCGCTTTCGGCTTTAAGCGTCTTTGCATTTGTTTGCATGCTCCTTCTCTGTATGTGCAGGGGCAAGCGCATATGGAAGACTGTGTGCGTGCACCTCAAGACAGGCACACGTGTACTTCTTTTCTGTATGCAGCGAGAGAGGCAGAGTTTCACTATATGTCAGCCTCAAAGGCTCAGAGAGCCAGAAAACTTCTGAGTGATCATGACAGCAGATGCACAGCAGTCCAGAGCTTCAAAGATTCCCCTCAGATAAAATATCTCCTGTGGTGTCTTCATACGGAAAAGAGAATAAGGCGATGATGACAAAGAACAGAAGGAGACAAAGGAGAAAACAGAAGTAGATCTTTTGTGGACAGAGCAGACATGGTTATGAATTCTGATGCCTATGACCTGACGTCAGGTTTGTATGCTTGCAAATACATGCTTTTGTGTGTGTGTGTGTGAACACTGTGCCTCACCTTGCCTCCTGCGACTACTGATTTTCCTGAAGCAAGTGCCCTCACACAACCTGTTGAGCCTCTGTTGTTTGATCAGTTCCATGATCTCTGGCTGGATCTTTTCCCTCAGCTCCCTGCAGAACAACAGGCAAGCACCAGAGAACTGTTTAACCTCCGTTAACCACACCCATCCAGTGTGGCAAGCCAGTGACAGCGAGCCACAAGACCTTATAAGATCGGATATAACAGAAGTGAATTCTCGTGCATTTGCTCAGGTTATCTGGCAATATGTGCAGCATTCATCTGACTGAGAAAATCCTGGGCGATAGGAATGTCGGAAAGGGAACAGACGGGGGCAAACACGCTGATATACTTTCACACAGTCAGAAATATGTTGCAGCATTTCGTAAGGTTGATCAGTGGAAATCTGTGTTGCTGCAGCTTGTGCTTGATTTCCTGTCATTTATTCATGCAGCTTCATGTATGTGTGTCTTTGTTGCATATGAATGCGGAGCACACAGCACAAGTCAACATGAAATATGTATGTGATCTGCTTGAGCAGTGCTGCTCACCATTATTATTACAGCTGAACCCTTTCTCATCAGATTTACTATACTTTTGTTTTATATTCTAGAAATATTATCGACTGTAGGAATTTTATGTTTCGGTCGTGGATTTTTCCACCACGCTGGCGTTCTTGATCGCATCATCGTCTCCTTCAGGCTCATCCACTCTTTTCCTCCCTTCATCTGTCTCCCTGCTTGCCCTCCCTGGGTATGTATTTGCCTCATTGGTGATTCCAGTCATTACATTGATCTGTGTTAGGACATTCACTCTGACATCTTTAAAGAAACAGCTAGTGGGAAAGGCGTGGCTCGGAAAGGATGGATGATGACAGCTCGTCTTTACCACTTCATGCACCGCTTTTATGACTGAGCTCGACACGGGTAAGACTGCTTTTGCCTGAGCGTTTTAGATTACTTTGTTGCTTTGTCTTCTTAGGAAGCAGCTCCTCAGTTTTAATTTAAAATTGATTCTTTCTGGCAAATGCAGAAAATTAGAAGTCTTGTACGGGCAGCCCTCTGCAAAGAAGTCTTGTGGTTGTTAACAAGTATTTAAATGATGAAAGAAGTGAGGCACAAGCCTTCTGGTAATGTACACTATCTAAAGAGTGAAGTATTGCCACTTTTGTCACTCTTCATCCTCATCATCATTAGGGACTGCACTGACTTAAGGTGGAGATTTTGTATATCTTAAAATAATCCACAAGCTCAGACTTTCTACAAAGACAGGCAGCTTTGATCTGAGGCCATGAAAGCATCGCTTCACCTTCTTTTGATGTCTTAACTCATTCTCTCCAATAATTTGTAGCGGAGAAGTGCGCGCAATTGTAGTGAGTAATGCGGGGCTTGTTTAAATACATGGTCTGACATGCTCAGCTCATTGTGTTTACAAATCTTAATTGTGCTGCAAAGATTAGAGGGAAAAGACCAACGGCAGTCTTTAAAAGAGAGTCTGCAATACTCAGCACTTCTCAACAGCTGTGATACAGTTTTAAAGCAAGTCGTTTCATTTTCACTTTGCTTTAAATTGCTTATGAGCTTCTTCACATTTTATTTTACTTTTCCTTATTAATACAGGACACGGCAATGAATTGTGCTATGTTAGCCAGTGAACCTATCTGAAAACCAACTAAAATGTTCATATGAAAAGTTTATAAAAACTTTGCCCTTTTGTGCAGCCTCCTTTATTTTATTCTACTTTCTTCACTGGGATTAATTGTTCACTAAAGTTTGGTCTCTACCCATCCAATATTGATTCAATAAGCCCTTGGCTAGGCATCGATTACTCTTCAAAGGGACAAGCTCTCTTGATGTAACGATTTTTCAATAGTGCTACCTACTCCATTAAATACAAGCAG
This sequence comes from Archocentrus centrarchus, assembly GCF_007364275.1. Classification (NCBI taxonomy): domain Eukaryota; kingdom Metazoa; phylum Chordata; class Actinopteri; order Cichliformes; family Cichlidae; genus Archocentrus; species Archocentrus centrarchus. The sequence continues at coordinate 19,660,334 of NC_044356.1, forward strand.
GACAAAACAATGTTCTTCATTACAGGACCTGCATCAATGATCACTGAATGAATGATCTATTACAGACTAGCTCTCCTTGTGTAATGAGCTGGAGGGTCATTAATGGAGTATTCACTTGCAATGACATTTGTGAACAATTTGAATTTAATTCCTTTTTTTTTTAATTACAAGAGCAAAACACAGGTGCAACCTGCTTTTAGGCCAGTTGCTGGCATTTGGTTGACAAATGCACAAGCATATTGAGCACTGCAGCTCTTTGTAGATGCATATTATACTCTCATTTGGGTCCCGGTCAGGTCGCTCAAAAGAACGACAGTTGCAGGCACCAGCAGGAATATCACTTAGCTGTTCCTCCAAATCTACAGAAAACAGAGTAGCTTTCACTGCTTTCAGAGTGTCTTTGCCTGCAAACAAAGCCCTACAATATGCATTAATAAAATATTAGTAGCTGCTATTCATATTAAATTAAGCATTTGGTTGCTGTTCTGACATGCCAGTAAGCTTTGGTGTAACACTTCAAACAAACAATAAATGCATGCTTTTGCATGTTTGGATTTTATGCTAAAACAAAACAAAAATATGACTGCATGACTCACAGGATGGGGCGGGACTGGAAGTCTTCCTGATTCATCCTTTCAGACTGACGTATCTTCAGGATCTCTGTGTAGCTCAGGTTCTGCAGGCGACTCTTGAACTGGTCCAGGGAATTAGGCTTGAGAGTGAGTGCTCGCATGATCTGCTCCCTCACCACCTGCATTACCTGGGTAACAGAGCCGAGAAGCACAGGAGAGCAAGATGAGATTACAGCGGGTGCAGGAGACATAATGGGTGAAGACAGAGAGCGTGTACTACATCTGAAAGGACACAGGAAGTCAAAATTACCCCTCACACCCCTCCAATTTTTAAGCTCAGGGGAGCATTTATTTAACTCTGGTTCCCAACAGGATTTAGGCCTTTTTTTTCCCCCCCAGAACGGGAGCTTCTAATCCAGTCTGGTTCATTGGGCATCAAGTGGGAAAAGAGTAAAGCAGATCAGTTTAACAGTGGGTAGTCGAATGCAACTGTCAATATCTTACATCAGGGAAATGCATGATAGAACTTGCTCATAGTATTAAAAATGAGCTAAAATCGGTCATTGGAGCACAAGCATGACACGAGCGCTCTTCAAAGTCATCAACAGCCTATCTAGATTATTTAGTTAAGTGCATCTGCGTACTGTCTGGAGTGAGCAAAAAAAAAACCCAGAAGAGATAACAAACAGACCAACAAAAGACATCTTTTAATGCCTGTGCAAAGAAAAAAGGAAATGCAGGAATTGGCACGTGTTGGTGTGCAACACTCTGAAAAATATTTACTCGATAGCAAAGACACAGGAATTAATTTGCCAGAAGGTGTAGAAAGTGCACCCCCCCCCCCCCCCCCCCCCCCTTGAAGCATGGGTACCGGTGCCCCAAATACTGGCTGAGACTAGTGACCACACAAAAGCCAGGACCAAAATGGAGTTGTACTTAAATTCATAAGTAGCAACAATAATAAACCCGCACTTTGAACAGGTTTTTATGACAGGAATACGCTGACTACATGTACAAAAGCTCTCCATCCTTCTGCAAACACACTGAAGCATTTCAGAAAATTAGTCCTGTGCTGAAATACTCAATGACAGCTGCTTCCATTTAGCTTGGTGCTCTGACAAGTGATTTAGAGTTTGCATAATTAGAATTTTAACACTACTGTAATCCAAAGATACAATCCAAATCTTGATCTGCAAATTCATTTGGCCAACACAAAAAGGAATCTGACTGAGAACGTCGTGAAAAGTTTCAAACAGAACCTTAAAAAACAGAGCAGCTTACAGAGCAACGGGTTTAAGTGGGGCTGCAAATTCTTCTGAGACACTGTGTGTAATACAGTATGTGGCTATAAAAATACATTTTTTAAAATATATTTCTCTTGCTAAGCAGTGCTGCTCCACTAACTGCAGATGATGCGATGCTAGACATGATTACGGATCAACCTCGTTAGAAGCAGCATCTGGGCCTGCAGATGCTGCTTCACCGGATCAAATCATACTGTTCCCTTTGATATGGATTGATCAAGCGCTTAACACCACACTTGTTTCCCACCTCATCAGACACTTCCTTGCAATATGTAAACTTTATTAAATTAGGAGATGATGAAGGTTTGAGTTCATCTTTTGTGCTAACATGCAGAAAAGTAGATACTTCTGTGGACCTTCTTTATGATTGGTGTCTTCTCGTGTCTATTTAGTCTTGGCTTCTCACCCTTAACAGCTATGCCAATACCCAGCCAAGATCCCAAACACAATCTTATGTAATATTGTTCTTGTTTGTTTTTACTGCAAGGCGATTACTCATCAACTTGCTAACCTGTGGCCTCTCACTAGTCAGACCAAGCAATGGGGTGAGAGCCTTAAAAATAGAAGGCTTGACTTACTGAAAATGTAACAGGCACAGAATAAACTGCAGTCCAGCACCAAAAAACAAAACACACTCCAGATGACGCAGGCGATTGAAGATAATCTTCTTAGATCAGCATCAGCAGTACTCTCTGTGTTAATACGCATTAAGAGGAGGTCTGGACCCAAAGTCCCCTGTGGGGAAGTTGGGGCTGCTCAGCAATAATGCCAGGAAAAGGACTTAACACTTGTCTAATTCTAGATCTGATGGGGTCTTGTGGTAATATGCTGGTATTAAGCCTTCACCATAAAAAAGTATTTTTGTAACTGATTACAAACTTTAATCTGGGGATTAACTTTTTGAATAAAATATGTTTGGAGGTGGTAATGACTGACTTCCAAACTAATGGACAACAAATTAATCCTGGAAACAAAACGTGCAAAAATGTGACAAGCACAGAAACGAGGAGTGTCAGGAGGTCAAAGAGAGAGTTACACAGAGCCGCAAGCACACTGGCAACGTTACAGCTGGGCTCTGAAATTAGTATATTTTCGCAACCAGATATGACAGGCCATTAGATTCCTCCAAAGAATCACTTGCAGAGTTGAAATTTTGACCATATGCGGTCTGATTCATTTACAAAGCCCAGACACGGACCCACATTAGTGGCTTTCTCTAATGTAATCTGAATCCAAGTGGCACTATAACTAATGCAAAACATCAGTGACTGTGCAAAAGTGCATCCTCCAAATCCCCTTTGACAGAACACATAAAAGCCGAGATCAGGATCTCGGTTGCTCACAAAGAAGCTCAATTCCAGATGAAGATAAAACCCATTTATGCTACATATTGACCTCATTATGCCATTTTCAAAACAATCCTGATAGCTGTGGATAATGGGTCTTTAAAAACAACATGCTCACTAAGTAAAAAATGTATAATTTACTCCATGTGCAAAGAACTGTGTTTAGTATCAAATGCTCCTGCATGCTAAAAGGTGCAACAGGTATAAATTCCTTTGCTAATTGAACAGTAGCCATACTGGAAATAGCAGCAAAATTAATAAATAAATAAAGTCGATCCACTAGAGGGCGAGCATTGACGCTTTCCCTCTGCACCAGTCAGGACTTACTCTCAGTGAGCGTGCAGCAATGTAGGCTTCTGGTATCCTTTCACCCATCCATGAATCCATCCATCCATTACTATTGGATGTCTTCTCCATGGAAGGCAGTTTTCTGTGTTTTGTCCTTACCTGTGAATCACTATAAATTGCCATATTTTCATGGGGAGGCACAGGTGTCCAGCTCATGGCAGATTTATGGCCCCCAAGACCAACTTTTTAGCTTCAGCCCCTCACCTCAGTCTACCCGCTCCTCCTCCTCCTTTTTGAGCTGAAAATTGCAAATGGATGAAGTCACAGCTTGCAATCATGCAGCCAGAGATTCATCACTCCTTTCCCCTGCTTTTAATCACAACTTCAGACTTACAGTCATACATTTTTGCATACACGTGCCTAAAGAAAGTGATAATTAAGCCTAAAATTAATTTATTTCCCCATTAAGATTACAAATGGGCTGTCAGATTGCCTTCAAGGAGCATTATGCCCTGAAGAAGCTTTTTAAAAATAAAGGCAATGATAAAACTAAGGCTTAACGTGATGAAACCGGTTTAAGTTGGAATCTGGCGCATGCTGACGCCTCAAATCACATTTTGAAATCTCGCTGTCACCTGTAGCTTACTTTTTCACCTAATCCCAATCTCCAAGGATCAACAGCCATCCTGCTCTGGTGTTTCAGCCCAGCTGTCCCTGGGGATTGTTCATTAATATGCCTTGTTTGCAGTCATGTCTTCCGCAGGAAAACAATTCTGTTGGCCCATGTGGCTGCTCTGATGGTAATTAACACTCCGAATATTCATCATATTTAATACGAACACATGGTCCTTTCACAACAGGGCATTATGAATATTTTATCTTCATCCTTCTCTATTACACACCGATTGCTCAGAGAGCACCTTGGCAGAGGTGAGATGACATCAGTGCCGAAACAAACTTTGCCGCCTGAGCTGAGAGATCCTCGGCATCGAATTTTAGGCTCTGCTTTTGGACTGGCGTCATTTTAACTGCTCTCTAGATGATTTAAGTGTACAACTGTTCATCTTGGTTGTCATCTTCATTTTTATTTCTGCCTCTCTCTATTTTCTCTCATGCTCTAATCTATTCTAGACAACAGGCCGTGATTCTTACTTGTAGCTCTTTGGAAGAGAGAAGCTGGACAGCTGAGCAAGAGTCGGCAAAAGTAATTAAATGCTGTCCCACGAGCCATCAAGTCCATGTAATGAAGACCTAGCCACTGACTCGTCTACCACACTCCCTCGTTCTCCTCCTCCTCCTTTCTTCTGTTCGGTCTCTCCATCATCGACAACGCCTCAGCCATTACAAATTACCTTCCCTTTCTCGGCGACCAATCGACTGTCGCCGCCGTTCCATTTACCTAAGAGTTGCTACTGATATAATTTACCAGCTGCCAGTCAACTGCTCACCTGCCACTCAAGCCTGTATGGTAAAAACGGGAGATTGTCCTGGTAAGACTTTGGTTGGCAAAATAACAAGGCAGTAATTACGGAATAACGAGTTTGCTGATAACTCCATGAAAGCAATCAAAAAGTCAATCTCATATGTGAGAATGGGGCCGTAAATGAAGAAGACTAAACATGCATGCTTGTGCACATACAAAAGCAATGTATGCAATAATTATGTGCACACACACACACACACACACACACACACACACACACACACACACACACACACACACACACACACACACACACACACACACACACACACACATTTGTTCAACTCAGATTTTCCTATTTTTTTGGAGTAGCAGAAAAAAAAAAGAATAAAGGGAATCCATTTCACTATTATTGAAATGGTAATTACATTTCTCCTCCCCACAACAATGTCCCACATTCAGTTACTAATTATCTTCTTCAGAGTTGACCATGATGTCATTAAAAATAAAACAATGCGGCAGAGATAAACATGAAAGGATGCCTGTTTCTTATCACGCTGCATGGAGAAGGTTTGTGTTCAATTTAGAAGCTGATAAAAATGCACCGTTTTAAAATGAAGGGAAAAAAAAAAAAAAACAACCAAAAAACAAAGTTGTAGTTGAAGATTTATAGCTGGAATATAACTTACACAAAAGCTTCTGTTAATATTCAAACATCCTAAGAAAAAACTGTACCAAAGAATATGATGCAAGAGTGTAATCTACAGCTTATTAAATCAATATTAAGATATGCCTCACTCGTGCATGCGGACATTGTTTCATTCTGGTTTCTGTTTCTGAAATCAAAGTGACAGTAATCTTTGCCAACAATGCCAAATGTGCCATTTCTTGCTCTAACTCAGCCCTGCAGTCTGTGTGAGAAGTCGTTTTGGGGAGGCACGACAAAACACAGATCTCCGTCTGACAGGATTTAGACAGCACAAACACAAAGGCATAGTGTTGTGCTTTAAACTGCTTCGCGCTGGCCTGGAGTACTAAAGGCTGAAACAACAACTCTGCATGCCATGTCTTGAGCCCCTCATTTCTTTATATTTTGCTTCCAGGGAGCACTTCATTTTTAAAGTGGTCAAAGTTCTTCTTTGATCATTGGCTGCTTTTTCACTCATTTCCAGTCCAGTCCATGTACCTGACCATTTTCAGAGGGATGCTTTTTTTTTTTGTTTTCTCCTTAAGTCGCCTAACACTAACCTTTTAATCTTTCAAGGTCATCTAACTCAAGGGATGAACCAATGTTGTGTGTGATTTACATCAAATTACACAAGAACCGGACTGAAAATCACCAACAACAGGTCGCATGGAGTGATGAACCCAAATTCTGTACATACTGTTGTCAGTATGTATGGAGAGTGTCTACAGCCATCTGTAAAATGCGGGGGAGGTGGTGGTGTGTTTTGGGCTGCATTTCAACTAGTAGTGTTGGGGATCTTGGCAAAACTTATGGAAATATGACTGCAGAAAAGTACCGCTAGATTTTGATCTACCATGAGGTACCATCTAGAAAGCATCTGAATGGCAACAACTTCATTTTTCACCATAACAATGATCCCAAACACACTGCAGTAACAGCTGGGTAGAGAAACACAGAATGGAACACTAGCAGTCATGGACCGGCCTCCCCAGAGCCCGAACATCAACATTACTGAAGCAGAGTGGGATCATCTTGACAGCAGCCAACGTTCATGAAGAGCTTTGAGTGTCCTTCAAGAAACCTGAAGACTAGTTAAAGAAATTACAAGAGCGCTTTCCTTAAAGAATTCAGGCTGTTGAAGAATAAAGGTGGTCATAGCAAATATTGACCTTCAAGTTCATCAGAATGGTACAAACTCTGTTTTCGCCTAAACAGAGTTTGTACCATTCTGTTTGTACAGAAAATATTGCTAAATCAGTGGAGTTCTACCTTAAACAAGTTGTTTGGCCAGACCATATTCATAGAACGACATGACAAAGGAGAAACATTCTGAGCGCCACTTCAGCCTTTTCTTCTTAGACTCTACTGACAAACTTTGTCATGGCTCCATGTTAACTCTGCTGAGAGCAATTAAGTGGAAAGGAGCAACTCTCATCCATTAAAATTTCAATCATGTATCAACCCACCACAGGTGACATGTAAGGAGTCATGGTACCTGGTATTCCGATAAAATAAAGTGGTAAGAGGTAAATGCAACTTTGAAGTGCAGCGAAAAGCAGCTCCATTCTTTATTCAGTAAAGGCCTCGGGGACCTATTTGACAGCATTACTGCACCACAGAGAAGCACACATACTGTACTGTAGGCAAAACAGTTCCACACACTCCCAATGTGCACATACACCGCTTTATTCCTTCTCTCCCAAGCATTATACAGTAAGAACAAGCACCATCAGCACACACAATACAACAATTAGTTAATTCATATAAATTCCTAATTTTTCTATGTACCCGCACCCACAAACCACATCTGAAGACCTTCCTTGAATCTGCTCTATTCTTCCTTCCACATGAGTGATGCTGGGTCGACACCGGCTGTTGCTGTTGGCTGCTGTTGTTGCCATATTTAGAGGGCTAGCAATGCATGCTGAGACAAACTGTCAGAGGAGCTCTTTTTCAACAACCAGCTCTGTGTGAGGCGCAGCGCAGCCCATATGGATGACCGGAGAAGAGAGTCACTTGGGAAATCGCCACTTACTGCAAGTCTATCAAGAAATGCTGATGAAAGCCGAGTGCTGACCTTGGCTTGTGTACAACATTGCATTAATGAGTGTTTTATTATGACAAAGTTGTTGCAGAAAATATGAACAGTCTGCATTAATTGTCCCAGAGGGGTGAGTAAATTGGCGGTGATTAACAATCTATTCACGAGTATAAAAACAGGTATTATTTAATTATATGAGGTAATGCATAAGATGGGAAAAAAGTGCCTAAGTGCACTGCTTTGTGCATCAGTGCTGGGTAGACTGAAGTTGTCTGGAAAACTAAATCACACAGCTTCCCCATAAATAATGCAAACAGCTCCTGCTTAGGCCAGTTACAGGGCTTTTACGCCAAAAGTGCAAGTTTGGCACTGTACAGAGGACAGCATATGGAAGAAGCTGCAGAAGCAATGAAATGGCAGTGATTTTCTATATGCAGTGGGATCCTGGCATTGTCAGGACGTAAAGTTTAATGCGCTTCGCTTAATTTAGAACAACAGTGGAAACATTGATTTGTGCAAAACAGACTTTATGCAATTATGAATGCAACCACTGTCTCCTAACGCGACTTGAATGGAAATCCTCACCTGCTGCAGAAAATATTAAGTAGAACGAGACGATGAGATTAAAAAAAGAAAAAAAAAAAAAAGAACAATTTGTATCCTTGTGCAAATGATTTGCTCTTACATACTTAGTTCAAAGTGGTAATCGCAATCATTCATCTTGTCTTTATGTTGTCGGCAAAGGAAGGTGAACCATCAAAAAAACACCAGACAGAGAGAGAGATTCTGGATTCTCTCCTTACATACAAGTATCAATCCACAGACAGAGGAAGTGCTTTAAACGAATCACCGATTCAAGCTGTGATAGATCAAAACTGGATTATTATACAATATTAATTACAGGGCCTTCAGCATGTATACACAATAAGTCTCACCCACACGCACACAAAAAAAGCCTTTGTAGAGACTTTTCTTGCAAGAAGACTCTATATACTGCTGACTGCTGTGCACGTACAGGCAAACACACACATAAATAAATGAAGAGATAGATAAATAACCACATCAAAAGACAAGAAAACTTGGAGTTTACTCATCTCTTCCCCTGCTGATTTTCCATGTGTTGTTGTTGTAAAGATGAGACAACACTATCTCTATCTTGACACACAACAACAACAAAAAAAAAAAAATGTTAGCTCCGCATCTCTGCCTGTGCAGCTCAGATGGTTTGATGCTAATGACTGATGATCTTTTTGGTCTGATTAGTGAGCTTAGCTTTGGTGTTCTCAGTGTGAGTGGGCCAATGCTGCCTGACATCAGAGATACCCCCTTAGGAACACACACAGTCATGAAAAACTAATGCACTGCTTTAAAAAAAACAAAACAAAACAAAACAAAACAAAACAAAAAAACCCAAAACAAACAAACAACAATAAAAAAGAAAAATCCCAGCACAGGAACACAGCTAAGCAACGACAAAAGCATACACACACAGGCTAACACACCCTCACGCACTCTCTACGAGGACTCAGAACTCATACACAAATACGCCAATTTGGTGTGGCACGTTTACAAGCACACATTTGCATGCTTGCTGAGTGTGCTTACTTGCACGTGCACAAAAAACAATAAAGAAAAACCTTGTTAAGGGAGTGGGAGGTGAAGCAGCCAGGCAGAAAGATATAAATAGCCTGTCTGAATTCAACAATAGAGGTGGTGGTAGGGGTGGTGGTGGTGTGGGGGGGGGTCAAGAGACACGACTGAGGAGGAGGAGGAGAGAGCGAAAGACAAAAAGAAACCGAGGGAAGGAGAGAGAAACAAACATCTGCACAGTTGGTGAGGTACGTAAAGCCAGTGGGCTATAACAAAGTGAGGGGATCTCACTGTGGAAGAGGAGAGGAGTGGGGGAGGTGCCCGTTCGCCATCAGACGTATCGTTTCAATACACAGCAGGACAGCAGCGGTCGCGGTTGTTGGCATACGGATGGTGGCGTGTGTGCAGCACTTATCACCAACTGTCCCGAGCTGCTTTCTGGAATCCAAAACATGGCACTCACCCAAAACCTTCGTCACCTGCACTCACATTATTACTGTCACATCACTTCTGACTGGACGCACCAGCACCCATTTCATTAATCATGTATGCATGCATCTATGGGAACCTTCTGGCAAAGTGAAGGAAGTGTCCTCTTGCTAAAGAGCACAGTCAGAAATCATTTGCATTGATTTGCATTAAGCACCCTTAACTGATCTGCACCATTAAATAAAGCTGAAATAGTAGCTAAAAACCACAGTTCTATATTCTTAAACAGGGAGAGATTTATCAGAGGTGGGTTGAATGAGAGGCTCTCTGAACTGCTGTTATAGTACCAAGGGCTTTTGGGGGATTGCTATGTGAATAATCCCACTTGGGATAGTCACTCTTCAACATGGCTGAACAAAGCAGGTTATCTACTCTCCTCTATATCACCCCAGGCAGGAACAGAAATGTCAAACACCAATTAAAAAAAAAAAAAAAAAAAAAAAGACTTTTATTTCTGTGCTTGATTCATTTTGCTGAAGTGCTACATTCACCAGGCGCGAGATCTCTTGCTCAAGGCCCCATTTTACTGATAGAACTTGGCTTGTTGCTTAGATAACAGAAGCATTAACAGAGCTGAAACTGAAAAAAAACCATTTTCAGTATTGATTAAAAGCAAGACATACGATGCTTTCTTTCTGCGAGTTAGATGACCAGATTGATGACTTCAGTATGAAGCTTGATCCAGGACACAGCTGGCATAAAGCCTGGCCCTGGCAAGATATACTCCAGCACCCTGGTAAAGCTAGAGTGGGCCAGTATTACATGTTTATTTTAATTACTAAAAACACAAGCTTAGCAAACATGTGCCTCAGAATTCAGGTTGATATCTCAAAGTGTTTTTTATTTAAAAAAAAAAAAACAGCTTGAAGATTTAAAACTGACAGTTATAGTGTCGTGGTTAACACATTTGCTTAACATGCAAAAGATCCCCGGTTCAAGCCTGGGAAAAAATACAATTCCTTCAAAGGGTCATGCCAGGAAGGGCATCCAGTGTAAAAATCTGTGCCAAATCAAACCAAATCCATCTGTCAATAAGTAAGCAGATGAAAGAAGTCACTACTACTACTATTACTACTACTACTACTACTACTACTACTACTACTACTACTACTAGTTCATCTATACCTTTGGCAGAAGGCCAAAGGTATAAATGATGCAAAGAAAATTAGGGTGGAAAAAAAAAAAGAGGAGAAATTAGACTTTAAGCCAAGCTGTTTCTGATAAACGCAAAAAAGGGTAATCTGACTATTACAGTGTTATCTGTAGATGCAAGTCGTTCGAAGTAGTGACCAGAATTTGGGATTTGTTGTCATAAAGTTTCATGGTTCCAGGTCTTATAATTGTTGCTGCACTAACATTTTTACCATGGAAGATGATGAAGAGGGAGACCTCTCATTGGTCCATTCCCCAAAATATGAAATAACCATTTAAATCTATCTTTATTTTTTAATAATATTGATAGAATACAGTGAAAACTGGTCCTAATACTTTTCCTGAGTCCTGCATCCTGATACAATGTTTAACACAGAAAAAAAGCAACAAATCCTCATATTTAAGATACTGTAAAAATGATGGCCTTTTCCTTCACGGATGACTTTAATACATTAAGTAAACTGTTCTCGTCAACGCATTGATCTCACTGATTAATCATTTCAGCTTTAACCTCAGCAGTGTATAGTTCACCTGATGGCTAAGATGCTAACCATTATTTTAAAAACCAGGGTGACGAGTACAATGTGTGATGGCAATCCTCTCTCTGTTTTGTCCCAAACAAATAAAACCAGGTGCTGGCAGTATTGCACAGACTCCTGCTCTACAGTCTGGGGCTGACCTCGCTCTAATCCTGTGTCAACCCCCTCTGGCTAAAACACTGGTTGAAGCTCATCCAAGGCTGAGAGAGAGACAGTGTGGAGTAGAGGAGAGCAGTAGTAGTGGCATTGAATTCCTCTGGTGACAAACAGTGGGTGTTGGTAATGTGGAGTAATCCCATTCACAACAACAAAACCCAACCCCCACCACACACACACACACACACACAGGAATACAGATGATGCCTGGAGTGTAATGGGGGGTAGGTGAACTGGGAAATGTGCGCATGCAATCTAAGTAGCTGTGGGTGTGTATTTCTAAGACAGGGTGAAATTGTAATCTAGCAGATTATATTTGTGTGACTGAGTATTTGTCTTTTGAAAAGGCTGTGATCCGGGTCCCGGTCTAACCTGCTTACGCCTCGCCGAGTCTACATGACCCCATCTGGCCCTCCCCTTTCTCTGCCACTCTGCCCTGTCCCATCTTCTTCATCTATCCCTGCCCTTTCTGCTCCTTTCCTCAATCTCTCCATCCTCCGCCTCCTCCTCCGCATCCAGGCAACAACACAAACAGTCCCTCTGCCTCCCTTACTACCACCTCCCCTCGCTCCGTCCACCATGGTAATTGCAAACCAGCCGCTCTTTCTCATTCTCATCTCCATTCTTAGTACTTACATGTCACCTCCATGGTTCCAAGTGTGGTGTGATACTCTCCACAGTGACTGACGAATCCTCGTGCTTTTGCCAGGAAAAGAGTTTCTAGTGCTCAACGAGAGATGGGGATGGATGGAAGGACGGATGGAGGGAGCAGATGGCTCCTCGGAAGAGCAGTCAAGCTGACTGTGGACAGTTAGCTTTAGCGTTAGCCACAATAAGGGGAGACTTGTCTGTCAACACAGCTCGTGTACCACCTCCGTTTTACCTTTGCTTTCCTTTTCTTTTTTTTTCCCCCCTCTGTTTTGGCTATTCCTTCAGCTTTCCTGCTTCACTCTGTTTCAGCATGATCTCTTTAATTAATAAAATTTGCCTTCTTCTTTTCTATAAAACTTCACCCATCTCCCATTTACTATATTTTTTGCATGCCTCTGTATTTGCCTTCCTCCCTCCCTCTGTGACTCTAAGAGCATCAGCCAGGCTGCTCTGCTTCGCTTATGTTGATCTCGGGGCTTATGCCCTGATTGGACACACGCCACGATCAGAGACACCAATGGTGGTGCAGTGAGTGGATCACATGATAAGAGTGTGTGTGTGTGTGTCTGCGGGAGTGAGAGAGCAGTTTAGACGAAGAGGGAGGGAGGAAGGGATAAGAGATGAGGAGAAGAAGGAGGAGGGGTTCTGTGAGTGGCTGCAAGCCGCTACATCACTGAGGGATTTTTTTTTCTCCAAGAGCCTGAGCAGAGAGATGAAGGTGTTCTTTTTTCCCACTCCTGTGGAGAAGAGGAGGAAGAGGAGAGGCGCACAGCAGACATTTGGATGAAGGCACGACAGGCTGCTGTACAAGACAGAGTCTGTGATAGATGTTGTTGCACACACAAACACAAGCATGTACGCACGCAGCACAGTGGCTCCATCTTACCGACACGGAGCTAGAGTAGTGCAGCACAGCAGAGGTAATTGAACATGGGGTTGCTATGGAAACAGGGGAAACGGTTGCTGACGGTCGGCGCTGTGCCCTGGGAGCATCAGACTTGCCTCCATTAAACATATATACATCATGTACGCACAGCACACATGCCTTTTTGTTCTCATGGTTTTTTGTTTTGGTTTTTTGAACATACAAAAAAACCAACAAGCCAGAACGTACAGCTGCTTTGTGGTGGTGGTGTGTGCACCGGCTTAACCGCCACAGTGTTTTAAGCTTCTTTTAAGCCTTGTGCCTTTGTTTTAAATGAGCTTAAATTCACATTAGACTCTCTCTCTTTCTCTGTGTGTGTGTGTGTGTGTGTGTGTTGGGCATATGCCCTGTCAACCGTGAAGATGCAGCCACTGAAAGAGCCATCAGCATTTACTCACACACTTCACATCCAAACAGACACAACCTGAGCAAGGTTTTTTTTTTTATTTTTTTTTTTGGAGTGTTCTACTCTTCAAAAAGCTGCTTGCCTGGCAAACGTAGGACCTAGAGAAATATCTGGCCATATGGGGACCTTATTTCAAAGTGGATGCCCTCAGAATTACACTCGACACATGCAATTATCCACCCACACAAGCATGCATCCTCTCCAAAGAGGATATACCCTCCTATACCCTGTGTGCACAAGATATTTGGAGCAGTAGCGTGCATCGACACACTCTAGGTACGGACTGGTCCTTTTATAGCACAGTCAATAACTGCTCGTTCAAGAGAGCAGAGATTGGCTCGACTGTCTGTTATTTACTTATTTATTTATGAAAATCATTCTTTCATAGCTCATAAAGAGCGATGAAATCAAAGACTGATGATCTGCAGCCATGAACTCGGCAGAGCTGCATGTGAGAAAGCAAATGTCTGACTCATTCACACAGGGCATGAAATGATCTTTATGCTGCTTGCTGCCTAGTACAGGTAGCCAGTGGCCATTATATGTCCTGCCTCCTGCACCCTTTGCAATAACACAGCTGAATTAATGCAGACCATATCTATAAATTAGTCTCTGACATTCTCCGAACAACACATTTCATTTTTCATTTAAATAAATTCTCCTTCTCTTAGTCGCTAAAAACACAGAGAAATAAAAAAGAATACATTTTCCAAATGCTAATACTATGCCTCTTTGTTATTGGCTGAATTACTGCAGTGCAGGCAGATCTGTGATATTACTGATCAGCTCGGTCGTGTACTGAGATGTTTGTCAGCAAGTTTAAGACATTCAAGTCATTTTTATGACTTTAAAGGCTGATTTCTGTGATTTGTGTTTTTCCTTCATTGCCTTATTGCAATATGTGAAGTAACTTTATTGGCCATGTAAATTGCGTCAACTTCAGAACAACTTAGTTTCTGTTCTCATTCGTATTATTTTATCATTTCAATCTGAGCACACTGGCACTTTGCATTTCGAAGGATTCGAGCTTTCCCAGTGTGAATTTGTCATTTTGTTTCAGTTACAGATAAACAGCCTAGATTATTTACCAGATTAGATAGAAATGACAACTTTTCAATGTCATCAGGTGGGGTTGATGTCTCAAGATGTGTCTTTAAGGTCATAGTGGATATAAACAGAGGATGGCAGCAGCGACCTCCACATGCCCCATTTAGCTGATATAAAGCCCTCAAGACCAAATGGTCTCACTATCGACAGCTACTGCTGAATTTCAAACTCACGTGCAATGAAAGATGAGGGTGGGGAGGAAAGTGTCTTCTATCCCGACTCGGTTGAAACTGATTCCGGCTTTAAGTGCACGGTGTGAAGGGAAGGGACTGGGTAACAAGATTAAGAGCTAGGTGAGATGCTGCAATAATTCTGTGTGAATTAAGAGATGGCTGGTTCACTCCGGGTGTGTCTATCATTAAATAAAGCCCAAGCTTCAGTTCATTGGACAATCAGACAAACAATGACAACAAATCTCCTCTAACACTGAAAATGGCTCATTTTCCAATCAGAACTGAATGGTAAATGAGCCATTTTCAACAGAACAATCACAAACATAATAACAGAACAATCACGCTGTCAAATTAACTAGAAATCTTACTGAGTTATAAACATAGATGGTGGTGAGGACATCAATAGAGTGTAGATGGATTTAACATTTGTTTAAATTTTAAAAGGAAGACAACATTTGTCTAGGTAACAAGGATTTTTTTTTTTTTCTCGACTACAGCATGTGGTATTCTTAAAGCCTCTCACAGCTGATCAAAACAAGTCTCGAAACAAGACCAAGACATTTTTCATAGCACTTCTCCTTTCTTCTGTGAAAGTTGGGAGTGAGATTTTACTCACAATCTTCCATCTGAACACGAAGTTACATTTGCACTGACACTCAGACTGGCTTATGAAACTCATATGGTTGTCTTCCGTCATTTGACTCTATGAAACACCTGAAGATGATGCAATTATTCGCACCACACCAACTCCATTCAAATTCAACCAAAAACAAACTCCTGAAGATTTATTTTTGGGGCCGCCAACAATTACAGTGTCACCATTAAGTGGCACAATACGTGTCTCCTTACGGTAGAGCGAACCACACAGCACGCACCTGCAGAGCAGAAACAAGGGCTGGCTCACAATGCGTGAGATATTTTCAGTGATGGGATGAACTACAAGAATGCAAGCAAGTGCACGCGGGGGTGACGTGTAGCTCGTGCTGGTTTGGAGTTTGCCATCGTAACATAATCATAACTTGTTTGATGAATTGGGGATAAGACACAGATCACCTGCTGACTGCTACAACTGATGCCCAATTGACTTCACAACATACAATATCTGTCATAAACACCTCATTACCAACACCGTCTGGCTGTGCACCGACATAAATTTCCTGCGTGAGCTGATTCAACATTAGCCAGTTAACAGGAAGTATGTCATCTTCATCCAAACTTCACTGAGCACCAGATGAAGATGTAGGGGCTCTATACACACACACAGGAGCACAACCACCTCCAGGGGACTACGCCCACAGGGGTTTAAATACCTGGGTCTCTCCACCATTTGGTTGAGAACTGAAGAAGCCTTTCGGATGAGAGGTGAAACGTCTTCAAGAAACAAAAAGAAGTCCAGTCGCCTTTTTCAAGCTCCAGAGACTAGGGGCTCTATATGGGTCTCTGCCAATGGCTACTGTTTTATGCAAGAGAGGGGGCATAACAATGCAGGAAAAAAATGTGCAAATATTCCAACATGTGTATGAGATCCCGCTCTTGATCTGTGGCTGGAAACGTCTAAAACTTTTTTTTTTTTAAATTCAGCTGATGTTCTAATAAATAAGCTGATATATATTTTGTGCAATCAGCCTTCTGGTCGTTTGCCATCACAGTTAGTAACCCTAACCGTAACCTTACAACTGCAGAATCAAGGCTTTTCATTTGTAAGTGATAAGCTAAATTTTGTAAGATGTTGTTTAAACCAGCTTTTAACGGATTTGTATGAAGAAAACATTTAGAAATCCACCTACTAATCTCTAACAGAGAAAATAAAACTAGAGAAGTCTGAGTGCTTAATGAATAAACAGAGCTGTGCATTATCAGCGCAGCAATGAGAAAATACACAACCTCGCTTATTTGTTCTTTTCAGTTGTGAGGAGTCTATCACAACACCCATGTGCAAATTTCACTACAAACCTGAACCCTACACCCAGTAACATTCATGGAAAAGGAACACAGTGATGTTTTGTATTCATCATAACAAAACCCCCCAACAAAACACACACACACACACACACACACAGGAGCACATGCATGCGCACGCGCGCACACACACGCACACGCACACACAGCGTACCTTGTTGAAATCTTCACTTGTGGCTCTCATCTCTTTCCAGGTCTTGTTGAGCAGCTGGATGCAGATACAGAAGAATTCTTCAAAGGCGCGATCGTGGGTGAAGAACATGGGGTGGAAGTCATGGCAGTTTTCACTGGCTGTGGACACAAAAGTACAGATTTACAGCTACGGCAGCAGGAGATGGCACAGACAGAGTTCTAATCTGGCTAAACCCAAATAATGCTGCATTTAACTGATACAAAAAACAATGAAATGGCATAATGTTAGCTGGTATTCAAACTTTTAATCATTAGGACAAAACCAATACTAGAACCACAAGAAAAACAGCAAAGCTAAAAGCAAATCTGAGAGCAGCAGTTGGTTTCACTTGAGTAGTAACCATGTTTGCGGTGTTGGTGTAATCAGGACAAACACATTCTATGTGAATAATTGCATAAACAGACTGTCCACAAAGCCTGCGTTTCAGATTTTGGTCAGTGAAATTTTAGCACTTTATTTGGTAGATATATCTGTGTGATGCACCTATACAGTCTATGAATGTGCCTTGCAAACTTCTGCCTGCAGAGGAACCCAGATGGCAGTGGCTGATGGCAGCCAAATTGCCAAAGTTTTAAAACAGGTCCATCTTTTATATACAGTCTGTGACTCTCACTCTGTATGTGTGCTAAAATATTTTTTTTGTGCTGCTTTTCTGTGGAGCCAATGTGACATCTTGCTTATACTTCTGTGAATTCAGTTGAATTTTTACTATTGCAAATGGTTGCAACAGGTCTGGTTGCTTGTATTGTAATATCTGATGTGCTTTTGGTTTACAGTCAATGACCCTGTTGTTGAGTGCAGTTCACAGTTTCTCAATTGCATTCAGAAATTAAACACTGCTAATGCCAAGGTAAAAAGAGAGGTAAAAGACAGACCTCCTCAGCTGCAGTGACAGCTCCCAACCACATCACAATATGGTTTGTTAATTAAGTGTGAGAAGGTTTGTGTGAGTGGTTGTGTTTTTACTGGGCACAGCTAGCTGTTGCCCCTGCTTCCAGTCTTTATGCTAAGCTAGCCTAATTGTCAGGTTGCTCAGGCAACAACTTTTAATATCTTGACATGAACGTGGCATCTGTGTTTTCATTGTGCCTTCCAAACAACTCTTTTATGCAAATACCACAAGAGCAAATCACCTGACATCAGTCAGTTATATTGCCAATGAACTTAGTTTAATACATGTCACCAAGCACAACAAAATGCCAAAGGAATAGCCAGTTGGTGAGCAAAGGTCCATTTACTTTAAATAAATTAAAAAAAAAACTGATTTCAAATGCTGCTTTCAGTTAGTAAAGGAACATGGCCCCAAGCTTGGATCCGAATACCTGACAAATGCACACAGGAACAGGCATCCCACACAAACAGCCACTGCAAGAAAGCATCACTTAGCTAGAAACATCACAAATAAAATCATAAATTAAGAGCTGCTGAAATGTTCTGTTTTAAACTGACAAATGTGTTTGATGAACACAGAGCCACTTTAGTTTGAAAGTGAAATCATCAGGCTTGTGTACACTAAAGAGCCACCTTGAAAATAATGTAATTTTCCACTAGCGACAGAATATTATGAAATATGACACACTGTTCATTAGAGAAAATCTAAAAAGCCCGAGAGCGATTGCCTGCTTCAGCATTACAGATGTGGAAAGAAGTTGACGTGTCTATAAGATGATTTCATAAAAACAACTACAGAGAAATAGATGCAGTTCCCCAATGAAGCAAGACTATGTGTTATTGAAAATTAACTTCAAACACAAAATGCCCCTCAGAGACAAACTGTGACCTGCAAACAGTTCCAACTGGACTACGTTGAGACTTTCCATTTTCCAAAGCCGGAGGTGGTTTGTTTTTTTATTAGCGGTGTACTGAAGCATTTCAATCCTCACCATTTGTGTGAGAGCATGTTCGAAATAAGAATGAGAGGGAAGAGAGAAAGCCAAGGCTCTCGAGTGCCCAAACCGTATTAACCAAGAGCTACAATAACAAGGCTTGACATTCATTTGAACTAAATTCGTCTCCCTCTCGTCTTGCTGAGATGAGTGGCGGCCCTGAGCCAAAGGTTGGTTCATTTAAAGAGTTTCAGAATGGAGCAGCGGGGGCACTCGCCCACCACGAGCAGCCATGAAATTGGATGGAAGGGGGTCAGCCTGCAATTGAAACTTCACAGTATAATGAGTGATGCCCTCAGCCCACGGGCACGGCGACCTGAGCCTTGATTTGAAGCGATAGATGCGAGATTAAGGGGGAGGGGGAGAATCAGGAGAGATGTGTTACCCGTGCCAGTAGTCAATCAGGAAGCGAACAGAGGTGAGCCAAAACAGATGCTGGCTACCTGCTTAGTCTACAGTCTTTCCCTCGGGGACAGAAAAAAAAAGAAAAAAATAGGAAAGAGATGAAAAAGGACAAATAACTAAAAAACCTCCCTCAATCAAATACCCTTTTTTTATCTGGCAGGTAGAAAGTGTTGGGAATGCTGAAGTTTGAAGTGACCTCGGAGCTAAATGGGCTGTTTATTGATAGGACCAACTGAGCCCCAAGGTGCCAAGGTGAGGGGAATTACATGTCAAGGTTTATTTGGGAGATACAGACAGTGAGCTCTCTGGTGTGATGCTGCAGAAATTTCTCCATCTTTGGGGTTTTTTTTTTGTAAAGCACGCTGAGTCGAGGACGGCTTTATTAGAGTCAGAAGCATCGAGGCTGAGAGGAAAAAAAAAAAAACCATTACAGTGTGCTGATGCTCCAAATGGTTGACAAACAGTGCTGTGCATTGTTATCCAAACAGTTACAGCATGTGGATCACTGAATACAAACATACTTAGTTTTGAGTAAGTGGGAAAAATCTAAATATCAAAATGTGCACTTTGGGAAAGCGTCTTAAATTGTTCTCACTCAGACTTAGATTTTACTGGTACCCTCGCACAGAAAGGGCTGCAAATTCATCACTTTTAAATATACCTGCTGTTTTCAGCCATTGGACTGTAGTTCATATGGAAGGAAAGGATGAACAATTTAGTACTACCCTTTCTTCAACAAGCTGAAATGCCACTGAATCATTCTCAGCACTGCACAAAGGCACTTAAAATTATCCACCTGAATGGAGATGGAACTGTGTGAGTGCAAAGTCATGTTACCATGATTAGGTAACTAGAGCTTTAAGCCTTAGTAGCCTTAATGTACCTTTTTTTTTGGTGGGAGGGCTAACCAGAGCTGTGCTTTAGCATTTTTCTGAGTGACACTGAGGCATCGCTATAACACAATAATGAAATGAAAATATCTACGTAATAAAACTGTAACACCTGTTATTCTGACGTATGGGGCTACGCTTCTAAAATCGATGTAGGTGAATCAAAGGTCTGTACTGAAGGAAAAAAAGAAGCATGCAGCTCCGTGTTACTGTTCATCTCAAATCATCAGCATGACCTCGATTTTGAGGCTGACAGACATCATCCTGTGTGCATGCCAAGAGGGACCCATTAGAAAACTTCTTTCAGTGCACAGACTGTCATTACTGACCTGACATTAAGGACTACTTGTGAATGGAGCTACCTCTTAATAATGCCCTTCTAAAAGAGAAGCCCTGCAGTGTCATGCAATAAACTTTTAAATGAGATTTAGAATGGCTACTGAAATACTTTAAGGTATTTTACTGTAAGACTTACTGTTTTTAGCTGTGATATGATGAGTTGTGTATATATATATATATATATATATATATATATATAAACCTAGAGCAAAGACTGAAATTAGGCTTGTATATGATAAAAAAATGTATTTTTTTAAATCGCATACAGTATTGTTTTGCCCTGAGCAAATGAATTAGCACAATATAAAATAAAACTACTCTCAACAGAAATCGGAGACTGCAATGTGAAAAATTAATATTTCAGCATCTGACTTTTGACTGGAGACACAGATGGCTGCAAACCTCCAGGTTTGGAAAGTGAAGACAAAGTGGAAACGCCTTAGTCCTGCATTCTTCTGGTTGCAGTCCAATTGTATTGAAGTCTATAAGAAAATGAATTCTACTTCTCACTTGAATTATGACCTCAGTAAACACTTTCCTAATGAGTTTTTACCTCAATTGCTGGTTTCAAGTTAAATCGACCATAAAGGGTACTTTTTTTTAGGCTGGTCATACCTTGTGACTGACAAGTCTCTAACTTAATAAGTTAGCACTGCCCTTTGTTTCTGGCAGTAGTCTGAACCACCTGTTGCTCGTGATGTGTAGCTTCAATAAACCAAGAGGGTGACGGCCAAAATGCTCAAGTTCAGGGTTAAATTAAGATAAAAAAGTAAAACAAATAAAGTTCAGTGCAATTACAGCAACAGCTTCCCTACAGTTAATCTCTAATCTACCAAATCACTCTTCTGGTCTTTTTCCATAACACTATTAGTGCAAAAACAAAAACTACATAAAAAAAAAGTGGTGGATGAGTACAGACTCACACATCATTCAACACTCATACACACATACTGAACTCTGCTTGCAGCTGTCTAAAACAGCCTGAAACAGCAGGGTAGCAGTGAACTCTTACTCAGCTAAAGAAGTCACAATTTACGACTCTTTTTGGACAGCCATATGGGTCCACAGCAGACATTTGGAGTGATATTATTACCCAGCTCTAATGAGTATTCGTTGTCCTGTATGCGCTTCATCCATCTGCATATACAGATGTTCAGTGTCTGTACCACTCAGAGTAAGTAACAGGACACTATAATGGCTCATTTAAATTATATTTGACCATATGCTCACATTGGTCAGCGCAAAATTGGCTCAATACTTTTTTCATTATTTGTCAACACAAAATGATGAAAGAGCAGCTTTGATGGCACTAACGGCTGTCTTTGTAGTGACACATCACTGATGTCATAAAGTCTGTTTTTTTTCCTGCTTGGAGCATTAGCAAACACCAGTACACAACAACCTGAATACAACACATAGTATATTCTGTTTTTTGTTTTTTTTTTTAGTTTAAGTTTTGGCTCCAACTTTCAATCACTGCCCATAAATCTGTTTTTCCAGTCAACTGAAATCCCAAAGATGTGCAATTCTTGTGAAAATGGAAATGTGTCCAAAAAAACACCCATTAGCTAATCAATGTGTGCCAGTCTGATTAAATTCTGACCAATACTGTAGGAGGAGCAGCGATTATTGTGAATTGTGGCGGGACAGGTGGACAGCTTGCCATCACATAAGCTCATTGGGCCTTCAGCTGGATGAGCTTAAAAATAAATAAATAAATCAGCCATCAAAGGCTAAATGTAAGGTCTTGAAATTATTGTGATTTGGAAAAACAAAACAGAAATGTGCGGTGCCGTGCAAAAGCTTTAGGCCCTTATTAATATCTGAAGGATGGGAACATCTGGCAGACAGACAGTGATCCCAAACAAACAGCCATAGTTGTGAGATGAAAAACAAGGAGCTCTGCAGCTTATGAGGAGGCTTCTATACAGCTCTGATCTTATCCAGATAAATGAAGAGACAGCGATAGCTCTCAGCCAATATGTACAATAAAAACTGTAAATTGAACTTTCAAATTACATTAAAAAAAAAACAAAAAAAAAAAAAAAACCACAGAAAAACCAAAACAAACTTATAAGCATTTCTTGCTATAGCACTAAAGAATTGTGTTGATACTTATATAGTTCTTTTCACCAAAAGGAAAACAATATTATAAAATATTGTAAAACTTATGACTCAGAATCACAACTTAAGGGCTGATGAAAACCTTTTTTTTTTTTTTTTAACTGCTTCGGTTAGCTCATGATCATGGCCTGACTGCTAGGATGTGAAAGTTCTGTCAGCAGAGAGGAGTTCAAAGCCATTGGCTGCAGACATAAATTAGACACATCAGTACAGCGATGTTCCACGACATCAACAAATTTAATCATGAAGATGAGGCCACTCAGGGGGCTCAGACAGTTCTCCTCTCCTTTCATCCATCTTCTGGGACGTGGGCCACTTTCAAAGGGTCACTGTCACATTCCTGAAGTGGATAGTGTATGTGTGTGTCTGTGCGTGAATGCAGCTGTCACCCGTCACGTTATCAGAGTCCATTCAACGTGAATGCTCTGAGGACTCGGTGACATCGACTGAAAGCTAATTACTCAACTGGCGACCAAACAGATGAGTCGTGGACATGAGGGAGGTGACTAAGCATGTGTGTTAGAGTGAGTGCACATCTCTGTGCATGTGTGAGAGGAAGACAGAGGTTGAATGCCATCCTGACATCTGTCAAGGTCTGCTGTGTATTTGTTTGTATGCATGTGTGTCTGTGAGCATGCACGAAGTAAGCAAAACAACCCTCAGAGTCACCTTGCAGCTATGCCACATGATGAATACACAGTGAAAAGTGTCATCCCCACTCTAATTACAATACCAGCATGGCCTCATGTCCAACTGTGATGAGAGGATAGTGTGTGTGTGTGTGTGTGTGTGTGTGTGTGCATATGTGTGTGTGTGTGTCCAGCGAGCAGCGTCAGCATCATCTTTCTGGTCCAGTCACCGTTTGCGTGAGTGAACAGGATGCCAAGGCAGCAGGTACACAGAGATGCAAGCCGCAGCTGGCTGCATGACTTAGCAGGCTGACTGTGTATTTCTATAGCAAATAACAACACAGTGTTGCTAAATCGACACAAGCAATGGCTTAACCTCAGTCTATTTACCTCAAAGCAAAATCTATTTACTGGTGTTTCTACTAATACACTTGATCTAAAGAGAGAGATTTTGTAGATCCATCTGCCAAAAGCCTGAAATCTTAAAACTTTGGTATCCAATATTAAGTTCTATTAATGTGAGAGAGAACAAAGAGATGTTTTTGGTCAGCAAAGCAGCCATCAAATTGCCTAGCAGTGCCAGAAACATCTTCAGTGCTAGACTGCTACTAGAATTCAGCGGGGATTTTAATTATCCTACAACCTTGTTAAAACACTACCAAATGTTATAGGGTCAGTGTGTCGTATTCAAATGCACGGTCAATGAGTTTTTGAGGATTGAATCTATGTGAAATAACAATAAACACTTTACAGTATCTGGGCCAGACCAGCAAGGCAGATGGGTTGCACTTGCTCTGCTCTAATTAAAGCATCTCAATCATGAAACTAATGATCATTAAATAAGAATGCCAGCAGAAAGGGGGTCGCTGGTCCAAGGCTCCGCTTTGGAATGTAAGATCAAATAAGAGGCAGCGCAAAAGCTGCAAGACACTAATGGAAACCATTTGTTCAAAATATTACATTTGTTTTATTTTGAATCTCCTTACAACAACTACTGTGTCATTTTAGGGAGGAACACAGATTAGATAAGGATGAAAAGAGGGAAAAGCCAAAGCCTTGAAACTCTGTGGCTTCTATTTACATAACAAAACCACTTTAGAATGTGGAGTCGCTCACAATGGTCAGGACGCATTAGAGGACAGAGGAAGAGCAAAGGACAGAAGGGTAACAGATGGAGAGAAAGGAAAATGAGACGGAGGGAGGCATGTAGTGAATCCATCAGTGCTGTGGACTGAGACAAAAATCCAGCAAATTTAGCAGCATCTGCTTACACAGACTTCCTTTCTCAGCTACAATAAGGGCTGCATCTAGCTGTGAGTTTTGTGAGTCTGCCATGCCCAGGTTACATTTATTAAATGTACTAAACACTACTTATATCTTAATGTATCAAATATGGGGGCTAAACCACGCACTATATTATGCCTCGTGCCAGATTCTTCTGAAGGAATATCTCAGATGGTGTGAGTCATGCTTACGCAAACAAACACACAATCTGTGAGTCGGCCCGAATGAAGCAAAAAAACAGAATTGTTTGTTAATCATTGCAAAACAGAAAATTATCCAGCTTTCACGCACATATGTGCTTGTGCAGAAGTACAGTATGCACACAAACACATACTGCATGTATGGAATGTGCAGAATTACACACTGCAAAGTCACACACAGATATTATGCACACAAGACTGACCAAAAAAATATTTACTTATTTATGTTTCTTGGCGTTTTAACAGCGTCCTATTCAAAACTCTCAGCTTCCAAAGCAACTATCTTTTTTGTGTTTTTATGTGCGTCTATTTAAAGATGTTAGACCTCAGTGATTTTGTATTGTCTGATTTCACCCTCGACAGCCTTGCCAGTAAGAGGTCTTTTGGGGAAACAGATTGTTGAGAGCATGGTTTTGGGGAGAGTTTGATGGTAAATTACATCCAAGGACCTCCGAGCGCAAAAACATACAAGCAAAATTAGACCAGCGCTGGCATAGGCTTGCTTATGTTTCATCCACTGAACCCACTTCAGTCTATCAAGGCATGCTGAGAGCAGACAGGGGACCGGAGTTTCTGGAAAATGCCTGTGATGCTCAAAAATTGAGATTCTCAAGCACCCATCTGTCAAGTTTGTTGTTGTTTGTGCTCTCAAATTTACAAACCTTTTACTGGTGTATGCCTGAGGCTATGAAGTGAACCCCCCCGCCCAGTCCGTCATCACAACCCTGCAACTTACAACTATGGGAAGTGGCTGCTGACTGCCAAATAGATCCTCATATCATGACTCCAGGGATACTTGGATTTCTGCACTTGGCCTTTACCTCCTCCTGCCATCATCTCCTTTGCCTCCATTTCATTGAGGGAGAATTATAAAAAGAGGGCTTGCAGCGATAACCTTGATTTAATGAGGGATCAGCTTTTGCGTCAATGCACAGCTAACACTTAATGTTAGTGCATTTTAATATTTGATATTGGAGAAGACAGGACAACATAGATATCCTGAAAAGCAACATTAACGCACTATAATGCAGCCTGCCTTCCCTTCATTTCTCAAAACTGTGCATGGTCAGCTATGAGCACAGTGAGTTATTTAAAATAAAAAAAGTCATATTTTACCCTTAAGGAACTGCTAATGAATCCTATTAATTACTGGATAACGTATTGACTTGTCAGTGTATGAAGAAAAGCGCCTCACTGGATCAGAAGTGTGATTAATGTTATCAAAGTGAAATGACTCAAAATCGATTGCTTCTGAAATCCTCACTCCCTGCAGCCTGAAAAGGTGGACGTTAACTGCAGCTGCACGTGCCTGGACTCACGCTGGTTAACAAGTTTTATGTTGGAAAATATAATCCAAAGGTCTCAAATCAATCCTGCAGAGCAAACTCTGCTGTTAGGCGCTACAAAATATCTTAAGAATAAGGAATATCGAGAATGTAAGAAACATATGATAAAAATAAATACCTTGTAAGCTGAGTCATAGATTCTTCTAGGGCAATTTACTGGTGGCAAGTTTGTGCTTATTCTAGTCTGATATGATTTCCTGAAGTAAACACATACGTTTGTTGAATATTTGTTGTGACTTTATTGCTCTTATGGTGTGTAGGTTTCTCCACAGATGTGAAACAGGAAGAGGAAGTAGAATTTCATTCCTAAGCTTTTAGTTGAGAAAGTGACACTTCACAATGTGTCCTGTGTGCTTGTTTTACTGTTTTAGGTATTACATGGTGCATAACGCACGTCCATCCCTCAGATGTGCTTACAGATAGAAATGAGTTCAGGTAAAGATAGCAAGATCGCAACTACAGACACTAATGAACCATATAAAACAATCAAATCCACAATTAAACACATTTTAAAGCTGTAAAACTTTTTATTTCTTTTTGAAACAGACTGGTGCCCATACTACAAAGCCTGAGAGTGTGAGATATGACATTTGTGGCTGCTATTTACGCTTCTGCATGAATGTATGACTGCATGCCCCAACATGACAATCCATTTCAATCAAGGCTGTGAGTGTGTGCAAAAAACTACACCCCAGTGCCACACTGTGGACCAGTCCAAACACACAGCAGCCTTTTAATCTGACACGGTGGTAATTCTCAAGGGTTGTGTGTGTGTGAGAGAGAGTGTGACAGAGTGTGTGTGTGAGAGAGAGAGAGAGAGAGAGAGTGTGAGAGACTGTGTGTGTGTGAGACAGAGAGAGCGAGACAGTGTATGTGTGCTGTTTTTATGGGTAACAGCAGGGGAGGTTAATGAGTTTGGATGACTCCGAGTCACCTGCTGGGTTTGGACATACTACATACACACAACCTTCAGACACAAACCTTTGACAACTAACCATACACATCACAACACTGCCGGCAAGATTACTCTCTCTTGACCAGTGTCACCTAAAAAAGTTGCAGGCTCAGATTGAATTATTGAGGTTGTAGAGTTTCTTATAATATTAGGAGGTGGTACAAATAACTGAACGGTATTATAAGTTTTTCCTCAAAAGTAACAGATACAGAGTTATAGTAGTGAAATGTGGAGACAGGTTTTGTCTTTAAGTACTTTTAACTTTGAGAACCAACAGACCATATTGTTCACTTTCATTTTCACCTCTCTTTCCACTTGTATCTGATCCCTGATCTCTCAACTGATAAAAAGGTATAAAACACCCCCAAACATATTTATAAATGTGTAAAACTTTGATTTGTTAAAATGCACCTAAATGCCTAAGAGCAACAGAAAACCTTAATCTTTTTTTGATGTAATGCTCATAACTAACCAGCTAAAAAGGAAGATATGCACATTAGCACCGCACCCTCGAGAGGAGGCAATATAAATAACCAAACTGCATTAACAGAATTTCAATCTAAATATTCCTTATTGTGATGCTGCTCATGTGCTGAAATGTACAGTGGGCTTGACCATGGTGGTGAACATGGCCCTTTGTTCTCACCTTGGCTGATGGCTTTCTAAAGAAAGATGCAGCTACAAACCTAAAGAACATCATGTGACTTCCAGTCTGCCTCTCTGTGTGTGTATGTGTGCGTGTGTTCTTATAAATGGGGTTTGGTCTCTTTTTGATGTCTCATGTTTTTGTCTGCTAGCATGCACGCATCCTACCTGGACCTGCCATGCCTCACCACCCAGCTCTCCATCTCAGCACAGAGACGACACACCGTGAATCAGCAAGCAGGGCCATTACTCACCGTGCTTGTCCTGTTCTAAATAACTTCATAAATATTCCATGGGCCGGCTTTAACGGGGAGAGTCAGAGAAGTCATGGCTTGGCGCCTGAAAGACGCAGATTCCATTAAGCCCCGTGTTCCAGCAGAAACATCATGGGGCAATTAATCTTTTAGGATCCGAAGCAGGGCATCAGAAATTGAGAAATAGACATAGAACAGGTATGTATTAATGGAGGTAACTGAGAGAGAGAGAGGAAACTGGCAGGCAGGACAGAGAGTGACACCTGCTGTTATGAATTATGTAGGATCTTTCAGCACTGACACAAGCTCGCCTGCTTTGTGCAGACCAAATATGCACAGTGATATCTCAACAACAGCAACAAAGGGAAAAATGCAATAACATCGCAAAACAAGGGCAGCATTGAATAAAAGAACAGAAAGGAAGAAAGTCTGTTAACCTGAACAAGCCCTGAGAAAAATATTGTTGCAGATTCTTGAGTGGATATTTGGTATTTCTTTCAGAAAATTGTATAATGCTACTTGTTGGTGTGCTTGTGCCATTTTTGTCAAATTCTTGGGATAGAGAAATAGAGCAACTCGGACCATAAAAGCATGACAAAGGATTACAAGTCTGTGCAGGACAGATGTTCTTCAGACCCACGGAGAGGGACAAAAAAAAAAAAAGAAAAGAAAAGAAAAAAAAAAAAGAACATGCATGAAAGCAAGAACGAAGATAGAGAAAAGTGAGAAAAATGTAGTTAGAAAGAAAGAGCTTCAAGAGGCGAGTGGGGAAGAAAGGCAACTTGATCAGGCCCCGGCAAATCCAGAATCCCTCAGTGCTTCATCCTCGTGAGAAAACAAGAAGAGAGTGTCTGCGTGCTAGAGCCATACTTGCATTTCACACAGATGGAGAGAGCAAATGAGCCACAAAGACGTCACCGCTGTCACCATTAATCCACTGTCTCTTTCTTCTGCCTTTATCCACAAAGGAATATAGAGCAGGAAAAGGACTTTTTTTTTTTTTTTTTTTTTAAAAAAAGGTAACATTTTTTTCCTGTTTTGCTTTAAAGAGATTTTGCAGCTTTGCATCACTGTGTTGCTCGGCGGCATCAAAGTTTTAGAGAACACAACCTCCTCAGTATATCAATTTCTTATTCATTCTCTGCAGCACTGACTGTATGTGCAGAACATTATTCACAAGAACATTTAAATTTAAGTTACTTTTTTTTTACAGTGATAGATGCAGAAGTTCCAGCAGCTCTGGTGAGACTCTGCTTATAGCAGCCAGAGTGGTGCTTTGAGATGAATGACAAAATAGCTAAGAAGCATACTTAGCTACATATAAAAGTGCTACCATGTAGATGGATGGCAAAATACAAAAAGCAACTAATACTATATGGCTTCAGGTTTTCCAGTCTTTCATCAAAGTACTGGGCAAATTTACACTCTGGTGATGGTGCTACATGAAAAGTTATCAGATCAATGAGGTTTTTACAAACATTTATAATTCATCTTGACAATAGCATGCGAGGCAGCACTAAAAATCTGAAGCCCATTCATCTAATTATCCAGACTTTTGACAGAAACATGTCACACTCACCAGTTAATCTTCCAATTTTGCATGAAAGCAACCAATCACGTTAGGGCCTTTAAGGCTCCGCCCTCCATTCAGCTTTGAGAGCAGCGCTGCGTGCGAGAGCGTGAATCTGCTGCAGTGCTCACCAAGAAGGCAATGTCATGCATGTGATGGCTTCTTTTTTTTTTTTCCCCACTCTGGCTGCTGAGTTCTACGTGTGCAGGTTGTGGAATTTACATGCAAGGGAAACCGAGTTGTGTGTGTGACTACACACACACACACACACACAACTGAGTGGCAATGCATGCCTGCGCCTGTGAAATGAAATCATGTTTTATCTTGTGTGCCACTTTTCACACAAATATAACTCTATACGTTTGTGTACTGAACAGGAAACAGACAGAATGCCCCCCCCCCAGCAGTAAAAAACTGCTACATTTCAAGTTATTGTTGAAACAACGCACAATGGTTTCCTGACTTAAATACCACACTATCAAAGCTGATAAAAAGAGAAACAGACACAAGTTCCAACATCCTCATTAGTGTCAGGTATTTCACCGTTTCTCCAAAGAAAGGTCAACCAAATGATGTCAGTGCAGAGCCAAGACTCCCT
The DNA here is from genome assembly GCF_007364275.1 of Archocentrus centrarchus. NCBI lineage: Eukaryota > Metazoa > Chordata > Actinopteri > Cichliformes > Cichlidae > Archocentrus > Archocentrus centrarchus. The sequence continues at coordinate 19,690,461 of NC_044356.1, forward strand.
CCTCCACCATCATCCCCCCCCTGGGGAAAGTGCTGCACTACACACACAATATTAATGACTAGCCGTTACTCCCTAAGCACCTGCCAGGCCCATGTTACATTTGTCCTACTCATACTTTCATTAGTGTGTGTGTTAATATTCGCAGGGCTAATGGGGTGTGTATGAAAATGCACTTAGCTCACTACAGGAGAAAAGCAATGCAGCTTATGAGTACTCTGGGGCACAGTGGCGTCCTCCCATAAGGACAGGACTCATACAATGTTCAAAGATTGCGAGACTGGGTAAATATTTGCTGGAGCTCTGACAGAGATGGATGAGAAGATTAAGATTTAGAGCTCAGTAAATAAAAATATATCAAAATGTTGTCTTTTCCCTCCCATCCCCAGTGTTTGCCTTTGTTTTATTTAATTCCCTTTACATAATTTTTAAAATTGTGTACCCAACTTGTGTATAAAGCAATCGTGTCATGTTTCAAACAGGTGTATGTGCCGTTATGTCAGCAGAGCATAATATCACAGATAGATCGGTCATTCTCTGTAGGTTATGGGTTCACCTTTCCAATTCTTATCTGCCCTCCTATTTCACAAATACATAAACACAGTATACCGCATCATAAATATTAATGTATGTTCAGTGTCCCAGACTAGCACCCTCAATAAAGGGGACATTATGCAGCCACCGGGGGGATTGAAAGGCTCAGAAGTACGAGTCAAGGTCACTGCTATACTTCAACTAGGGCATCCAGTCCTTGGGGGGAATTTTTTTTGTGTGTCATAACATAACAGTATCATCAGCTTAGTCGCATCCTTCGGGCTAAAGAAGAGAGGGACCATCCAGCTTGTTATGAGAACACAGTTCAAAAGCCTGCATCATGACACTAACATTTCAAAGAGAATCCAAAATTTTGGGGGAAATTGGACTGTATCTGAACAAGCAAGTCTCTCAAAAACAGAAAGTTTTGTTCATAATGATGGCCTGGCATTCATCCCAGGGATCCAGCACTGTTGCATAAGCCTTCAACTCCAAGCTTAGAAAAGCCTTAGAGATAAAAATGTTCCCCTATTTAGGGACAAGTCTGGTTGTTTAATCTGTATTTTGATACAAATCGAGTCAAAATGATATTTTTAAGAAAGACTAAAGGGAAGAATTTCAGTCTGCTAAGAGAAGAAGGCCTAAAGGGCACGAGGAGTGAAGCACATTTGGCTTTAGAAAAAAAAAAAAAAAACAACACAACACACACAATAAACATAACCCAGTGAGCTGCTGCAAAGAATCAGCATGCACATACTGATGCACAAACAAACATGAAGTAGAGTTAAAGAGCTCACTGAAATAAGGAAAACTAAAAGCTCAGTATGTTTTCATACACCACTGGTCCCCCGACTCACCCACCCCATCTCTCCTGGTCAGGCTGCGTGTGCAGGTGATTTGTGGACTAAAACAGAGCAGGCAGCATCTTCAGAGTTAAAATAAAATATCTAAACTCATTGTGTGTGCTCAGAATGTGACAAAAAGGAGGGAAGTGAGGCATGGAAATGTTGCATTAGAGCTTAGTCTGGCAGAGATAAGAGTATGTTTAAAATAGACGGGGCAATTACAATATGTTTAAAGATGCTTTTAAAAAAAAGAAAAAAGGAAAAAAAGTGTTTCCACACTTTCTTATCTGGTCTTGAAACCTAGTTTGGCAGTTTTATCTGGACAATTTTCAAACAAGAGTATAAAAAAAACCCTGCACTGCAGTCAACTCCTCTGAAAAGAAAAAAAAAATATAAGCAGAAGAAAAGGGCACATCTGTTTAAAACTGAGCTAAAAATGCCTTCTTCCTCCCCACAGGCAGCAGCAGGGGTCAGTCTGGAACGGAACTGAGACCAGCTCAGCTATTTAAACAAGTAAAGACAAATGAAAAGGGCACATCAATTTTAAGTGGACGTAGGCACAGCGTCTCTTTCTCTGCGCTGTGTGCCTTCCAGAGGCGGCACATTAGGCTGAAAAGGGGCTCCGTGGGGGCGAGGTGCATCACTAAATAATGAACTCCTGGCAGCACAATTACTGAGCATAATGGCTGCTTTCATCTTAACAGTTAGGGGCTGTCTGTACTTGTGTCTGGATGTTTGTATTCTTGCACACAACTATATGCATCTCTACATGTAAAGCATCTTTTTTTTACATGTCTATTCTCACACCAAACACTCTCTGAGCCAAAATGAGATTAAGAACTACAGTGTCCAGTGTTCAGTGTGTGTGTGTGTGTGTGTGTGTGTGTGTGTGTGTCTGTTTGCGGACATCGACTTACGGAGCTCGCCCACTTTCAGAATCTCACACAGCATCTTGGTCAGCTCGATGCTGCTGCGGCCAAACGGACACTCGTGCTTGTCTTCTCGACTGCTGTTCTCCAAGACAATCTAGAAACAGAGATTGTAAAATAAGCCACACAGGAAATAAGGACCATATGTCCTCGGGGCTATAAAAAAGATGTTTTTGGTAAGCACAATGGCAATTGTAGGTTTGCCAACTGCAAGATTATACATTATAACATTTTAATTTCAAAAACTCGGTGTTGGACAGCACGATGGTGCAGTGGTTAGTGCTGCTGCCTCACAGCAAGAAGGTCGTGGGTTCTGTGTGGAGTCTGCATGTTCTCCCCGTGTCTCCATGGGTTCTCTCCAGGTACTCCCACAGTCCAAAGACATGCATGGGTTTAGGTTAAATGGTGATTCTAAATTGACTCTAGGTGTGAATGTGAGCGTGAATCATGGTCTCTCTCTCTCTGTCAGCTCTGCGACAGAATGACCTGTCCAGGGTGTACCCTGCCTCTCACCCTATAATAGCTGGGATAGGCTCCAGCCACCTTCCACAACCTTGAATTGGATAAGTGAAAAAAAATGGATGGATGAAACAACTCAGTGCAAATAAATGATATCACAATTCTATGTGAAGAGTAATTTGTGATGTTGCCTTGCGTTATTCCATTATTTGATAGGAATTAATGGGCTTTACTGGGTGCGGTTAATGCACATTTGCTTGGCAAGCCAAAGGCCGCTGGTTTAATTCCAACTGGAGACACAAATCCCCTTTGGGGGTTGCATCAGGAAGGGCATCTGGCATAAAACTCTGCCAAATCAAACATGCCGTGGTGACCGCTTGTGACGAGGAAGCAGCCGAAAGCAGCTTTGACTGCATGGTCAAAGCACGCATTCCACTTCTGACACCCATTAGGTAATCACATGGGTAGAGGCCTTAAAGACTTTTAAAAGAACAATCTTTTGCAACACCAAAGCTGTGCACTTTCACAGCACGTTACGGTTAGGAAAAAGTATTTTCATGAATTTATGATGTCACACTTAAGGTTACTCATTAAGGTAGAAACAATCAGTCATTTGTCTAACCTTATCTGACCCCTTAGAACTACCTGTTTAATATAAATAAAATCAATACATAAAATTCACCAGCAAAAAACTCACTCTAATTGTATGGATGGTGGCAGCACGCCATAACTGAGGTCATCAAGGTCCCAATCATTTTAGCTGGTGACAGGTTAATTTGGGGAATTGAAGGCCCTGTTTCCTACCACTAACACATCTCTTTTCCCCTATTTGTGTCTAGAAACTGTCACACATATAACGATAAAAGCTGTATAAAATCATGCTGGCTATCGTGCAAGAATGACAAAAGCACTTAATGTCAATGCAGCATTGTTTAGAGACTGGCAGTGAAAGAAATTAAATAAGTTTTATTGTCTGGGCTGAGAAGCCTCGTGAAATGCAGTTTTAGCTGAAAGATAAGTTGGAAACGAGCCAGAAACTTCAATGATTCAATGAGCTGGAGGGATGGAGGTTTAGTAGGACACTACAGGAATCTCTGTGCAGCATTTGTGTATGTGTTAGAGTGTACATGTGTGCTTACCCTGATGTAGGCGTCCTGGTGGTGCTTGGCAAAGTACAGCATGTTATCCAGAGCCAGCATGCCCGGAGGAATCTGGGTGAAATCCACAGCTGGATTCACATGGTTCTGAGGGAAACAGAGGTGCAGTGTGAGACATGTTCTTAAACATATTTCAGCAAATCTCTCTTTTTTTTTTAACCTTTATTCTCTTTGGTATAATCCATTAAACATCACATTTTTTTCCCCAGCACAAAGCAGCCAAACAGTCACGGGCACAGTACCACTTCCTTCTTTTGGGGGAGAAACCTGGAGTTTAAGGGGCGCGTTAGTGGAGCAGGAGGTTACCCATAACCCCCAGTGTTTTTAAAGCCCCTGGAAGCTTTTGATTCCATTAAATAAAATGTTAATTAAAAAAAAACAAAACAAAACACAATAACAAACAGTACAAAAGTGCTGTGGACTGTGTGGGTGTGGTTTGATCTGATTTATTCATAGCAGGCAGACAGTAGCTAATAAGCCACTAACTGTTATTAGATTTAGGTTAAAGTAATGCTAAATTCTAATTGCACTCCTTGTTTGAACACCAGATCTCTGCCCACTTGAAACCTGTTAAGTAAAAACAGAAATACTGCAGTCCCTCTTGTTAATAACCAGATATTTGGCAGACTACACTTTATTCTATAGGAACTCATCACCAAAATTGGCTGTCCAGTGAAATCATGGTTGGTATTGTTTTCACGGTGTAAGATTATAGCAGGAAATACCATAAAGATGGTTTTCCGTGCTTTGTCAGGTGCTTATATGCCTGTCTGTCAGCAGCGTCACAGTTGTACAAGAGGCCATCATAATGAAGGTTAAATCTGAATATGGGTGTGGTCCAATCCTTCAGTACTAAAAGGTGCTCTCTAGCTAATGAAGCATTGCATTCCTTTTGGGCTCACTGTAGTGAAAAAGTTGATATTTTGAATATGGATATTGTACTTCTGACAATAAACTCAAGCAAATGTCTCCAAATTGACATTCCAGATTTAGTTACATTTAAGTGAAAGTGAAGGGCCACCAGGAAGGAAAAATATGAAATTAAATGATTGCAAAATGGTAAACTTCAAATCTATTTGTACAAAGTTTGGGCTAAACCCACCAAATACTAAAATATAAAACAATCCAAATCAAATCTTTGAAATAAACACAGACGCTACTTTTAACAGCTAAATATTGCATCAGATATTCAGGAAGTGCTGACAGCCTGCTAGATGTAATTCTTTCCAGATATTGCAGAAAATTCAGCCGACTAACAATTAAATGCAGAGATACCCGCGCAAACACATCAGTTAAAAGCTCTTCTTGACTTTTAAATATGATGCAGAATACTGAGAAAAAAAAAACAGAGACAGGAAGATGAGCAAAGCAAACATGGAGGATGAAAGAGAGCAGGCTCTTCAGTTTTGTAATTCTGCCTGACAGGAAGCAGACTTGTAAGCTTAAAACAGAAATAGACACTATGGCATATGTAATAAAATAAGTCTAATATGGACTTGTGAATAATCCTCCAGCATATCTAACAATATCTACTGAAGAGAACTTGAATGTATTCAAAGGTAAGCAATTATCAGCAGTGATACTGGCTATCTAGAGAATTATGGCTTTTGTGTGTGTGTGTGTGTGTGTGTGTGTCTGTGTGTGTGTGCGCGCAGTATGTATCTGTGTGTAAGCACACTGAGGAGCACTAAAAGCAGACTAAGGATTTTAGGGTAGGTTTCAGACAGGCCAACTGGCCTTATCTTTACTGAGCACACTGCAGTTGGAGTGTGAATGGGAAGAGCCCCGAAACAGCTCTGGGCTTACACCAAGCCACAGTGGCTTTAGTTAAGTTCTTATGCCATAGTTAGACTGCTGCAACACACACACACACACACACACACACACACACACACACACACACACACACACACACACACACACACACACACACACACACACACACACACTCCATTTATTTTGGTACGTTGCACCCAAGACTGTACAAAAAAGCAGCTTCTGGGTATGAAAAGCAAAGTCAAAGCATAAGCATCAGTAAACATTTTCCTGATGAGTTTACGGTCACAGGTTAATGCAGCATGCCAGTCTTTTTGTTGTTTCCATTTTCATCTAGTGTCAGAGAGATGATGAATCAGGGTATGCTTTAGAGCAGGGGTCTCAAACTCCAGGCCTCGAGGGTCGGTGGCCTGCAGGTTTTACATGTGTCCCTGACCCAACACACCTGAATCAAAGGCCTGGAGTTTGAGACCCCTGCTTTAGAGCGTGGCTACCCTGGGATTGACAAGTTGCTATCCCGTATTCTCTGTTTCTCAGTGAGATCTTTGTTTCATTTGTGATATCTTATTTCACAGCAGCCAAAATCCTTAACTTGAGGAAGTTCACACACCAATGGGTGACATCGTGACAGCTTTGTCCATCTTTGATCTACAGCCTATTATTGCACTAGCGGTGAGTTGTTTATAAGAGTTTTTATTATTATTATTATTTTTTTTAACAGGAGGATATAATTAGCAAGTAAGAAGGTTAATGAGGCCCTCTAAAACACATGCATAACTTACAATAAAGCCAAGCTTTTTGTAGTCACGGGTGTACATGGACTTGCGTTTCTCAATGCTGCCACTGTTGTTGGGCTCACACTCCACGTCAAAGGCGATTCTCCGCAGCTCAAAGATGATGTCCCTCTGAGCCTGCACATGACGAGAAGAATATTAAAGTACTGCTCATAAACCCATCAGTCTTTTATTCCATTTACAGTCTAAGAATTCTTCCTTATCTCGACTGTCTGGGGTCTCGCAGTGCCTGAGGCAATCTGGATAACACCCAATTCAGTTCATTGTTTTTATTACTTGGCCAAAACAATAAATTTTTTTTTTTTGGATGATCCCGGCCCAAACAACCCACGAGCAGCTGAACAAAAGATTAATGATTGTTTACTCTTGGTAGCTCCATCATACTTTTGTGTTAAGGGATCTTTTTGTGACAGTACTGTGAAAAGTTATTGGGCTCCCCTAATTTCTTCATACTTTGCTGGAAAATGTAAAATAGGTGCAGCAATTTATTAAATGCCCCTCCCCCTTCTGTCTCAGTCCACACCTGGTCCTGAGGATCCATCTTGGTCATCATGCGGTCCTCGAGTAGGTTGAAGTTGAGCACCTGCAGCACGTACAGCTGATGTGCCATCTCATCATTAATGGGTGTGGGGCTCCGGATCACGTTCTACACGGCGTGGAAGACACGTAGGAAAAATACAGGAGAGATGAAAGGTTTTAGGGTCAGAAAGGCGAGAAGTGGATTTTGCAGGAAGACGGCAAGATATGACAAAGAGGAATAAGAGGATTTGGAAGTGAATGATGAGGATTAGAAGGCAGATGAAGGAACAGGAGAAGGAGAATGAGATTTCACACAGGAGAGAGATGATGAAAGAAGCAAAAGGGAAAAGGTGCAAAAAAGTATCCACAAGAGATAATGACCGGGGGGGGGGGGGGGTGAAACAGAGGACGATGTGGCAGGTGTCATTTTTGATGCTGATATCAAGAAGAAGAAAGGTTGAAACCTGACAAAGAGAGAGAAGGAGACAGAAGGAAACACTGGAGGAGGTAAAGAGGAGAAGGGTATGGGTAGACTTACACTGAGAATGATGGAGCGCAGCTGTTTCTGGGCAAGAATATGGGCCATCTCCTATTGGGGGAGAAAGAACAGGAGGGAGCAATAGGGATAGAAGAAGAATGAGAGAATTTAGGAAGAGCAGGGAGAGAGTGAGAAGGATAAGGATGAGACACAACGACTTATCAAGAAAAAAAAAAAACAGGATTCTCCATGCTACAATGAGAAATTAAGGCGGGCAAAAAATAAATAAATAAATAAACAATAAAGCCATCCGAAAAAGGAACTTAAGAAGGAGTACTAAATGCACTAACTGATGCCTTCTACAGTGCAAACTACAAAGGGTGCTAATCAAGGGTGCACTTACTGTCAGGGGACAATTTAGGATGTCCACAATGTGCTCATCATACTACCATATCGTGAGCCGTGAAGAAACAAAGTCAGAGACAGAAAGACAGAGAGGGTGAGTGAGTGAATGTGGAGGGGGGAAAAAAAATAAAGAGTCTGACAGGAGGTTAAAAAAAAATAAAATCATTTTATGTCAGCTGTGGAGCCTGTGGCGGGGGGGGGGGGGGGGGGGGGGGGGGGGGGTGCAGAGTCAGCAGAATGGTGACAGACTGGGGGATCATAATAATAGGTTTACTGATGGTCGAGTCCTTTACACACACACACACACACACACACACACACACACACACACACACACACACACACACACACACACACACACAAATGCAATAAGCCACTCACGTCTACTAAACCATGCTAAAACAAACTAACATCAAGAACAGCTGTGGTCCCGTAACATCACATTTTAAAAGTGTCCTCTCTGTAGAAATAAAACCAATCAACTACCATAACCTGAGCTAGAGGAGAAACTGCTTGCCTATCACCTAAAACACCCTCATCAAGAGTCTTAAAAAGCACAACATCTTATCTAAGCAAGCGTGATGATAAAAAGTCTTAAATGGCCAATTTAGCTTCAGTAACAATTCACTGCAACAGCCAAAGGAAATCTGTATTCAGCACTGCAGTGCAGCTTGTTTCGGCCTAGCGTGTCTTCAACACTGTGTGCCGTGCAGGAGAAAGACTGTGGGTTAGCATCATTCATTATTAATGTCAGAGCGCATTGCTGGACCCTATGGTGCTGAGGCAGGGGATCATGTGATGAGCTACAGGGCAATGCATGACATTGGTGAGAGGGTGTGTGTGTGTGTGTGTGTGAGCATGGCATCACTTCTTAACAGGCAGATTTTATTGTTGCACTACACTGCAGATGTGTTATAGTCTCATATAGAAATACATACAAACATACATGGATACTGTTAGACTCGAAAAATGCTGATGTTTGCAACATGAAATGATGCACAGTACAGTATATGCAGTGCATTTGCCGTGTGTGCGCACTGCCGCCTCACCTGTCTCCTCTCCTCAGGAGCTTTGAGGAATAAAGCATTGATGACAGCTATAGTGTAGGTTTGAATATCTTGATCAGTCCTGTAATCAAAACACAGTCCAAGTAGAAAATGAAACACTATAAATAATTTGTTCTTTATCAGCATGCTTGAAAAGCAGTTATCACTATGAAGCTTTCGAAAAACAAGCCAGGTTGATTAATGTTCACAAAGAGAGTTTACTGATTCATCCACATACCCCTGAAGATGTGGGATAAGCTGTCCAATAGTGATCTCTTGTGCCACCTTGTGGTAAAGATCTTGACTGTTGAGCACCATGGACTCGAGGATGGCCAGGGAGCGCTGCAGCACTGCTGTGTCCATGGCCGACTTGTTCACATAGCTGGCGATCTGAAGAAAGGTCAAAGCTTTTAGAAGATCTGACACAGACACGGTAAAATTATGTATAGCAGGTTTTGAAAATAAAATAATGCAGATTCTGGAAAACAAAAACAAACCTCAATTAAAACAAATGGCAACATTTCATTATTTTTTTTAAAAATAATGAAAATATTTTATAAATTTAGGCATAAACTCTGAACACACATTTTAGAAAAACACATTTGATAGAGGCCACAAAGGCAAAAAGCACTTTAAAATGAGGGGAAAATAAACACACACTTATAATGTATACCAACCACCTTTCTTTGAGGATTTTTACTTTAGTTTATGTGTATGTCCTCTCACAAAAGCACTCTTAGAAACAAAGACCATTACCAAACTATTTTTAGATATTTAGAAATGCTTCATGACATCATCAGAAGACAAAACTCAGCTTCCAATCTTATGTTTAATGTAAAGGCTGTAAATGTGATGATGTAACTATTTGATCAAAACCTGACCTTCTTGATGAAGGCCACAGAGAAAGTGTCCCAGGAGACGATGCCATGGTCCATCAACTCCACAAAGGCCGTCAAAGTGAAGGACAGCAGGTCGCCAAAACTACGGGGCAGCAAACACACAGACACACACACACACACACACACACACAAACCATAGGAAACCTTTCTCTACCAGATGGCTTGGAACGCAACAAAGAGCGAGCGGTAGGCAGAAACGGAGAGAATGGTGCAGATGAAAATAAGTTCAACGCCGCAACCAGGCTGGCTGAAGAGAGACAGGAAACAGGCGAGGAGAGAGGTATAAATGGGACAGAGGCTTGAGATGCAGCGCAGACAAACTGGCCTTCAAGAAACAGCAGGGGCCATCAGAAAGTCAGCGGGAGCCGGGCAGCACAGGGCGGCGTTCAATCAGGACCAGAAAGCTAAGTTATAAAGTGAAGTCATGCAGTTACACAAATATCAGGAGAAATCAATCACTTTGCAAGAGTCACAGGGGGCCAAAGCAAGGACCACATTAAAAAGCCTCCACTTCATATTTCTGCTGCATGAACTTAATGAAAAATCTAGGAATTATTATCAAATATGGAAGCTTTACTTGTGCATAAATCAACAGTAGTAGAAATTTTTGGAGTTACATTTCCTATCTACTCAACTGTTACATGAGCCATGGTGTTTCACTGGTTTCACCAGTAGCTTTTACAACACTGCCCTCTACTGCTTACAACTGGCATTGCAGAGGTTTCCTGTCCAGGCAAACCTGACCTGGCCTACACATGATGCTTTTATGTTATATTAATCTAAAGGGTAGTTGATTTATACTCATATACTATAAATGTCTATAAATGTCTGACTAGTAATGTCCGCATCTTTCCTGAAACTGAAACTTATATTGAGAAGAAAAATAAAATCTGTTAAATGATGAATTTTCAAGTTTGTTTACAGAGGTGAAGAACTGTGTTTTAAAGACAACAGTGGTGTCCACCATCAAATCAGCAAGCCAAAGATAAGATGATTTAAAAAAAAAAATGCTTTCAGCACATGGGTCAGTACTGCGGCATGGTAGATGATTAGTAAACAGTCGTACGGACAATTAGTAACCCACAGCTGAAGGATGAAGAGGCTATTGCAGATGGTACTGGGCATTTTGATGTAGTTACTGTAACTAGTCAATGCTACATGAAATCAATGAATACTGAAATTAGAGGACAGATTATTTAAGGCTAATAAAGTAAAGAAAATCTCATTGGCAGATGGATGATGATCCTGTGGTATGCGATGCCATCATGTGTGATGTGCTATTGGCAAATAATGTAGGAGGGAAAAGTAAAAAAGTAGCCAAATAGAAGCCTAATATAGAGCACAGAGACGGTCCTCTCACCCTGAGCACTATTTGGTAAAGAAGACCAAGATTTAATTCAATGTAAGCACTGACTAGAACTAACAAATTAGCTGCACTGGACCTTTAATGGCAATAGCGATATCTGATAGGTTTCACAAATCTCTTATGGCGTTACATTTTTAGAAATAAATCTTGGGCTTCTGTCAGTTTGAGATTAAAAAAAATTAGGAAATTTCTGTTGCCCAAAACCACATGCAAAAAAATTAAAGTGCAAAATTGATTTCTAAATAGAAATCTGTAAATGGCTGTTACACGTATATCTATAGTAATTCCCCATAAGGCACTGGGGCCAGAGTCTTTATCATGCAGACTCAGCCAGCAGGTTAGGAAGAGCACAGAGCCAATGACGTTACCCGGGTTGGGGGGGGAAATGGGAGGGGCTTACCATGGCTTCATTATCTTTTGCAGTTTTTGGTACCGCCTGCAAAGAGAAACTTACGTGTCACAGGTGTGAAAAACACAACAAAACCTTTAAGACTCTCCCAGCACAAAGCAGGGAGCAACACAAGTCACACAGTCTTTTAAGAATAACATCCCTCAAAGAGACGAGAATCTAAGGGGGTCCACTCTCCTACACAGAGTAAAAGTGATTGTGCAAAGTGAAACACAGGCAAATCTGTTCAGCCTAAACTTTAATACACTGACTCAAAACAAACGCCTCGGATCACCGAGGCACTTCACACACTCAAAGCATGCCAAGCAGAAACAGTTGACGAAGCGGCTTGCTGCAGACCTAACGTGCCACGGCAAACTTAAGGAGAGATGATAATGAAACCAAGTTTGCACATTTCAAAAAGCAGAAACCACCTTGTAAATATGTGACAGGTGCAGTGGAAGAAATGCCTTATGCCTAAACAAGCAAAAGGAAGCTAAATCTGCACAGCTTTAACTTGCCTCCAGTAGCTTTGAGATAACAGGTGTTCTCTCCAAGTTCAGCAATACTACCCCAAATCATCAAAAATCATCAAAAATGAATTTAGTCCTTATCACCTTCAAGGGTGTCGTATTGCTTCAGCGATCTGGAAGTCCTGTTCTGACAACATACATCTGTGCTGCGTGATTTCAGCATGGCCCTCAAACTTTAGCTTATGGGTCAAACTGATCCGACCTTCTTGTCAAGGATCATCACTGGTAAGAAGAGCTGGGTCTCAGGCTATGATGCAAAAACCTAACCTTAAGTAGAGTGTGGTGCTCAAGCTCAAAGAAATAAGAAGCAAAAGGGAAATGAGAGCATGGTAGTCACTTTTTCAAGTTATGCACCATTAATTCATCTCCCAGGGTCAGATGGCTAACTTGGACGCATCTGCTGAAAACTACCTGAACTGTTGTGAGTGTAATGGAATACAACTTTTGTCTCCCTGTGTCTTTAGCTATTTTGACACACTCAAGAAGATGCGAATTGCCAGATATGCAAGCGGTCAGAACAGGACTTCCTGGGAGCGATCTACAAATAGCAGCAGCCCAGGAAGTGAAGGATAGGTCCAGAAAGAGACAACTTTCATGGGGTACTGACTATATTTAAATAAGGTATGGTTTTGACTCTAAATTGGTGGAGTTGCAGAACTTCTTGATTGCCCCCTGCTAAGATAACAAAAAAATGAACGGGTCTAACAGCTGGGAGCGGTTTTAGGATCAGCATCTCAGTATATCCATTTTTCAAAGGGGGTACATCTTTAATAAGGTACGATCCCATGAAAAACTGTTTACAATGGGTTTTGTGAATTTGTCAGGGAAAACTATGCTGGGAACTATCAGGACAGAAAAGTTGAAGAGAACATAAATAACACTCCTATGTATCAAGGTGGCAATATCTCTTAAACCTAGTCAAATAAGACCAAAATTTATAGTAAGGCTAGTAATGCTTTTAATAATCTGGGTAAAGTTGCACTGTACATTCTGAAAAGCTGCCAAAGCACAGTAGGAGCTATTCCATGTTTTTGTCAGTAGAGGGCAATATCTGCCTTAAACTAATTTGCACATGAATACTGTGCATCATCTCTGGCAGAGGCATTAGATCACAGTACCGCTCTGCCCTCGAGAGTCTCGAGCACCGAGCCTCTTGAATAATTACAGTTCACCAAGTTGGTTGGCAGGCACACTAATGAGTGTGCGTGTTTGCGTGTGTGTTAAGAGTCTGATACCTATCTGCATGTCTGTGTTTCATAAGCTCCTTCTGTTGAGATGGAAATGCAGCAGAACTACTCACCCTGCTCTCTTTCGCTTACATGCACTGCTCAAACTCTCCAGGCCTGAATATGATTTGATGGGAATTTACATTAAAAAAACATATTTAACCAAAGAGCCAGGAGCAGAGTGGAGTCAACCTCAGTGCTGCTGTGATAGATCAAACAGGGTCAAATATTTGCTAATATGAACATAATATTCAAAAAGGAGAAGAGGCTTCACTGATTTCCTGTCAAACTGTAGAAGTAAGTGTAATGCCAAAGGCACTGCAATGTAGTATCCACAAATACTTGTGTGGTTTCTGCTAAGAAAAAAAAACCATTAAATATCTAACCAGAATTTAAACCTTCTTATAAAAGCAATCATTAGCATGGCAGGACACACCTACACAAAAAAATGAGGCTCTTCTTTTGGGTTTTCAGTGTGCTTTTGTTAGGACACACTGAATACTATACATTTATAAGCAAGCATTAGATGCTAAATTTTTGTGCAAGCAAACAACAATTCAATCGATTTTTTCCATGGGAAGCCAACTTTCCACAGTCATTCACTACAGACCTCCAAGCCTTATGTGGCCTTCTGATTAGCTCAAGAACAGTGCGTGGAGAGCTTCATGGAATGGGTTTCCATGGATGAGCAGCTGCATCCAAGCCTTACATCACCAAGCACAATGCAAAGCATCGGCTGCAGTGGTGTAAAGCATGCTGCCCCTGGACTCTAGAACAGTGGAGATGTGTTCTCTGGAGTGATGAATCACGATTCTCCATCTGGCAATCCGATGGACGAGTCTGGGTTTGGTGGCTGCCAGGGAAACGGTGCTTGTCTGACTGCATTGTGCCAAATATAAAGTTTGGTGGAGGGGGGGGGTTATGGTGTGGGGTTGTTTTTCAGGAGTTGGGCTCTGCCCCTTGGTTCCAGTGAAAGGAACTCTTAATGATTCAGCATAAGACATTTTGGACAATGTCATGCTCCCAACTTTGTGGGAACAGTTTGGGGATGACCCCATCCTGTTCCAACATGACTGCACACCAGCGCACAAAGCAAAGTCCATAAACACATGGATGAGCCAGTTAGGTGTGGATGAACTTGACTGGCCAGCACAGAGTCCTGACCTCAACCCAGTAGAACACCTTTGGGATGAATTAGAGCGGAGACTGTGCACCAGGCCTTCTCATCCAACATCAGTGTCTGACCTCACAAAGGCACTTCTGGAAGAAAGGTCAAAAATTCCCATAAACACACTCCTAAACCTTGCGGAAAGCCTTCCCAGAAAAGTTGAAGCTGTTATAGCTGCAAAGGGTGGGCCAACATCATATTAAACCCTATGGATTAAGAATGGGATGTAACGCAAGTTCATATGCGTGTCAAAGTAGATGAGTGAATACTTTTGGCAATATAGTGTATCTACTTGTGTGTGCGCATGTTTTGCACTTATGCTGAAATTCGGCTCTTGGTTCTGACTCTAGCTAGCCCCTCACACAGCATGCCGTTGGCACAACCCCTCTCTCCCTCACGCACGCACTTCCCCTCCCCTGGCATCACAGCTGAGAAGTTTCACCTCAGCGAAAAAAAAGTCCTCGCTTTAACCTTCAGTTGAGATGTCTCCAGGGCACTGCGCACCCCCACAACACACACTGAGTTTTTGGATCTGCTGAACAATCAAAAGGCAGTGTGGAGCAGTTCCTCTCAGCTGTGTGCAATATCACTATCATGGTCAACACAGATGAACAGGAGCTGCAGGGCACTCACTGTACAAACCTGTTCTCTCTTTCCAGCACAGGGTTACAGTCTTAAACTTAAGGCTAGCATTGTTGGGAGAGAAGCAAAACTTCAAGCAAGCTGAAGAAAGGCTCAGTAATTTTCTCCTGGTCAGAGCCCAAGACAAAACCTATTAACCGCATTAGATTTATCACAAAGTGAACAAAAGGAATGATTAATTCAGGTAATGTATATAATGACTTTTGTAACATGACCTATTAATAACAGCAACGCATCTATGTAGTGTTGCAGTGGTGCCACGAAATCCTACAGCACACTGAAATAAAAGCATTCCACATCAAAGGCATCTTCAGAAAGACTGAGATGACACAAGACACCAGTAAAATAAATCCAGCTTAACAGAGTGAACTGAGGAATGTTACTGAACGAGCAGGTCAGTCATCTGCTGCATATGCTTTGAACTTAACCAGTCAGACTGCACAGTGCAACTCCAACGAAGCCCTTTTATTCTCACTGAAATCAGATCTGTGTAGAGGATCCACCTGAATACTGTTCAAACCCACAGCACTATTTAATCATGTAGGGTTCCTGTTACAAATTTGTGGTTTGTTACATCAGGCCTGTGGAAAATCATGTCAGTGACATGTGAAATTAAAGACAGTAAGATTTGAATTTGGACTCCCATTGAATTGGATTCAATGTTTACAGGTTTAGATGGATCGCATTCCTGAGTCAAAGTCTAATATAAGCACATAAATCCAAAATAAACATTTGAAACATTTGAAATATGGACTCTTCCCTGCTCCCCATCACACACAAGAAAAAGATGAGGCAGGGCAAACAAGGCAAATCCAAAGCAGCAAAAGAGAAAGACAAACTTTTGACTTACTCAGTCCCACTCTCCACCATCTGAGTGAGCAGAGAGATACCATCCAGGTTGATGAACTCCTGTGCAAAGGTGATATCCCGGGACGCATTGGCCAGGTCCTTAAGAGCCTCCAGCTTGGCATCCATGCTCGATGACTGGATCCGTTCATGAAGCTGCAGTGCTGTCTGGTACTGGAAGAAAAAAAAGAAA
Source organism: Archocentrus centrarchus (assembly GCF_007364275.1). Lineage (NCBI taxonomy): Eukaryota > Metazoa > Chordata > Actinopteri > Cichliformes > Cichlidae > Archocentrus > Archocentrus centrarchus. The sequence goes on from NC_044356.1 coordinate 19,706,661, forward strand.
AGGAAAAGGGAATTGTGACGATTGTGGATGTACAGACAATTTCATATGTACTCAAAGAAATTATTGATTTTTTCCCCAAAGACATAACACTTACAGGAGAGGTGGTCAACGAAGGATTGAGCCATTCTTAATGTCATTGCGATTCTGTGGAGGATTACAAAGATACAAGCAGAAATTAGTGTGTGCTTCAGCCCCCCCCCCCCCTCCCCCTCTCCTTGGATGCAGCAGCTTGCAGATAAGCAAACCTTTTCTGTGATGTAGAAATTTGTCGCATCAGCAATCTGCAGAGCAAAGTTTTCAGGGTTCCCCAAGGACCACCTAAAAGGCATTGGATGGAAACAAAATACACTGTATAATTGGTTTAAAAGTGCATAAAAACAGCTAATAGGATTCAAGTATGGAGGTAGAGAAAAAGGGATTTTCTTTTTCTTTTTTTTTTTTTTTGCAACAAGCTCTTGCACAATTACATTAAAATCAAAAGACGTGCACTGGTGCATAGATTTAAAAAAAAAAAAAAAAAAAAAAAGCAAATGAAGACTTACCCCTCGCACACTTCTTAAATGATAGCTGAGAGAGGCTTTTTCTGGGAATAAAAAGGGAAAACTGCATTTAGTTCACAGTCCAGTATTGAGTTCCTAAAACAACAGGCAATTCAGAGTGGGCTGCAATTATTTTATATTGCTGGACTGGCACAATGAGCGGCTGTTCTTCCAGAGCCTGTATTTATCCAACTGCTGATGTGGGATCATTGACCATGGCTGTTGCACCACTTCATTCATTATTACTGATTCACTGTTTCTACAGTGGTGGAGAGTGCATCTATTCAAGAACTACTTTTACAATTTTACAGCTAAAAAAAATTCAATAAAACATGTTGAAACCTCGCCGTGCCTCAGGAAGGCTTAATAAACAAGATACTATCTAAAGTGAAACAAGTTTCTTGATTTAGATCAGGGAACACCTAATCACAGACTCAGTATACTAGTAGTGAAAGATTTAGTATTAAGAGGCAACTCATAATATTTGACATCTACTGACTGTAAAAATAAAGAGATATATGTATTGAGCAAAAAGTAGAGATGAGATTGGCTGAACTTCAACCTCCTACAGCAGAACAGATACGTAGGAAGCTTACAACTTGTTTACGTTCATTTCCAGCTCTGCAGTTTTTTTTTTATTCTTGGACTACAGTAGGTTTGCATGATTCACAGTTCAAAACAATCCTTATTTATCACATACTAGTCCTTGGTGCAGCACCTGAGTTCACCCACTGTCTGAAACAAGCTGATTCTGCTGCTCTGTTTTTATGGGAACCTTCCAATTAAGCCTACTTTCTTATTGGCAGGCCCTCACAAACAAACAAAAGGTGTGAACAACAGGTGGGTGGGGCTTTTGTGCTCATACTCATCCAGGATAGAGAAAAATAAGTTATTAATTATATTATATATATATATATATATATATATATATATATATATATATATATATATATATATATATATATATATATATATATATATATATATAGGGATTACTTGCACATATCTTGATGGCTGGCATCAAGATATGTCAGCTTCTGCAGACCCAATTCTGACCACTGTTTTCTTTAGATTTCTCCCCTAAATGCACAAAGATGCAATCATTTTTTAAGCATCTGTATACGAAGCATTGCAGATCATACTGTATTATTGCTTTTCTGGGGATTAGCCCATGCAGGCTCTGGTGATGAAGACAGACAGACAAAAGATAACGATGGCAGGATGGTGGGCATATATGACAAGGAAAGAAAGGCAGAGTGGTGACAGAAAAAGAGGGTGGGCTGTTGTGTGAACAAAAGGGGAGAATGGGAAATAAACAAAAAGTGGGAATCTGAAAAGAAAAAGTGTATACATAAAAAGAGTTTGACTCAGTTTTTTTGCTCTCAGTGTACTTATAACAATACACAAGGACAACAAACAGAGATGGACACAGATGGAAGAAAAATAAAGAGCATGCAAAATGTGTATGAGAGAAAAATAAAAGCAGTGTGTGTATGAGAAATGCTAATCAGTATTAACTTAATATCTGCTTGTTTGCCACTGCAATCATCCTCAGGCTCTGTAGGAGATACAGTATGCTGCCAGGCTACATGCATGATCTATACACAAACACATGCAAGCATAAACACTCATAAATATACATGCAAAAGTACTCAATACTACAACCTTGTTTCAAAAACAAGTTTAGTCATTTAAACCCCATATTTTAGCTAAAAAAGTACAAAGACAACATATTAAATGTTATTATTTATTATTGTTGAAAAACAAATGCTCTTAGATTTCAATGCCAGCTGCATGTTTCAAAAAGAGGCATGTTTACCACTATGTTGCATCACCTCTCAGAAAGCATTTGGGAGCTAAGCAGACCAATTGCTGTAGTTCTAAAAGTGAATGTTTTCAGTGGCGACATTGACAGATCTGGATTCCCGGCAGTCACTCTTTCATTACGGAGTCGCGCTGCAATAAGACACGAAGAATGCGGTTTGGCATTATTTTGCCGAAATAAGCAAAGCCTTCCCAGAAAAAGTCTTCTATCATCATGTTGCTCCAAAACCTGCATATGTGCAAGGTTTGCATGCCATCCACACCGCTGTGCACTAATGAGCCCCATACCATTATGGATGCTGGCTTGGGAATTTTGCCCTGACAACAAGCTGGATGCTTGCCCTGCCCTGAAGCTCTGAGGATGCAGCATCCATGATTAACAAAAAAAAAAAAAAAAAAAAAAAAAAAGGGGGGGGGGGGGGGGGGTTCAGATTTTGATATAGCCCTTGTTTACAGAGATTTCTTCAGACTCTCAGAATCTTTTAAAGTCATTATGTGACCTTGTGTGTTATGTGTCGGCAAAGTCGGCAGCAATTTTAGGCTTAGAAACTTTATTCTTTGGCAGCCTTTCACAAAATAGTGAAACCCTTCCCATGTTAACCTCTCAATAACATACCCTCTCTGGGACGCCTTTTTTATACCCAGTCATGTTGCTGCGAAATAAAAAAGAAAAATATAGATGTTTCCAGTGACCTCAGCCTGTACTCTGTATGTGTTTCTATTATGTACCTATAAATACATGCAGTTCTTTCCTATCCTTTAATTCTCCAACTCTGTTTTCCTAACTACCATTTCCCTGTCTAACCTCCCACTACATCTTCCTCTCCTTTACTATTACTTTCAACCCACGCGAGCCATTAACCTCGTCTTACTTCCTGTAAGTCCAGTGAGGAGTACAGTTTAAGTGTCGCACCTGCTTCATTATAGGAATTCACTTTGTACAAAGGTGAAACACAAAGCTGTGATCTACAGTATAATTCAGCTTATTATAGCATATAAAATCTCAACAAATGCTACACTACCCACTAGATTTCAGCTCCTCTTATTTATCTAAGAGTCATTCTTCATTAGTACACATTAGTAGTTAGTTATTCTTTTTTCCCCCCCAAGGTCATTTGACTGCAATCAAACATGACCTGCTAAGAAAAAAACTTTTGTGATATATGGCATAGATAAGACTTTAATACACCAAGTCAAACTATAGCCATTTGTAATGGCAGAAAACAATGAGAAGACTATTAGTAGAAGACCAGAGGACAAAATGTCAATGTCTCTCTTTTGTAGGCATGACACCAACTTTAAAATAGTCATCAATACTACCTGAAACTATGCAAAACCCCTGCTACAATAGACCATTAAAGTTTAAAGTTTCCCTTTTTTTGTTTCTTGCTCCTTTTCTATCTGCAAACATTTCTCTCATCTCTCTGCTCCACGAGAAACCCCACCGCCTCATCCGTCCCTGTTTCTCTATTGCATTTCTGATAAACAAAAAGTAATAAAACACTTAAAACAATTGTCTACACTTGTACCGATTCCCCCGCATTCCTACATAAAGGTTGGACTTTTGTGCCTGAAGATGTTTGGAGAGATACAGAAATCACAGAGACACACACCGAAGCAGATGTACACACTAAACACACTCAAGCACGCACTGCAGAGGAGCATATACAAACAGGCAGAAATAATAATAATAAAAAAATACAGATATTTATCGGCATGTACGTGGATACGGGCATACACACATACGCGGAGCTTTCAGCAGATGAGCGCACACACATGGACAGTAACAAGTATGCATGTTGCCACACAAACACACCCACGCACATTTTCACTTAAGCAGAATTTTACCTGCGTAAACAAACAAAATATACACATACAAGTTTACACACACGCACACACACACACACACTTTCTCTGAGTATCAAAACAGCTCGAGCTGCAGAAGCCCACTCCCCATCGCATGAGTCAGACAGCCATATGCTGCTGCAGGGCCTATTGTACAGAGGAGATGCAGAGGGAGGAGGAAGAGGTGGGGGTTGACGGTGGAGGACAAGAGAGGAAGAGGCACAGCGCGCGCAAGTTTCACAGTCACAACAAAATGCAGGGAGGAGGAGTGAGAGGGAGGACGAACAAGAGCGAAAGCAAAGGAGGACAAAGAGGAGGAAGGCAACAGAGAGGTGGAACAAGAGGAAGATGACAGGGAGAGATAAAGGGAAGTGGAGGAGGGGGGGGGGGGGGGGTGAGGAGGAGGAGAGGTGGCTTAAAGAAGTAAAGACAGACCAAAGCAAAACTAAAGGCAATCCACAACTCAGACTGCAAGCGTGCTGATGATAAGGGGGCATTTACTACAAAATCCACATCCTTAAATCTCTATTTAAGTCCTTAAAGCACCAGAAGCACATGTGCTTCACAGTTCAATACTTCATTCACTAGTTCATCCATTGAGAAGGGCAATTGTGACTATGGTTACCAGGGTGACTCATAACTTTTACAATCATTAGCCCATCTGTGAGTCACACGAACAGCAAACAGGCCAATTTATAAACTGCATGTGCAATCAAACAATGTAACAGCAAACATGTCGTTGTCCCCCTGTTTGGGCTAATTATTTTATTAGTATGTAATCTAATGCTGGACAGACCCCGACAATCTGCTGACATACGGCATGGCCATTATCTGTGGACTCGTAATGGATGGGAGCTGCGTGCAGGCAAATGCAGCTGTGAAGCAAATCTGCATAGAAATGTAGTTTCATTTAAAAAAAAAAAAAAAAAAAAAACAGACACACACCGCTATTGTTGCAAAATGTTGAGCATGAATTACATGAACTGCATTATGTAAATCTGTGAAATTTATAGCAGTGCTCTGATGAGGATTCATAGCATTTTATTATATCAGCTATTGAATTTTATAGTTTAAAAAATACCCCCTTGCAGTTGTGTGGCTCCACCAACCTTTCAAGTTGCAGTTTAGATCCATGTCTGTCCAGACCAAACATGAAATATGGTTTTAATATTGCCACAGACACAGGCAGGAGGCTGAGCTGGAGGTGGCAGAGTTGGAGACGTTCATTGGGAGTGAGCAAGATGGACAGGATTAGAAATTAGTATATCAGCTAGTGTTTGGACAAACAACTTAGCCTCCAAACCCTTCACATTAGAACGTTCCACTCGCCAGGGTTGCCCGTTATCCCCAATGTTATTTGTCTTAGCCATAGAACCCTTGGCAATGATGATAAGAATGCGAACTGATCTATTTGGCATTCAGTTGGGAGACCAAGAGCATAGATTGGCATTATATGCTGACGATCTGATAGTTTTTTTGACAAGTTTGTCCATTAGCATCCCAAATTTAATGCAACAGGTGGAGTTGTTTGGTCAGTTTTCTGGCTACAAAATAAATGATTCAAAGTCCTCTATTCTATTTTTGAACAGGGATGAAAGATTAAACCCGGTTATACAAACCCCATTTATCAATGCAAGAGAAGGATTTGTGTACCTTGGTGTTAAAATAACCCCAGACATTAAAACAATTGTATCAACAAACTATGATCCTCTGGTCAGTGAAGTAAACGAGTCACTAAATAAATGGATGATAATGCCCATATCATTGATTGGCAGAATAAACATGATCAAAATGAATATATTACCAAAATTTTTGTATCTTTTTCAGTCAATACCTTTGCCTCTTCCAAAACAATTTTTTAATGGATTAAACAGTATTTTTAGTAGATTTATTTGGAATAATAAAAAACCTAGATTAAGACTTCGCTTGTTATACCTGCCATATGAGAGAGGGGGGTTACAACTTCCTAATCTTAAATTGTATTATTGGTCCGCCCAGCTGCGTTCAGCCATGTTCTACTTTTCAACCGAAACGCCCCCAGCATGGATAAGAATTGAACAATTAGTAACAAACCTTAGATTAAATTTGTATTTATATTCCACAAGGCCAAAACAATTGATAAAAATGACAAAAAATCCCTTTTTAAAAAACACAATTGATGTTTGGTATAAAACCCATCAATATATTGGAGATATCCCTTCCATTTCTTCTTTCTCACCTATCTGGGGGAACAGATATTTTAAGGCAGGAAGAGCTGATGGAGGTTTCAAAATCTGGTCAAATAAAGGTGTACAGAAACTGGCAGATCTTTATAAGGATGACAGGCTTCTTACATTTGAGCAGTTATGTCAAATATATAACATTTCAAAGAAACACTTTTATAAGTACTTACAAATTAAACATTTTATTATGTCAAAACACAAACAGATTGAATCTAAACCACCACTGTCATACCTAGAGAACATTATACTAGGAAATTTAGAGAGGAGAGGTCACATTTCCTTATTTTATGCAGCTTTACTAGTGCATGATAAGGAATCCACTGCAGATAGATTGGATGCATGGAGATCTGACATCCGAGAAGAGATACAGGTAGCGGACTGGGAATCTGCATGCGTAAAAGCCCAAAAGCAGTCAATTAATACAAGGATGAAACTCCTTCAGTACAAGTGGTTGATGAGAACTTATATAACTCCTGTCAAACTGAACCGCTGGGCACCTAACATCCCAGATATCTGCTGTAAATGTTTGGTTGGAAAGGGTACTCTTTTTCACTGTGTATGGGAGTGTCCAAAATTACAACAATATTGGAACTTGGTTACGCAAACTTTGTCAAAGATCGTTGGAGTCAATGTATCTGCTGAGGCCAAAATGTGTATTTTAGGTATTTATCCAGAGAACTGTGTTTTTAATTCCATACAGTTAAAATTGATTGACTTTGGACTCCTGCAGGCCAGGAGACTAATATCTTTACACTGGAAAAAAATGGATATACCATCAAACCACATGTGGGTGAAGGATATGGCATCATGTATGACTCTGGAGCGACTCACTTATATTGTCAGAGGAAAGGGAGCGGAATTTGAAGAAACATGGTCACCATTGATCAAGTTTCTGAAACATTACAAAGGACATTAAGAGAACTGTGCAGAGATTGCTGAGTTTAATTTTTTTTTTTTTTTTTTTTTATTATTATTTGTGTTTTTTTGGGGGTTTTTTTTTGCGCTTCGGGGACTGAGTTATTTAATGTGAATCTGTATTAAGTGTATCACTATCACTTGTTTTTCTTCTATGTCATAAAAATTCAATAAATATAATGTAAAAAAAAGAAATTAGTATATCAGAGGGACAGCTCAGGTTCAGCGGTTTGGAGACAAAGTTAGAGAAGCAGGGCTAAGATGGTTTATACATGTGCAGAGGTGGGATAGTGGACATAATGGGCAAAAATATTAAAGATTGAGATGTACAGCGGGAGGAAAAAAGGAAGACCACAGAGAAGATTCATGTAGGGAAAAAAGGACATGTAGAGGGTTGGCAGAAGAGGAGGATAGGGATAGGGTTAGATGAAGGAAGATGATTCGCTGTGGTGACGCCTAAAGAAGAAGACAAGGGTCGCAATATTGTCCTCCGTTCCTGAGTTATGATGTAGAATAACGGCCAAAAGTTTCTGTAGAAAATTATGACCTCAAAGCTGACCTCTGAAGTTTCAGATATAAGACTTAACCACTTCATCATTCTTGAGTATTGGCCAAAACTATGCGAACTAACATGGACCTTTGACCACATCTATAGGTTCAAGAGAACATTTGTGTCAGATGAAGTGAAACTTCCTCCAGGAGTTCCTCAAATTTCACAATCACAAGAACAGGATGGATGTGAGGTCAAAGACCCTGACGTTTGATAGGAAAATTAACCAGTTCTTCCTTTAGTTCAACAGAAGATGTGTGCAAACTTAGAAAAATTCCCTGAAGGCATTCAAGAGATGTCACACAATGCCCCCAACCACAGCTGTGCCCAGTGCAGAGGCATGCTGAACTCTAAAAATAGGTTAAAATAGATTTTTCTTTTTTTTTTATGCAGTACTTCAAAATTTTTTTAATTTAAGATGTAATGACATTTTAATTTGACAGACACATAAAAGTTTAACTGAAACAGTGCCAACATTTCCCTTTATCATTTTCCATTAAAGGCCAGGTAAGAGTGAGAAGGTTGCTCACCTAAATGTTTTGTACATTGTGTTGTGCTGTGTATCGACTCTTAACCCCAAGTAGGCTACTATCAGAGCAAAAACCAAACAACTCAGATGTTGACCTACAAATAGATCCAGTATAAACGATATTCCATTAATCACAAAGCCCACCTCTTCGCTTTCAGTGACATTTCTTTAAATCTATGTCAAAGCTGTGACTAGCTGTTAAACATTTTTAATTAAGGCCACTTCCTTTAGACTAATTAGTATAATTGATGGGAACGATGCAAAAGCCAGAGGCTTTCAGACAGGCAAACATCTGCGCTATTTCATTATATACACAGCAACAGATTACTGTGTAATAATGTGTCCATACAAAACATGCACTGTGATTATGGTTTTAAAGTCTGCGAGATGATCCTCACAGAGACAAAACATTTTTTCAGGTTGTGCTGGATTTAAAGGACAGTAATGTCTGCACGTGGTATGACAGTGTCTTTTGTTGCGCTGAGGCACATACCTGGTCTATCTCCATGAGCTTGGGGAATGCCCCCGGCCACTCAATGGCCACCTTGACAATATCTGCCGGCGGCGGCATGGCTGCCGGGGGGGCGGGGGTGAGAGCCTCACTGCCTCACACCTCTGTCAGTACTACTGAAGATGGCTCATCCAAACCTGTAGGAGAGGGGGACAGAAAATGAGGCACTTTAGTCACTGATGTGTGTTTGTGTTAGGTTTGCTGAAATTCAAAGAATATTGTATATGGCTGGGGAGAGAAGGTCAACAAGGACAGTGCTGAAAAATAAGATAGGAGAGCAACACAGCACACAGAGGCTCGGGGGGTGGGGGGTGTGCAGCAAATGAAACTCATCTCCAACAGAAGCTAGTGACCTGCTAAAACCAATAAGTTCACTTTCATTTAGCATTCAAATTTTTTAGAGGAAGTCAGTCAACTGACCTACTTATATCAATTTGCTATAATTTGTACACACAAAATAAAGTGCACACTCTGGCTTCTTTTATCTCGTGCCAGGAAACCATTTCAGGTAAGGCTGCCGAACAACAACGGGAGGGTTTATGGTCAGCACCAGTTTAAAAACTACAAACACACTGAATGCCATTCATTAGCACACAGCTAGGACAGACTGTTCATGCATTTTTCTGTAAATACTGGTACTGAAAATCTTTTGACTACCACTTATGCAAATTAAAGCAGACAGATTTTTTATCGTCCTCTGAGATCAATTTTTCCAGGAGTAGACTAATTTAAAGTTGGAGTGTGGGGCATTTACATATAAATAACCATCCAATGCATTCAAGCCCTCGCCAAACAAGCTCACATGATGTTGATTAAGCCTATCAGAGCCACATAAATCTCTCTGTATTTTGCAAAACTGGAGTTTTGAATGCAGCTACATTCTGTAGAAGAATTTACTCTCACTGCCAAAAGGGAAGACGAAAAGTCCACACATCAGGACACATTCACAGGTGTTCAAATCAAAATTTAACTGCTAATCTGCTAAGAAAGTCACAGGTGGGCACTGTTTCTCGTGGGTCCAGCCTCAATTCAGACATTTTTATCCAGCAGAAATATCATAAACCACTCAACAGCATTTTCCTGTGACTCAAGCAGTGAAACAGCTCAGTTTTAAAGTACCTTTGGACGTTTTCACATAAAAGTTCGTGTAGCTTGAGAGCAAGTGTGACTGCCACATTAGCATGCAGATATGATTCAAAGCAAGAGCATAAACAGGTTAGTAGTACAGAGCTTCTTCCACAGCCATATACCGCTTGCTTCAAGGGGTATTCCTCCAATTAACACAAAGGTCAGTTTACTCATCCTGGGGAGCATGAAAGAACCTTTTAAACATCTGAGCCATGTATTCTGTTATTCTGGGTGAGTTTTGTCAAGTCTGAGTAAACTACTGAAGTGACATGACCCGGATATCTCAGCCTGGGTTAAAAAAAAAAAAAAAAGAAGAAGAAGAAGAAGAAGAAGAAAAAAAGGCCTGATTAACAGCAGCTTAAAAAAAAAGGAACAAAAAAAAAAAAAAGAATCAGCCAGGCTGTAATCTGGAGATTGATGAGAAGTAAACAGTGCTTTAGAAACTGAAGCATATAAGTCTTTCATTTCAATTTATTTCCCCCCATTTTACTTTAATCAAAATTAATGTGCATTTTAAAAGAGGAAAGTCTAAGAAACTGAACAGATTGAAAAGAGGGATGTCAGTGAAGAATTTCAGTGGGTCAAAACATCATTGGATTGCACAAACGCAACCTCGTTCATAAACAAAAGCAAAAGAAAATACACACCAACACTCACCACTTTCACGCAATTACACCAACTCTAGAACTGAACCTGTAATCCTGGGTGGCTCCTCCCCTAGCCTCTGTCCCAGTGCGCAGGACTTCAGGGCACCAAAAAACAGCATATCACACATCGGAGCCGGCAGCCAGATTGATCTGAAAGCCTGTGGATAAGCCAGTTTGTGCTCCCAGGGCTTATAAAAAAAAGGCAAATCACAGTCACTCGGAACCATGCAGGGAGAGCTGAGCAAAACCACTTCTGCGCCCTTGTGGGGGGTCTAATGAAACCCGCTGGTGCGCAGGTATCGAGTGGAAAATGTAGCAGAGATATCCCCCAAACCGACTGAGGACGGCATCAATAATTTACCTTCTCGGCTAGAAAACTTGGATCATCCTAGTTCCTGGTGGAGAAGTCTGTTTACATATTTAATTCTAAAATGCATAATGCATAATGACTGGCTCGGACTAATTCCTGGGAGAACACTGCTGAGCAGAATATTGTGTGTTGATATACATGGCATGAGCACAGGTGGATAAATGACTGGTGATGCGTGTGCAAACACTGACCAAATAATCTATGCCTGTTTGTGTATTTAAAGAGCGCGTGTTAATTTAAAGATAGTGGCATGGTATTGTGTGTGATTCACCCCATAATAATCCCCATAGCCTTTATTCAAGGGCCCGTTGCCATGGCAGCTGCCGCATCAATAGCTTGAGATGTGGATGTATTTTCTTTCCAAACTGCATGCCCATACTCAAGTCACGTTTGTCACAACTTCACAAAAAAATGAGTCACTCAACCCTCTGCTTTGAACGAGAGTGTCTATTGAAGATTAGACTGGTTTCGTAATGTATGTTAAGTACTTTCTGATGCACTTTGCCTTCAGTATTGTTCAGTGCATCAGTGTATTTGCTCTGTTTTCCCGCTCTGTAACCTTATGTAGATAATACCACAAAAAAAAAAAAAAAAAAAAAAATCAAGAAAACAAAATGCAAAGAAAAACACTGAAAGAAATCTGGATAAACAGAATTCTTCAAACCTGATTTGATCTTTGCTTAAATAAATGTGTCACTTAAGGAAAAAAAGAAAAGAAGAAATTACAGCCTTATCCTGTTTATTCATGATAAAACACGTCCCCCAAAATACAGGCCTTACTGTACATAGACCCGTTTGATTCGATGCACGTTACTCATCTATGTCCAGATTGTCATCCTTCTGAAAACTGACCACACGCATTTCAGATGCTTCCCTTTCCCATTCTTTTCATTTGTGTTCATGTGCTTTTAAGGCAGAATGTGTATGCAACATGGAGGCTACAAAGATATGTTCTTTTTTGGTTTTTTTTAAATGCACAGATCATTTAAACAAGAGGTTGACAGCCATTTCCAGCATATAACTTCTTCTCCTGTCTTGGTATGAGGATCACTACTAATAAATAACTTTTCTAATCCTGGTCAATCTATGTGGATACAACTAGACAACTAATGGTTAAATTACTATGCATCACAAATTAAATGTATGTTTATAGACCCCCTTTTGTCTTTTCACCACATAAGAAAGCAAAAAAGTAAAATAGTTTATTTGAATTTAATACCTTCATACTGCTTTAACTAACCCCCCAGCTCAATTTCTGAGATTTCCAGTTGTAACATAACTCCTGTTGATGTTATCATAGACATAGCAGGATCTGAGCATATGCAGGCTGATGAGTAATATGAAGCCAGAGTACTGAAATGCCAAAGATAGCTACTGTGATATGTTTGCACCAATATTTAGGCTCGGTTTACTGAGTACGCTGCTGTGATAACACAGAGAAATAACCAAAAATTACAGGAAGAGCCATTAAACAGAGAAATTTGTTTGTAACCTTGAGCACAAGCTCATTCTCCCGAACTAGTGTTTGGTTTTGTTTTTCAAATAAGGATGACAAAAGAGAGCGAGAGCAAGAGAGAACGAGAGAGAGAGAGAGAGAGAGAGAGAGAGAGAGAGAGAGCGAGAGCGAGAGCAAGAGAGAGCGAGAGAGAGAGAGAGAGAGAGAGAGAGAGAGAGAGCGAGAGCGAGAGAAAGAGAGAGCGAGAGAGAGCGAGAGAGAGAGAGAGAGAGAGAGAGAGCGAGAGAGAGAGAGCGAGAGAGAGAGAGAGAGAGAGAGAGAGAGGAGCAAGAGCGAGAGAGAGAGAGAGAGAGAGAGAGAGCGAGAGCAAGAGAGAGAGAGCGAGAGAGAGAGAGCGAGAGAGAGAGAGAGAGAGCGAGAGCGAGAGCAAGAGAGAGAGAGCGAGAGAGAGAGAGCGAGAGAGAGAGAGAGAGAGAGCAAGAGCGAGAGCGAGAGAGAGAGAGTGTGAGTGAGTGAGTGAGTGAGTGAGTGAGTGAGTGTGTGTGTGTGTGTGTGTGTGTGTGTGTGTGTTATCATCTTCCAAGAACTTCAGATGACTCAAAGATGGACTGCCTTGAGGCTTATTGATTGGAAATACACACGTGCACCCACCAGGACACACACATATATCTCAGGCTTCAGTTTAATTGAGAGAGACAGTGTTTCAACACACCAGCACACCAGGACTACAAGTGGGCCAGGACTCATTTGATCAACATGTTTTTCTAGCAATCGGCATGCCCCACTCTGGCAAACAACTTGTTATAAACACGGTTTTCACACCAGGATTTTGTCTGGTGTCCATATATGTTTGCCTCCATATCTACAGAAGATGCTCGTGATAACATGAGGTATTCAGTCTGTGTATCAATTCCCTATCTGTCACTCTGGCATCTCGTTGCACCCTCTTTACACTGCAAATGGAACCTTGTTATTACGCTAGCTGCTGTCAGAGCTCATCATGTCAGAGCAGGTGATTTGCTGCAACCTGGTTTAGTTAAGTGTGAGTGACTGAGTGTGTTTATTTTACGCTCTGCTAGAGGGTTAAGCAGTCCAGCGGGACACAGAGCTCAGTCCATCTTTTTTTTTATTTGCAAAAGAACACTCAGTCACTTCTTCTGGATCTGACCCCACTTCTTTCCTCTTCTTGGCTTTTCTACTGCATCTGATATTTTATTGCTTTTGTTGCTCCATTTCTCTCTCCAGAAACATTTTGCAGAATTTGACCAAAAAAAAATATGTATGTGTACACTCACTGGTCACTTTATTAGGTACACCTTTTCAACTGCTTGTTAATGTAAACATGTAATCAACCAATCACATGGCAGCAACTCAGTATATTTAGGCATGTAGACATGGTCAAGGTGCTGCTGAAGTTCAGGCTGAGCATCAGAATAAAGAAGAAAGGTGACTCTGAATGTGTGATGCTTGACACACATTGAACACTACTGACAAACTGATGATCTACTGGGATTTTTCCACATTACCATCTCTAGAGTTTACAGAGAATGGTCTGAAAAACAGAAAAACAACATTCAGATGGTAGGGTCAGAATTTGGCATAAACAACATGAAAGCATGGATCCATCCTGCACTGTATCAAGAGTTCAGGCTGCTGGTGGGGGTGTAATGGTGTGGGTGATATTTTGCCGGCACACTCTGGGCCCCTTAGTACCAACTGAGCATCACTTAAACACCACAGCCTACCTGAGTAATGTTGCTGACCATGCCCTTGCCCTTCATCATCACAGTGTACCCTGCAGATCTAAATCCAATAGAGCACCACTAGGATGTGGTGGAACTGGAGATTCATATATGCAGCAGACAAATTTGCAGCAATAATTCCAGCACCTTGTGGGATCTATGCCACAAATGATACTGTAAGTTGAGCACCAGAAAAGCCTTAACAGACACACTTTTTTTCCATTCACTTGACACATAATCACTGGTTTACTGTGTATGCTGTGTATAAATTGCAAATTACCAGCTACAAATGTATATAGTGTTTTTGATATCTGTATATAGTGTTTTCTATTTTATTTTAATTCATCCTTCTCTGTACTTGAGCTGCTGTAATGTGCAAATTTCCCCGTCGTGGGATCATTAAAGTTTATCTTATCTCTTACCTGGACAATTCAGCACCATGCTTCCTATACAATGAAACCACTACTCTAAATGTTCCCCAATCCAGCAAGTTATTGTAAGCTTTGAATGTGTATGTCTGCAATTAATCTGTCGTTATACACTCGCCCACCTGCTGTTACTAGGAGGCATTCAGTGCTGAGTTACAGTATCTATAATTCCCCATGATTAGATTAAAAAAAAGAAACTAGAGGCTTGTTGATAATGGATTTCTGAAGGGGGTACCAATTTATTTATTTATTTTCAGAGGATATTGTTTTGTTTAGGTAAATTTGTAGAGAAAAGATTATGGCTGTTTTGCTTTGTTTTTGCACACACAAAAAGAATCTAATTGGGAAATCATGAAAAGGTATCAAGTACCATTTTTATTTATGCATTTTTGCATTTATAAGTTTCATTTAATCATCAAATACAGTACATCAAAGAATTTATTACTGTGAACAAAGCCATCAGTAAAGAGGAGGGAGAAGGTAAGAGGAGAGGAAACAGAGGGGAGAGAAATCTTATGTCTTGTTAGGTGATACTAGGTTTCACCTCAATAATTCATGATGTATAATAGGAGGGTCACACAATCTGCAGAGGGATGAGGGGAGAGGGAGGGTGAAGGTGAAAAATGCAAGGGACCATAAGTAGGAATAGTGGTAGGAAGGGAATGAAAAGCAAATGTAAATGAAACTGAGGCAGACAGCGTGTCAGAGTAAATAAAATTAAGGGTACAGTTATTATTATGAGAGAATAGGTCAAGTAACCAAAAAAAAAAAAAATACAACTGATATTGAATAGCAAGAGAAGCCAGAGAAAATGTAATAAACAACAGAAATAGAGCAAAAAGAAGAAAAAGAAAGTAAAATGGCAAATTATATGCATGTCAGAGCGAGAGACAAGGAAAAATAGAAGGTGAGAAAGAGAAGGACTGCAAAACAAGAGACTTATCGTATAATATAGACATCAGACTGCATATAATGCACATAATGACAGGGTCAGCAAGCAGCACTTAGCCCCGATGAACATCAGATATCGAAGAAAAGAGAAGTCTTCTTTAACACGTTTAGTGTACTAAAGAGCCGGATACGCTAGAGCAGAGGTGGATATTTAACTTTCCCAAGGGGCCACATGAGAAACTGGGCCTGTTGTGGAGGGCCGCACCAATAAGGTGAACTCAGTTCTGCTCAATGTTAATCTTATCGCTTTATAAGCTTATTGGTGCAGCCCTCCGCAACAGTCCCAGTTTCTCATGTGGCCCCTTGGAAATTACCCACTACTGCATTAGACAGTCTGCTTGACCCTGAATACAAGAAAAGGCTTCAACTTTAAAATTATTTTTGTTTGGTGCTTAAAATCTGGTTAAAGATACAATAAAATCATTTATATATTTACTTTTTTATAATTAAAAAAATAATATCTGACCAACAATATGGCCCTCCCCATAAATCGATCATTCTCTACTGCTCTCACTGACATCATACAGAACCAAGAGTAGAAGGGGAATGATTCAAGCTGTCTGAATCAGGCATTACCTGCAAATCTGCTGAACATTTATTTTATTATGCCTTTATTCTGCTTTTGGAATACTTTAATATGCCATTGTCACATAATTAAACACACTAAACATGGAAAAGCAAACATGCAAGTACTAACAAGTCCTTTTTAACCTCCACAAAGACTACGAAAAAAGCAGCAGCACAATCTCTGCTCTTTGCTAAAAGAATCCTCTTATACCACATCTGGCTACCTAAGCTCTTGTGTGCCTAAAGTGTGTTTGCACCACAAGTTTTCACGGTATCATGTGAATTGTTAGTGTGGGAGAGGCTTCATGTTTAATGCTTTTGTGTGAGAGCTTCAAGAATTGTATATGTAGAGACCAGTAATTTTCCCTTTGCGTGGGTGTGTCTGTATTAGTCTATGTACCGGCTGGATTTCAAAAGAACCCCTTCAAGCGCTTCATCTGATGCCTCTACAAAGGGCCGGCCTAGCTGCAGGGGCCAGTGTCTGTATGTGTGAGTGTGTGTGTGTGTGTCTCTTCAAAGAGCACCATCCTTTATTTGAGGAGTTGAGACAAAAGACCACAGACGTGCTGCAAAGGACCTAGAGTTACTGTCACTCTAAAGGTGACACCTTTACACATCTACACACATACTAGCCACAAGATGATAACATTACACCTATTGTGAATGCATGTACAAAATACACCCTTCAGATCGGAGACAGATAGGTATTGATAAATAGGTAGATCAGAGTTTCCCAACTACAAGCAGCGCCTCACACTTTTGTTCCAAAATGTGTTAACTTAACTGGATATTATTTAATTAATAATGTAGAAGTGGGTATAACTGTAGTTATTACAGGTTAGTTACATTTACACTATCACCACTGGCATAACTTAACATTTCAACCATTTAGGAGGTTGAAAAAACATCACCTGGTTGGTGATTGTTGATGTAAAATATTAACACAAACCACAACACAGTCCCAAGAGTCATGAGGGGCATTACAGAAAGTGTACATTTAATCTTAAAAACGCTTGTTTTTTGTCCAATCCCTCCACAACAGACACATACTCAACAAACAGCTAAAAGGAAAAACCACTGATGCGAAGACAAAGAGCTGAGAAAACAGCTACAAATAAAGAAAAAAAGACTGAAGGGGAAAAAAAAAAAGAAGCTAGGGTTAGGGTTGAGAAATGCGGCATCACGATTCAAACAAACAGGAAGCACCATGTACTGAGGGACTTAACAAGCCAACAAAAAAAAGAAGACAATCTAATCAAATCATTTTCAAAGTATTTGCATTATTTGCTAAATCTGGAGGTTGGACTAGAAAACATCAGCCTGGTGGCTTGCCCCTGTGCGACCCATGTGCCTCTCAGCAGGCCTCTTTGTGTCACAAAACCTCCCTCACTCACTCAACACCACCAGGATATCCTGTCAAAGGTCGCAACCAGCTGCTCCTAACAACTCTCACCAGCAGCCAGCCAATCTCTTGCAAGGTCATTAGCCAGCTAAGGTGACATCATGCTGACTTTTTGCATTAATGCTGTGCATATATACACCGCTCAATATACTCTGTGTATTTTAAATCAGCACAAATGAGAGAAGAAATAAACATGGAGCTACAATGTATCACCAAACAAGATACAAACATAGCATAAATATAGTTGCTCTGAGCAGAACAAGCTGGCAAATTAAGGTAAACAAGTGAATCAGAA
This sequence comes from Archocentrus centrarchus, assembly GCF_007364275.1. Lineage (NCBI taxonomy): Eukaryota > Metazoa > Chordata > Actinopteri > Cichliformes > Cichlidae > Archocentrus > Archocentrus centrarchus. The sequence goes on from NC_044356.1 coordinate 19,724,582, forward strand.
ACAATTAGAGGTACTTGGATGATATTCTGTAAAACCAAGTAATCAAAACACTGCAATGATTAGTGATGAGGACACACACACACACACACACACACACACACACACACACACACACACACACACACACACACACACACACACACACACACACACACACACACACACACACCCGAAAAAAACATCCAAGGCAAAATTAGGCCCCAAAGCACACAACTAATCCATAATTTTTATTGTGAAGGAACATTCATATTGCCAAGTAATTACTTTCCAACACAGTAGATTTATCAGCTGTGTAAGTATACGCTTTCTTTAGCCAATCCAAAAATCATAAACTACTGACACCACATTTCCATCCCACCAAATTACGAAGCCACAAGGCTCAGCTGTCTTTAAACTCATCCGTTCTTTGACAGCACAATTCTTCTTTGGTCTGCTGGAGGAAAACCCACGCAAGTCCCCCTTCTTGGATCAGACATACAAAGTCATTTACCACTCCAGACTGCAAACATCTTACCACACAATGTCCGTGCCTAGGGGTTGACACAATGGAGAGGAAAGGAGGCAGGGGAGCACACAGAGCCACACCCTGAGGCCTACTGCATCCTGTGTAGCCTTAAAAGAGCGAAAAATACTGAAGACTTGAGAACTCACCCGCAAAACTTTGACATCCACCAGGACTCTTAGCTTTCTTCCCAATCGACCTGCTTCTTGTGCATGCGACTACAATACAAGGATGGTGAAGGCAACTTCAGTGTGGCAATCTGCCTCCAAGTAAAGTGCCTTCAGCATCACAAGCCATAGACAAAAATGTTCACAACGGTCTGTGCAGTGCTTCGCCTACGGCAAAAGAGCAACCAAGAGAGTGCTGCGAGAGACGGAAGGAGGAAGTTGAGGAAGTTGAGGAAGTAGGCGTTTTTCGAGAGAAGAGGAAACAGGTTTGTCTGTGAAAAAAAGCGGCAAAATTCAAAGATAAGACGACAGAAACCTCCAAGAGACCGATTAAAATTCACATGTAAGGAAAGCCTAGAAATTAAAAACACATTTAAGTGAGGTGACTGGATTATTTATGGGTAATTATAGCTTATGAATAAGTCATCAGTGCCCCCCCCCCCCCCCCCCCCCACACACACACACACTTCAGTTCCACTGTGTTAGTCTAAACTGCTGAAACCTTCATAGCTATCTACAAGAACAACAAATTAAATCCAAGACTTGTTCAGTATGTAATTGTGTCAAAGTAGACAGTTAACTATCAGCGACATTTAGCATGCCAAGAATGATGAGCAAACTTGTCCCTTGTTCAAGAGCCATGCTGCTACTTTATCAAAAACTGTAACAAATAATAAATAAAATAATAAAACATGAGAGCAACAGTGAACATGCATTGAGATATTATCAACAAGTGTAACTCGCACTTTCACTTCCACCTCTTATTACCACAGCACCAAAACTGTCTGCAACATGCGCCAACAGAGTAACTCGGATGGTTTATGCTGTCACGAAAGCCCACTGATCATCAGGCTAAGTGCCTAAATTAAACATTTACTGCTTGAGCAAGACAATGACATCTTCATCTCCAGCTGAGAGCTCAACGGGCCATCTGTGCAAGCGACACACAAAAAACAGATGTTTTCTCCACCCAGGCTGAGGTCAACTTTGGTTGCCTCATAAATACAAACATTCAGGACTCTCGGTTCTGATTTGAATTCCCAGAGAGCCTCCGAAAAGCAAGCGTCCAAGTAGGAAAACATTTCAACACAGCAACACCACTGAAAACAATAAATACCAATAGAAATATATCATATCCTCATTTAAGTCCCTATTGTGCCAACACATTAATGTATGACAAGACAGGCCTGCATGTGAATCGCGCTGTCATGTGATCAGCCATGATGTCAAAATCAAAACTTGGAAACTATCCTGACCTGAGGAAGTGAAAACATTTAGAGGACCTATGTCCTTTTTATACAGCTAACAATATCTGAGTTATCTACACCAATGACTGCCAGCAAAACTGAGACTGAGGGAAGAATGCTATAAAAGAGAGAAATACTCTTTTTTGACTGCACGTCAGAGCTTAATTCATCTAAACACACTAGCTAAACTCCTTCTTGATTGTCCTAACTTTAAGCCTTCCTGATTCATCCGGGATGCTAAAACATATCTGTTGACAGCCATTAATATTTCCTCCATGTTACCACCTTCTGCTCACTAAAATTCACAAACTGTATGTTTGGGTGCAACACTGCTGAGGAATTTACATCATCCATTCTTTCAAAGTTAAAGTCTAGCCTTTTGAGCTTAAGTCTACATAGCTCATTTTGGCTTATTTCTACAAATGCAATTAATATGCATACCCACTCAATCAAATAAAACACAGAATATAAACTTACAGAATGCAACTGCAAGTAAATGTTAGCAAAAACAGCACCACAACAAGGTGGAAATATTTATGTTGGCCTGTTCTGAGTGTATGGTCAGACAGCGTTTAAGTGAACTATTTTGTGCCGGCGTTCTGAGATGTTTCAAAATGCTTCACAGCAGATACTTGCTGCTATTGATATACTATGATGAACAACAATTTAGGTTGGCCATAAATGTTCCCTGTTCATAAATAACAAAGAAGCGCCAAACAGTAACACCCAAATTCTAAGCCTATAAGTGATGAGGCGGTTGATACCAATAATACTCTACTTACGATGTACTGTGTATCAACTCTCATCTCAAAGTGCAAAAGTAAGGGTTCACCTGCTGCTGTGTTTACATGCATACCATTTGTTGGTTCATTGGTTTTATAATCTCTGTGATAAAATCTAAAATGTCTTCAGTTGCTCCAAAAGCAGCAGATTGTAATTTGACTCGAGCAGCTACAGGATACACCAGTCTGTCTTGTCTGTTTGTGGCTCCAGTCAGGGGCTATTCAGCCTTAGCTGGGTGGTTGAATGAATGTAATGACATTTAAATTACTGCAAACAGTACTGTGCAAAAGTCTTGAGACAACGCTTCCATTTTGCTTCCAAAAAGCCAGACTTGGAGCAACAGCTCTCCGGGCTTTCTGAAAGTCTTTCAAAGTACTTCTTTGGACATTGACTGCTTTTTCACTCATTCGTCCTTGTACCTGACCATTTTCAGAAGAATGCTTTTTTTTTGTCTGTTAAGCCCCTTAACACTGACCTATGAATCATTCAAGCATAAAAAGGCACGTAACTCAAGAGCTGAACCACTGTTGTGTCTACACATAACAGACAACTTAGCAAAAAAACTATTTCAAATTGTATTGCACTTCAGTTGCAAAACACTTTAGTTGAATCTTTAAAAAAATGCCAAAGATAACAGTTTGACAGACATAAAAATAGTATAGTAGCTGTCAAGAAGCCATTCATAAGGAAGTGAAACAGGAAGAAAAGGCAGAGGTATGCCACATTACACAAGAACTGGACTGAAAATGAGTGGCAACGGGTCTCATGGAGTCATGACTCCAAATTTCTGGTTCAAATCATCATCAGTGCATACAGAGATGGTTAGTAGAGAGGTACAACAGCGTCTACATGCATGGCATTGATCCCAAACACACAGAGAATGCAATAAAGGCATACCTGGATAGAAAAACACACAATGGAACACTATTAGTGATGGACTGCCCTCTCCAGAGCCCAGACCTCAATATTACTGAAGCAGTGTGGGATCATCTTGACAGAGAACAGAACAGAAGGCAGCCAACATCCAAAGAAGAGCTTTGACTGTCCTTCAAGAAGCCTGGAGAACTGTTCCTGAAGACTACTTAAAGAAAATGACAAGAAAGCTCCCTCAGAGAGTTCAGGCTATATTGAAGAATAAAAGGTGCTCATACCAAATATTTTGCCTTAAATACTGCATTTCCATTTATGTATGCACACGTCTATTTCTCATTTTCACCAGCGAAATATAAAGAAACAAGTACTGGGTCAAGACTTTTGCACGGAAGTATAAAAAGGTTCAAAATCAGATATTCACAGGAAAAACAGAATCTGGCACATTAAAGCAGTAACAATTTGGAGTTGACTCTTATTTACCAGCTATGCTGAGAGTTAAACAAAAAGCAACATAAAGTAAAAATAGTTATAAAATATCATTTTCAACTACGTCATCAGCAAGATGTTGATTAATCATTGCAACAACAAATGGGCAAATAATCAAAACAAGTGTTACTGTTTGTACAATCCAAGACGTGGATATCAGTCAGCTGTGGCTCTCGGACCACGGCCCAGATTACCACCATTCGCAGGGGAATGTGAGCTCGTGGACACACTCCTCTCTAAATGGTTGCAGTGTTAGTTGGAAACCTTAAATGTAAAAGTAAATGGAGGTTTTGAATAACGCCAGGCATGCGCTGACGTCATTCAATTGATTAGTATTTCATAAGCTCTTTTTCTTATTCACAGACTTTCTCTCTCTTTTTTTCCAACATAAAACGAATTGGCACATTCGCACAGTGTGCTTGCAAAGGAGGTTGTCAGGCCAAGATAATTCCATAACACTTCGGGGGGTTCATCTATTATTCAAAACCACATCCATACTTATTCCACTTAAGAGGAGTAACACATTTTACTGGCATGATCAAACTACAGCGGCAAATGAACACAAGTTATTAGCCTGCAAAAAATGAAAAGTGCTGAGATTCCTGGACCAAAAGGGGGCACTGAGAAAGACAGACTTCCCGCTTTAGAGTCTGAGAAGGAAGTCTGAACTAGATAAAATGCACAGAGAGATAACCAATAATGAAATTAAGGTGCGCCGACGTGAACAGCGCACAAAGAAATTCCACTGAATTATGTCTTGGCCAGTCCAGATCATCATCATTAACAATGCTCCGTGCATGCATGTGCTGTGTCTGTAAACCATCAAGACAAACAATAATGTAGGATTACATAATGACAGTGTTAATCTAAGCAGTGTCATCAGAACACAAAAATGTAGTCAGTATTATTTTCAACAAATGCCACCTTTATTACAGAATAATCAGCCCGGAAGACCACAGAAAAGATTCATGTAGTGAAGAAGGATATGCAGAGGGCTGGTGTGACAGAAGATGGAGGTAAATTATCTGCTGTGGTGACCCCTAAAGGCACTTGCCAGAAAAAGAAGCAGAAGGAGAAGAAGGAGGAAGAGGAGGAGGAGGAGGAGAAGCCGAAACAAACAGCAATAGTCTATGCAAAACCCACAGAAGGAATATTACACAAAACTTTCTACAGCAGCTACTTAATTGGTCCAAACACTACTGGCTGTATCTTAATGCAGAAAATGTCAAATGTAAATACAGTGTAGCTGGGTTTCACTGCCCAACTTTATGCATGTATCCATTTATTATCCTATGAATAACAATGACTGCAACATCGTTGCACACGCTAATCTGCTGCTGACTCCTTGCTTGTCTGACAGTATTAATAGCACACAGGTAAAAGGAGAAACTGACTAAACTTGTGAATACAGCACACTGGATAGGTGTACTTTAAACCCAAGTATACTAATTACATTAGATTAAGTACTGTAAACTTAATTTTAAAGAATACTCTAAATATTTAGAGTTATGGTTAGCGTTAGGGTCTGTGTTAGATTCTTACTTTTCTGGGTTACTAAAATTATTTTTTATGGTAAAAATTAAGAATTTTATTACTTAAGCACCACTTAAAAGTGTAATTTTACTGTTTGTTTTTTGTTGCTGTTGTTTTGATCTAAGTGTGTGTGTTTTGGTCCAATGATAGACTGCAGCATGCCTGCAACCCTGAACTGGATAAGCAGAATGGATGGATGGCTTCTGTCAGTAACATGCAGTCAGGAAAGCATCCAACTGCTTTATCTAAACACTGCCAGGCTGAGAAAAATATGCATGCAAGCACAGACCACACTTAATATGATCAAGAAAGACAGGAAGAAGATGTTCGTCTCCTATAGTTTGTACTTATTAATATTGCAGCGTGCATATCGGGGGAAGCTCAAGAGTTTGCACTAAAATGGTGTGCCTGTTCTGTTTTCATGATTGTTTTATGTTTCTTCCATTATGGTTGCAGTTTATTTTCTCAGGCTAAACTTTAGTTACCTTCATGTGAGAAAAACAAGCAGTGGCATCATGGGTGCAGTGGGTTTATTATGGTTTTGTGGGATTGTGATCATCACCATGTAACAATGATGAGAGTCGAGTAACAAAAAACAAAAAAACAAACAAAAAAGAAACACAAATCTCATTCATGGGGTTTCTTCAATTCTAAAAACTAATTGAGAGCCCAGGTATTTAACCCCTAGTAGAGTTCTCCTCTTGGAGTCCATACCTCTGAGTCATCCAGGTACTGCCATGACTAAAAGTTTAAGTAACTAAAAGTTACTTAAACTCAAGTGTAATTGTTTTTTCCCTGGTGGTTGACAGGCCACTGCCAACTGTTCTGTAGGCCTGTGTGACTGGGGCCTTAACTGGATACTGGAAAAATTTACTCTGCTAACTCTAAAGTAGAGCATTAGCAGGGTAAACCCTAAAAGCAAGTAAATGAACTGCTCAAAAAATTAAAGGAACATCTGAAAACACATCAGATCTCAATTGGGAAAAGAAAAAAAAAAATCATGCTTGATATCTGTACTGATATGGACATGGTTTGATGGAAATGAAAATTATCAACCTACAGAGGGGATGAATTAAAAGCTCCTGGACAGTCTGAGGTGCAACCTGGTGATGTTGGATGGACCAAAACATAATGTCCGAGAGATGTTCTATTGGACTAAGTTCAGGTGAGCATCAGGACCAATCAGTGGTATCAGTTCCTTCACCCTCCAGGAACGTTCACCACCCTCATGAAGTCTATTCCTGATCGTTTGGTCAGAGATAGTCACACCAGTGATCTGCTGGAGGTCATTTTGCAGCTCTGGCAGTGCTCATCCTGTTCCTCCTTGCACAAAGTAGCAGATACCAGTCCTGCTAATGGGTTAAAGACCTTCTACAGTCCTGTCCAGCTCTCCTAGAGTAATTGCCTGTCTCCTGGAATCTCCTCCATGCTCTTGAGACTGTGCTAGAAGATAAAGCAAACCTTCTGGGAATGGCACATATTGATGTGCCATCCTGGAGGAGTTGGACTACCTGTGCAACCTCTGTAGGGTTCAGCTAGTGACACCGACCCTAGCCAAATGCAAAACTAGTGAAAAACCAGAAAAGGGGAAAAAAAGTCAATGGCCTCCACCTCTAAAACCATTCCTGTTGTGATTGCTCTCTCATTGTTGTTGCACCTGTTCTCAATTTCATTTAATTTCAAACACCAAAGCAGCTGAAAGTAAAAATCCCCTCTGCTACCTAACTGACCAGGTTAATATCCCAGAAGTTTAATTGATTTGATGCCAAAAACTGATTAAAAAGAGTTCTTGTAATTTTTTGAGCACTAAAAATCAAAACAGACTGTCAAGTTACTGACATTGGTACCCATGCACCTTTATCTCTTTACCCATTTAATGACTGAATTTATTTAGATTTTTATCTATTTTTATTTGGTGTTTACAGTATCCACAGTGCATTATAAAACGCTGAGATGTGAGCAGAAACAAGGTGACCCACTGCTCATGAATGAGGTTCATCTCTGCTCTGTGATTAATCTAAATGGAAAGTGTGATATTTTAGGAAACGTAAATGCTTATGAAACATTATCTGTACATTCGAAAAATACCCCTGTGTATATATTTAAATCAGCAGCACTTACAGTGTGCGCTGTCAAGGGTGTTGCATAAGGTGACTATTACACTTGTTGTTTTTTCCTCCATTGCCTCACTTACTGAAACACAATACGCAATGTGCTCTGTTCAAACTCAATCCCTTTTCTCTGTAGATGTAAAAATAACATGCCATCCTCCCCCATTACATAACTCAATATCAGTCAGCATCAAGGTCAATGGTGAGAGCTTTAAAACAGAAAAGAGGCACACAATTAGGTGTTTACCCCGGAAGCCTTTCCAGTCAGTTACAGAAAAAAATGTGTGCGACTGTGTGAGAGTGACCTTCTGCTCTTGGGCTTCTTAGTAGCCTATCCAGGTCAAACACCCACTCTCCACAGCTTATTTCTTCTAAACAGAAAAACAGCAGGACGGAGTTATGGAAATACTCTGTGATCCAACATTGTCTTCAAATGTAGATCCAAACATGGAAACTGTTGCAGCAGTAGGAAACATTAAGTTTACTGGGATTGCTGGAATCCAGCTGTGTTGAGAGCCATCAGCGTACCACATTGTTACCATTGCTGACGTGTGCAATCAGCAAAGAGACCTTAATATCTACTTTAGTGGTAGGCAGGCTTAGATCCTTAGTAATAAATAATTTACTGTTTGCCTAGAAGTATCATCAAAAAACAGTTTCATCACAAATTCCTCCAAAGAAATTCTGCACACTTGACCAATGGTCGGTTCAGACTTCACCATCAGGCTTTTATGGCCCTCAGAAATCCTGAGGCTGATAACAGTGGTTTCTAAACCTTAAATTACCTCAGCTAGAGATTCTGGTTAAAGAGATAAAAATGTCAGTTATGCTATACACGTCTTCAGTCTCCAGTGGCTGGTCTGGCTGCAGGCCCGTGGGGTCTTGGGTGTAATCAACTTACATAGTTGGACTGTTGGAAAGAGGGGGGGCTGAATGCTTAAAGGGAAAGACTGGAATCTAATGTGACTGCAATTATAGTTACAATGTAGCAATGCAAAGTTTAAGAAAGTTTAGTGTGGTATTCAAATGCACAAGCACTATTCAAATGACACAGTCTAAATATATTTATTATAAATAAATATTGTCAGAAACTCTCAGGGTTGAAGCAAATAAAGGAAAAACATTAAGCTGCTAGAAGCCTATAATCTTGGTGAGTATATACATGCAGTTTTTATAAATCAAAATTCATTTAAATAATGCTTCAAAATAACTGCCCGAGTAAGTGCTCGGACGTGATACGACGATGACTGCCAAGTGGGGAGTAGGGATGTCACAATAACATGATTTTAATAGTTGGTACCAATACCAGTAGAATAAAACTTCAACCTTCTAATCTTGCCATCTGGGAGAAAATTATTGGCAACTGATATGACAGCCCCAAAAACTGTGGGAACTTAAATATCCTTTCATTGCCATCAAAAGCAAGTGTGAAGTTTCTTCTTCAGTACCGTAAAAGTGATGAAATAGAGTGTAAAAAAAAAAAGGAAGAGTTTACAAAGCCACAACAGTTTGTGATGAAGAAAAGCATTAAAATGCTATTCTTCAAAAGCAGCAGAGAGTGGGGGGAGAAATGGAGAATAGTTTGACCAGAGCGCCCCTCTGACTGATCACTGCAGACAACAAAGGACCGGAGCCTCAGGGGCCACGCTTCAAGGAACAAGCCATCCTGAAAAAGTTCCCTGGACCCCCATCTGTGTGTGTGTGTGTGGTGATGATGGTTGGGGGAAAGGGAGGGGGGGGAAGGGGGGGTGCATAGTGGGGATGGTAGGGACCACACAAAAACCCTGTCAAGTCACATGACTGAGGTGGGGAAATATGGTGCTTTTTTATTGGTTAGAAAAGGAAGTTATAGAACCAGGTCTATAGTCCCATTGTTGAACTGTGAAGCTTGTATGTATGCGTGTGCGTGTGCGTGTGCGGCTGTGTTGGAGGAGGCAGAGCGCGTTGTAACTCGAGGAGGGAACCAGCACAGCGTTTTTCATTCACAAGCAGAAAAACGCCTCCATCACAGAGTGACCTTGGCTACTCTAGCAGAACGGCAAGCGCATCCGAACACCTCTCTCACACCCCCTCTCACTCTAAGTGGGTGCATTTCAGGGAAGGCAAACAACCACATGCACATTTTGTCTATTTAAAAACACTGACATTGCTGAGGTTATGAAACTGGCCTTTATTGAACAAATAAAAAAACAACAAAAAAACCCAACAAATTCAGGACAGGGAATATGTTATAACAAGCTCTGGCTTCACACTTTGTAACCATTAATGTAACCATTTCTGCAGGGCAAATCAATAACTCTGGTTTTCCAAATGCCTGTTAATCTGGCTTATTGAAACTCTGTCACTGAGATAAAAAAAAATAAATAAAAATAACCTTAACAAAAGCAGCAGTTGGATAATCAAATTTCTTCCTGTCGGGTAAATAAAAAAAAAAAAAAATCTGTCTTAAAAAGGTAAAACATTCTTCAAAATCAGTTCAGTGAGGTCAGGCTAAAGCAATCTCTCAAATGTGCAGTTTAGCAATAAAAGGCCTGAAATTTTACTTCCTAAAATGCTAAAATTATACCCCAGACGGCAGGGAAAAAAATGCACCAGACAAAAGGTTATTACGGAAAATGTGCATACATAACCACAAGCAGTGCACGAAAGCTGGAGACAACAGACACAAAACTTGTCTTTTATATCCTGCGCTGTGAGGTTTCTCATTCATAAAACGCAGACAGCAGTTATCTCTTTCCAGCTAAGTGAAAACTGCTCTTGAAGGATATTCATCTCTCAACAGGATTATCGTTGCTCATAAGGAAGAAAATGTTGGTACAGCTTTGGTGTGCTAAACAGCAAACAAACAAGACAGATGCTTTGGGAAGTTACATGCACACTCAGGATCCCACGAAGCTGCAACCCCCCCCCCCCCCAAAAAAAAACAAAACAAAAAAAAACAAAACAAAACAAAAAAAAAAAACACATGCACTGTGCCGACCAGGCGTGAGCTAAGTGTACATCTCAGAATAGAGCAGTGGGGATTATGCAAGAACAATACTGTAGCTAAAGGCTTAGTTTCACTCATTTTAGAAAGAAAAGAGAGTGGTACTGCCCTAGAGCATGGGCAGTATGGCAATGTTATGCTAATTACTGAGAGTGTTAGTCTTCATAGTCATGCGGCTCACCTTGCCAACACAAGCAATGGGGACAGATGTTACTATATATATATATATATATATATTTTTTTTTTTTAATTGGTAAAACTGAGACTGCCTTGAAATATCCAAAGTAGAAATTTCTGGTTGTTCCGAGATTAATGACAAGAAAGCATCAACTACTTAATACTATGTCTTAATAATATTGTTTGATTTTTGGGGTGTTCTTTGTTTTATTGTAGGGTCTTTTCCTTACAGTATAAAGCGCCTTGAGGCAACTGTTTTTTTGTGATTTGGAGTTATATAAATATAATTGAATTGAACTGAATTATGCATTGTAGTTCAGTCAAAGTCCTTCGAGAAGCAATTCTCTTGGGCATTTTTTTTAAAGGCATTGTCTACATTTACTTTGATTTCAGTGGTCACCAGACCGTTAAAAACCCAATGAAAAGAATCACTGTTAAAATCTGATTAAAAATAAATAAATAAGCTTAAGGATAATTTGCAAACTTTCCCATAAACCTCAATTCTAAACTCTTTCAATGTGAACTTTCTCTTCTATAACACCTGTAGATCAGGTAAGGTCAGGATTATGCTTTCTGTGTCTGTGAGTCTGCTCTGGTCCGTGTGGCGTAAATTTCGTCACAGGGTGAATGCGAGGGTACGAGGCAGATGTCTGCGTGCGTGCCTGTTTTTTGAAACTTGCGGACTCACCGGTGGAGAATTTACTTTACAATGGACCAAATACGCATGTGCCTCAGGTGGTGGATTTCAAAGAAGACTACTTGTCCACTGGGTCTCCAGATGTGAGGCCTCAGGCTGAAAAAGTATTGAGGTGTAAAGCATAGCCAACACCTTCTGTGTCAGAAAAAGGAAGTCAATTACAGAAGTACTCCAGTGATGTCAGCGCTAGATTTAGCAACTTTTCAGACCGGCCCCCTTAGTGACTTTTTTCCAAAAAGCGACTAGCAACAAACCTAGCCACTTTTTCCATTGACTTCCGTGACTTTCGGAGGATTTTGGAGACAGCCTGGAAAGCTGAAATCCTCCGCTGCAGCCCCGTTTTGTGCACATACAAGTCCCCTAATGCATCTCTTTGCACGCTTCGGTACCAAGAACCCCGTGCCCTCTAGCGACTTTTGAGACGGCCGACAGCGAGTTTTCTTACACAGAATTTGCCAACAGTGGCAGTTTCACAGCCAGACCCCCCCCCCCACCCCCAATCATCTTTTATACTGTCTATGGCAACACTGTATGAGTGCTTTAAAATGTCTTTTGTTATGTGCCTACATTTATTCCAAAGTATGATAAGAGAAACAGATTTAACACTGGTCACTTTCACAGCTTTACAACTTACATACTGGTTCACAAAGCAGCTGTGATGGTGTAAAATCCTGTTCATATTAGCGTTGTTACAATACTAAAACTTTTTAACTTTGACACAATACTTTGAAAAGGTACTGGTGTTCTACATCTTTTCAGCACTAGAGGCAAAAGCTGCCACAACAGTGAGTGTTACATAACCAAAAGTGGTCATGGAAGCTGTGAATGTGCCATCTTTTTAACACCATAACAAAATGCTCATCAGGTGGAGTGAGGCAAGGGCAGAAACATGTAAGAAGGAGCGATCGCTGTCTTCCTATCGGCTAAGGCGAGGTGTGTGTGTGTGGATGCTGGTATTGGTGTAGAATATGTCAATTGAGGCCATTTCAGATATTTAGATTAACAGTTTTTGAAAAATAGCTAAACTATAAAATAGCTCATCCAGCCCATTATGTAAAAAATAAAAGATATTTGGGCTTAGATACCAACAGTCCAATGTCAAAAGCATTACAGAAAATGACTACAGTCTTTAGGTTTTAAAATAAAAGGTTACTGTTAAGCTGATGACTAGAAATCTCTTTCAAACCTGCTTTGTTACATATTATGAGCTTAACTCCCTCTGCTCACAGCGCTGGCAGGGTTGGCATGTGCTCCATTGAATCAAATGGGATGTGAAGGACTGGGCATCCCGGGTCAGGGAATTTCCATTGCAAATGATTGCTGCTGAGCTGCTAAGGCAAGGCTTTCTTTTTGTTCGGCATTTAGACAAACATACAAACCGGGACTGCTTTCAGGCGGTATTGTATCAGTGTCAGAGGGACCCACACAGATGTGCACACAGGAAGATGTCAAATATTCTCTCTCAGTCTTGGAACGCATTGTAAAGTTTCCCATGAAGCTTTGATTGAACATGTCTGGGGGATATCTGTGCTGCTAAAACACTGGGTTCAGTGTTTGTGTGGATATCAACAAAAACACTGAACACTGCTAAAGCAGGATTTTTAGATGCAATAGAAAAGTTTAGACCTGTGGCGTTACCCTGCTACATATACGTTTCTTTCGGCTCCTTCATTATTCCCACGGGGTCACCACAGCAGACGGAACTGGATTTTTTTGATTTGGCACCAGATTTGGCATCTGGATGTCCTTTCTAACACAACCCTCCCAGGGATTTGTGTCTCCTACTGCTCTCGAACCAGGGATCTTTTGTTTGTTAGACGAACGTACCCTATGAAGCTGCCACTAATGATGAAAAATATTGTTTGAAAATGTTAGGTTTTTCCTGTTCCTAACAAATAAGTTTTCTTTGATTAAGACTCATTTTGTTTTAGATTTTTACTTTTTAGCTTTCAACACTGTTTTTTCCCCCTCCCTCTTGCCGACACACATTACTTCTGTTTTTGTTTCCTGACTGTGAAAAGCCTGTCATGCCGTGCACCACAGTTTTGTCATTTACTGATGTAATGTGGGGACAAATTAGAAGCACTTGGTTTAATGCGTAAGAGCTATTTGCTGCTCCCTAACTGTTGCCATGTAAAACGAGTTGACATAAAGTATGAATAAATGAATCGTGCAGCACTGGTGTTGCATTTCAGTCGTTAGTATTTGCACTGGCCTAACAATAATATCAGCAATATACATGCAAAATATTAATAGAATGGGCCAACTCTAAGTACTTGGCTAAGCAAAGAGTTAATGCAAGTCCTTTTACCCCAGTTCATACAGGCTACTGCTGTTTGTGTGCAGCTTTAAATAGCAGCTGCTGCCGCCCATGCCACTTTTAGAAAGAGGTCTTTGAATGACAGAGAGGAGCAGCCAATGGGAGCAGCGCAGCATATGCAGCTGAACATATGGAAGCTGACATAGATGTGAACGAGACATTCAATTATAATTCCTCTCTGAGCAATCGTTTTACATATAGCATCAGCAGCAGCATCTGTAACTGAGGCTTATGGGAATTTTTTTTTGCAATGCAGAGCAGCGGTTTGGAAAATGACAGGCAAGAAGTTTGAGGTCAAAATGCAGTTAACAGTTAGAGTCATTATTTAAAAGTCTTTTCATTGTCTTGATAACAGAAAATACATAGTAGAAAGCAACAATGTATATATTTTCCTGGATATCAGTATCAAGTTCTAGTGTCATGGCTGGCTGGCTGGCTGGCTGGCTGGCTGGCTGGCTGGCAGGCAGGCAGGCAGGCAGGCAGGCAGGCAGGCAGGCAGGAAGGCAGGAAGGCAGGAAGGAAGGAAGGAAGGAAGGAAGGAAGGAAGGAAGGAAGGAAGGAAAGAAAGAAAGAAAGAAAGAAAGAAAGAAAGAAAGAAAGAAAGAAAGAAAGAGAAAATCAAAGAGCAATCCACTGGGCCTTCAGTGCCTCAAATAGTGGAAGTGCATAAAGATCACTGAGTTCACTCTTGCAACCAACAACTGAAGAGTTGCCATTTTTTATGGTTAACTGAGGAATTTTAGAGTTATTAAAATGAGCTCTTTTTCTTGAAAATAGCGAGGAGGGACAGAAGACAGTTGGACAGTGAGCCGAGGGCATTGACTGCATAGTTGTGAAATCAAAATCTTCAGGAAGTTCTGGGGATACATTTAGCAGCAGACAGACTGAATGCACACATACAGAATACTTTTTTTTTCTCCATGAATTGAGCATTTTTATACTTTCACAGTATTTATATAGTGCCTAAACACAAGACACCTAAACAACACAATTTTCTACAATGTGGGACATTCAGTGCATCCTACATAAAACAATTGCTCTTTCCCCGCCTGCACATTGCTTCTTATCCCAGCGCGGAGCAAATATCACACTTTATCGTGCTGTGACATTTCAGTGGAATCGATAATTTGGTCTGCCACGAACTGCTGCTGCAGTGTTTTACACTTTGCATAGGGCACATCTTCTAATGGAAACATGGTCTCCACTTAAACTAAATTCAATTGCTTCAGAGGATTACCATCTCTACTGAAGCATGTAATAACCAAAGGGTCATATCGTCATCATAACTCAACAAACCATAATCCGCCACTGCATCTTAAATGGCTTTTAAAGTGTGTCAAAGTCCAAATTGTTGCCACCAGTCATGTATTTAATGACTATGCCCCTCCACTAAAGTGCCAGTTTGCCAGTTATTCGGCCCAGCTTTGAATGCTCTATCCCCTGTTGGGTTGTAGCCTAGATTGAGATGTGCGAAAAGCCCGAGAACATTTGGGATTGATTCGTGGCTATTTTTACTTGTCCTACTTGAAATAAATGGTTCAGATACTCACAGGAAGAAGTCAGGCACTGAAAGGGCTTATTGAACTCATAAAAAAATATCACTGGAAAGCTAAATGGTGTTGGAAAAGGGGATGCTTCAGTGTAGAGGTTTCAGAGAAAAAAAAAAGCACCTTTTAATAGCAGAAAATAATAAACTGTGGAGTATATCCTCTACCCATTAGCCTGTTATTGAAAGACTGCTGGTATTCTGAAGAGCGAAAATGAACATGCTGGAAAATGCCCATGTGAGCACACACACCAGACAGGCTTAATAAAAGGTATGGTGAAGAAGAGGTCTCATGTGACCTCGCACCTTGACAAACTCAGTTCACGCAATAACAGCATTTCCAACAAAAGCCACACACATACAGAACTCCTCTTCACCAGAGCAAAAATTACTCCTCTTATTAAGACACAACTCTGGAGAGAACACAGGCCCTCAACAACACTCATTACCTTAGCATATAGCAAGCAAGCCACTGTTCGGCGTTGCTGGCGCTACAATTATGTTAGCACTGATGACTATCATCACAAGCATAATAAACGCTCTATGGGAGCACTGACATTATGGAAGATGGTTATGGGCTCTCCTGTGGAAATCTCTTGCTGCCATTGCCACTTCTCTGTTGTACTGAGTCACACAAGCACGCAAGGACACACACACACACACACACACACACACACACACACACACACACACACACACACACACACACACACACACACACACACACACACACACACACACACACACACACACACACACGGGCTGACTGTAAAGCTAAACTGTGTATCTGGTCTAGGTGCTATGAAAGGATTCAGTCACTTCACAGACCGGCCATCCACTTGCTGTGACTGGCACAAGTGAGTGGGAACAAAGGAGTCACTGTGGCTGTCACACACACTCCTCGTTACACTCACCCTTTGCCCTGCCAGCTGTCTCTCCGTCCCCTCCCACTGTCCCCCAGCTGTGGCTATACATCAAGCAATCCGCAATTCAATGCACACACACACACACACACGCACAAACACACCCACAAGCACACATCTCCTGGGTGGCTTCAGGACCTGGTCTGACCAAAACACTCTCTTCCTCCCTGCTGCATGCTCACTGCCTATCTGCCACACTGAATGACTGACTGACTGACCGCACTGTTGGAGGCACAATGTTATTCACCAACCACCAACGGCTCATCAGTGTCACACCACTGCACACACCCACAACACATGAACTCATGTGTGTCACGGATAACACGGTGAGGCTTATGTTTGAGAATATTTTCCATGTGACGCTGTTTTTGTTGCTTTTAAAGTACTGTCTCCAAGATGCTTGTTATTGTTCTCTCTCTTGCCTGTTTGGCTTATGTCCCCAGCCACTTTCCGCATACTACGCCCTTTCACCACAATGCCCTCCCCTCCTCTGACAGATGCCCCATGCCCCACCGCTGGGCTCACCCTTTAATTTGTTAACCCCCAAGCTCTGCCCTAAGCTTCCCACTATCCACTGCCTTCCTATTATTTATTTATCCCTCCCATCATTTTTTTTTTAAACCATATGCTACACCCATGCCCTCCCCTCAGTATGTTTACCCAGTGACAGGCCTCGGCCCGGCCCGGTCAGTCCCAAACCAGTGACAATGCCAGCTCAGCCTCCACCCTAGCAGTGTGGTGACTGGCCACAGCTAAAACACTTTCATCCTGTGTGCATCCCGAGCCCAAGTCATACAAAAGCTATTCATTTGGGCTTCACCCATGCTTTATAATTGTCAAGTTATGTAGTAAAATTGAGGGCGGGGGCTTTGCTTGTGGTACAGTGGCAGCAAAAGCAGAAACGAGCCTGAAGTCTGGCTATTTATAAACTGGGGCAAAGGATTCAGAGGTTCACTTTTGCCTTTTATGGGTTAATTGCTTGTAACCCACATTTATGTGAAACAGAGGGACAGAAAAAGAGAGACGAAGAAAGAGGGAAAGAAAAACACCAGTGGTGGGCATTCCACAGGCCAGGCTTTCATTGCTGTGGGTACGATGTCATTGGAATGATGTAATCGGTGCATATCAAGCCCTCATACTGTACATCTTTTCACAGAGTGTATGGAAACAGACACAGTTTGTTTCAGCTTGTCAGGCTGCCTTGTAATTCACACTGAAAGCACATTAATATCTAATAACATTACAGTGAGCTGTGGGGTTCTGTCTGTGCTTCTTGACCTTTCTCTTCGTGCTTTCTGTCAACAGGAAATGGATCAGTTTACATGCAGATATTGGCAGGAAGTGGCTTACCTTCTACCTTCTGTTCAGATGAGGCCTATCTTTTATAGTACCATCCACTTTAAGTGCACACCACAGTTGCTCTTCACACAGGAAACCCTACTTTGTATGTAACAAACCTTCGCTACTTTTACAGTGTCCTGCATCTGACACTATTATTGCAAAACTGCCCTCGGTATTTCCTGTACCTTTCTTCTACTTTGCTGCCTGGGCTGGAAAATGCAGCTAGACAAGTCAAACACTCACGCACACACATCGAAAATACAAACACTGGGTGTTAAGCTTCCCCTCCAGACAACAAAAGAACAGACGCAGCAACAAGCCCCGAAGGCAACATTAAACCCAGCTTGTCTGCCACTACAATACCCCTCTTCTTTCAATAGAGAGCCATGCTGTGACCAAGCGAGCTGAGCTGTATGTGTTATTCCTCACTTCAACATAGCAGGGTAAAAGATAAGGGCAAAGCCCACAGTCAACGTGTGACATCCACAGGAAATGGAAAACTCTGATGTGTGGCCAGCACAGACTAGCCAGGGTGACACGGGGTAAGACAGGTGGTTTACAGATGGAGAATTTGAGCAAGCCACAAATGGCAGCAGAATCCCAGGCTCATCACAATGATTCAGCTGAGTCTGAGAGACACAAAACACTCCTTAGTGTTTATTCTCAGATGGCACAAAAAACCCGTATCTATAGACACAACAGCATGGCTGGCAGGATTAGCAAGAAGCAGAAACACTGATAAGAACTAAACATGGAGACAAAATATTTGTCTCTGCCGAAGAAAGCCATCTCCCACATGGGTGCCTTGACATAGGCAAACTCGGCTTTTGACAATTATGCATTAATTTTGCTGTGAAGCCAGCCTGCACGCTTATGCTGTAGTAATTTCTCAGCTCATAAGGCAGAAAAGGGGCAAACAGAGAGGTTTTTAACATGCATCTGTATTTCTAATAAACAAGCCTGGGCAGTTTGGTGAAACTATTTTTTTTTTTCTATCTTTCATAGTTCATCAAGGTGGGTGAGGCAAGTTGATGTTTGCGCCAAACATCCATTAGCTTTCTGCTTTGGCTTCACCTGCTGACCTGATGTTCTTTGACAGCTCGACATCCCCCAAGCAAAGGCTTTGGTAGGCCTTATTTTTGCAGTGCCTGTCTCCAGATAAAATACCCTGCTCCAGATTTTCTCCTTGCTAACAAGTGATAACACTGCCATCAGGGTGTGACAGTAATTATGCTTTGGGTTTTTTTTTGTTTTTTTTCCGGCTGCTTAAAGCCAACAGAAACTCACCTCAGGCTGCTACAGAGCTTTACAGTGGCAGCAAGAGAGATGACCAATGAGGCTTGGAGCAATGACGCCCTGACGAATGCTGCTACTGCTGCTGCTGGTGGTCAGTGTGTGGGCAGTGAGGGTCAGAGACTGGGCAATATGGATTTGTATAAATGGAACGCTCTGGTGAAAACATGAAGGTAGAAGATGAAGAGGAGGCAGAAACACTGATGAGAATGCAAAAAAAGAGGAGGAATTAAAGTCTTTAGGCCAATTTATCATCTCCATTTGCGCAGCTCTCCACCTACATACAGTAGAAGGATTATACAAATGTAACCAACACAGAGGGTATGGAGATACACTTGCATGCAGCCTTCCAACAAGCCAAAAGCCTGTGGCTTCTGGCTGATGATGCAGTGAGTAGGTCAAGCAGTGACTGGGTAAAGGGTTGGCCTGAACCGGAAAGGCAACAGCCTCACCAGAGTTCGCTAAAAAGAAGAACTATGACTTCTCCTCCCCGCCTCAGCTGGAGCAAAGAAAACGGGATTAACACAAACAAAACACGAACAATAATAGAGTACATTTGTGGTTGTTCCACATATTTCTGTAGCACCACCAAACGGCTGGAACAGGCAGATGTGCAACGTAGAGTCTTTAAAAGAGAGGCATAAAGAATGGGTATCCGAAAGATGCAACCACAAGAGTGGGAAATATCAAAGTGTTTCGTTTCCCGTATGCCATTCCGTGTATTGGTTTATTCAGAGAATCAGACACAGCTCCAATATCAAGCAACACATCTTCAATCCAAGGCTTACAGTACCCGGGCCCAACAGAATGAACCAGCTGGTGACCTTGGCATATTATGAGAGCTCCTCCACTCCTCAGTCTCCTCTCTGTAGATGTAGCCTTGACTTGTCTAATAGGAAACACTGCTGCAGTGACATCACAGGGGGGCCCGCATCACACCAGAATGGGTTAAAATTCGCAATCTCAGCCCATACATTAATTATACAGCACATTTAGCCAAGCACTATTGCACCTGTCCCCTCACCTCTATGCTTATATTAACAGAAATAACCAGAAATGAACAAGCTGGCAGCAGCAATAAGCAATAAAGCAAGCACCTCAAAAGAACTACTACCTCGAAATGTGTTTATATTTTTTTGCATTAAGGCTTGTGAGGCATAAAACACCATTTAAGAAAACTGCAGGTACTAATTTTGCCACTATCTTGTATTTTTTTTTTTTTTTTTTTTTTTGGTTTCCTTTCAGTCACAGGAAGCATTAAATTAAGTTTTAACAGAGCCGTTTTTAACCTATCCATAAATCAAAGAAAATTGAGACTTCATAATTGCTCAAATTGACTCTTAGAATAAGAAGAATGATAAAGAGAGGAACCCACAAAAAAAAAAAAAAAAATCATTGGAAATGAAGGGTAAAATAAGTTTGTTGGTTTCTTACTTTAACATTAATTCACTGTTATTCACATTTGCAAGTTTTAAAAGGACATGTTTGGGAAATTCCTCCAAGAAAGCTCTGCTGCATTTAGATGGAGGTCCCATAAAAAGTTCTAAAAGACAGCAAAGAGAGTCCTCAAGTGCCTGTTAAATTTATAGAGGGAAAACCCAGGACCCCTGAGGACTTATCGAGACTTTGCTACCTCCTGTCTCACCCCGTAACTGCTGAGCTTAAAACGTACAGCACTGAGGAGCCGTTTTCCCACATGCACCCAAACTTTTTAAGACACAACTTGACGGCGGCACATGTGATAATATTAAACAGTCTTTAACTTGCCAGCCTCTTAGGACAAAGTCTTTGTGATGTGTAACTGCACCCTTGCGAGAATAGCACAGGTAATCGTATAGTAAAAATCATAGCAAGCGAGTGAGTGGGCATCCTCTATAATGCCTCATGCACACTCTGTCCAGGTAGTCCCCTCACTTTAAACCAGAGTGTTTCCACTAGTGAAAATCCATCTGAAGTGGTCATTTTATGGAGTTCAAGTATGAAAATTGTTGAAGTAAAAAGCAGAATGATAGTAACCTTTGGTGGCTGCTGTTTAAAAAAAAAAGAAAAAAAGTACTCCACTTATTGCACCATATAACATTGTCAGACCCATAAAAGACAATTTAAAGAATTGTTAAACTCCATGCAGCAGAACCATATATATATATTTTTTCTCCCTTACATTAGTTTTCCATACCAAAACCTGGCACTTACACTCCCAACAATGGGCACAGTCTGGTCAGAGATTTGGGTTTGTTACGCCACATGTGGATAAAGTAGCATAGAGCCACTATCCTCAAGCAGAGAGACAGAGGTCTAGGAGGCTCAATACCCACCCAGTATTTAAATAATCCCCAGATTCCATGCAGCTCCCTCTGGATCCAAAAGGCCTTTATTTATGCAGTTTTCTTCACTTATGCAATAGTTCTCCAAAACTGACTTTGATATTTGCAACTGGTAGGGCTCCTCTTTAAAGAGTATACATCAGATGAAAGTCCAATAAATCCGTCAATAATTTTTAGTTATTTTACTATGAGTGTTTGCCTTTCATGTGTAAAGCAAACAAGTTCATAAAACTCTCTCTCGACTTCCACAAATCTAACATCAAAGGGATCATAACCCCCCCCAAAAAAAAAAAAAAACAGGAGCACAGTTCAAGAAGAGCAGCGTCGAAAACTAGGACACCTCCATTGACTCAAGCTCACTTAAGATACAAGTGGACAAGATATTTAAGAACCTAAAGCAGAGGTTTATACAGTTTTGCTAACTAAGTGCCAGTTTAGGAAGCCTCACAAGAGAAATGCACACCTCAGCTTGGTGACTGTCCTTTTTTTTTTAAAGTGGTTTATAGTTTTTTAACCATTAGTGAGTAGCATAGTAAATGTACAGCAGTGCATTCCTTCTCTTTTTGCAGGCTTCCCAAAAACGTATCATGGGTAGCTACTGGCCAAAGACACCTAAAGGAATTTACATTCCCATGTCTGATCCCTTTCTAAACTACTGAGATCAGGGTTCAGCAGTGACCTGTGTGTGTTCCTCACTGAGTGTTTGCAGATCATATTTTTATGGACCGAGAGGAAGAGGCAACAGATGTACGGATGCAGCCATCCGTATATGGACGGCAAAACACAGATTAGGTGATGACCCACAATATTAAACACCACCCAAAGGGCTCAGAGACACACGGGGAAAAGCTATAATTAGTTTACAATGTAATAAAACCTGGTTTAAGCACCTGGGTCATACTGACACACCAGCAGCTGTGAAAATGACTCAGGCAAGCGTTGGAGAAAAATAAAAACTGACACAGCAGTGAAATTCGGCAAATCTTTGCAGCACCTGTGCACACGTGCCATAAATCATGCACTGAGCGATGCTAGAAACACACAACACATAAGCACGATCCCACTACACCAGACCCTAATGCCCACTCAGAGCTTGGGCATCCTACAAAGTGGCTAACTATAAATGTAAAGTCTTCTCAAGCCTCTCACACAGCTAAGTGGGGATATAGTCGACCGAGAGGCTATCTATTCATTTATCCTACTGGGTCAGTAGGCTTTAAGCCTGAGAGCCTCTTAGCTGAAAGATGCTAAATACTACAAACACAGAGAAAGAGAGCTGGCTAACCTCTCTGTCAGTATTTACAGATCTCTGCGGCAGTACCACAGCTGGAATGCAGCGGGCTGAGTGAGCATGCAGAGGGATCCGTATCAGTTTCTGGGTCATCTAGGGCCGCTTCGTGCCACATGCATGTAAGTCTAGACTTGGACTGAAAAATTCACCAGTGGATGCTCTCCGCTTAAACTGATTCATATTCTAAGAATGGATGAGCGTAGTGCCCGAGGAACAGGATATGTATAGTTACACAAGCAAGGTTAAGGGTCAAAATGTATTCATGAGTGTGTTGCCTTATGCAACCACCAAGACAACACGGTTTGTCATAAAACAATAGGTTTTTCCATCCGCTTTTCTTATTTACTCTCATAGAGCTGCTTGGCTATGAACTTAGCCCGAAGTGACAATCAGTAAAGTAAATAGCAGAACATGGCAGCAGTACCGATGAGATCTCTCCTCACCCATCTATGTCTGATTGGCTGTCTGGCACCTCCCCGTTGCACCTTCAGTACTGACACACTGTTTTAATTAAGTTCATACCACAGGGAGCAATTATGCAAGGCAACATTCAACTAATTTGGAACTGCAAATTAATCTACCCCGAAGCTGCACAATGACAGGCCTATCTATGAGTAGTGGAAGCAAATTTTTTTTTTTAAAAAAGGAGACATTTTTGTTTTAATAATAATTTTGTCTGTCTAAAAAAGAAGACAAAAAGTGACAGAGTTCATCTAAAGTTGTGTGTGTTTTTTTTTTTAACTGAGTTCATATTTAATGGGCACACAAATGTGTTTTTAGCCTAAAACACATGACTTTTAGAATCCCCAAAACAGAGACTTTTGGGAATGCTGCTGCTTTTGTTTCAGTTTCAAAACTCCCAGATTGAATTTTGCTCTTGACAGAGAGAAACAGAGAACTTTGGCAACAATAACAGAGACCAAGTGGGTCTTATTAGTCAGTTTGTGCCCTGCAGTTAAATGCTGCATTTTATTCTGCTACTAGTCCCTATGAGCGCAGTGTACCTGAATGGCAGCTCACTATAGGAGACAGAGATTATTTCTGAACAGGTGCTAAAAACGCTCCTGGGATGAAGATCGCTTCAGTTTTAAAACGCTGTTTTAGAGAGAAGTTGCATTTGTGTGGCTGCAACTTAAGATGAACAAACAGCGAGCCCGGGATACATCAGGGAGAAAACAATTTACATACCTCCACTTCCCTTGGGGAGCAACAACAGAGAGTGAAATAGTAAATGGGGCAGTTTGGTGTGGAGGGGGGGGGGGGGGGGGGGGGGGGGGGGGTGGTGTAATGCAATGTGAGTGAGCAGCTGAGAGGAAACAGCAAGAGGCGGATAGCATGTGTGAGAAAGGAAGCATAATCAAGGGAGCAAACTAATAAGAAAAAAGGCAAGAAAGAACGGTGTGTGTGTGTGTGTGTGTGTGTGTGAGATTGGGGGGGGGGGGGGGGGGGTTGTCAGATGTGATGAGTAGGAAATTAGCTGAGTTGCACTTCAGGAAGCAGTGAGAAGATGCCAAACAGCATCAAATGGGTACAGAGAAGGATCTCACTTGTTCACTTGTGATGCAACTCAAAGAGGCAAGGGCATGCACCCATCCTCACCCAAAACACCTCTCCATTTCAGCCTCTGTGTACTAATCGGATTTCTTGGGTTATATTTCAGTGTTTAAAACAACAACAACAAAAAGAACCAAGTACTCAATTTTAATTCCATCAATTTATTTGGTGAGTCACTGCTGCTACATTTCATCATCTAACTTTGTTTTGCTCTTGCGTTGCAACTCCATCTCTGCTGCTGATTTTTTTTAAAACCCTCTAGAGTTAAAGAAATATTTATTCAGGCAAGGGGAGCTAACAAGATATGGAGGTTTACTGTGGCTAATAAAACTTGCTTTGGCGCGCGTGTGAGTGCATTCTTTTTAGACATACAGGTCCCTCGTGTGAATGTTAACCTGAAATATGACACTCTTCAGTTTTGAAGCTGGACTAACACAGGGAACTTCACACACACACACACACACACGCATAGGGTGAGTGGGAGAGAGCACTACAGGTAGTGGTTTGTTCCCCAGTACGGTTTGTAAATGGCCTTCTTTGACTGGTAAAGCTGTGCCAGACCTCTGCTGAAAATTTGTAACTCACAATCACACACAGTCACAGGGTGCACATATAGGCACATATAGGCCAAAAACGCACAATCCTGCACAGAAGCCGCCCCCCTGAAAAGTGCATTTTCACATCTATTAATAACCTTATGGACATCTATCACTAAAGTTTAAAAAACCCTCTACTGAATCCCTTCTAGTCAAGTTCTGCATGAGCTGCCCATGTAACTGCGTCTGAGGCACGACTGCATCTGTCCCTGTGCTTTTTCTTCTAGGCTATATCTGCCTGTGTTTATTGTCAAGTTGACACGATGACGCCAACATGCTTGCGGTTCCATCACAACAGGGATGTCTTTGCTGGCTAACAGGGCGTATAAACGAGCTCTCACTCTACCAGAAGTTGCCCAGAGGGGCAGAGGGTCCGAAAGAAGGCAACAACGCAGACCTGGGGGCGCACAATGACTGATGTGACGAGGAGAGAGCTGAGGCACGCCGTGTGCTGTTGTGGTCTTTTATATGGCTACAGATTGAAATGAAAAAGGAATAATGAACCAGTGGTTACCAAAGTGAGATTCATGGAGAGTCGGGGGCTCTTTACAGACCACGATGGCATCAAATTGGTAGTTTCTCATCTTCAGCACTGATTCACCCCCCTCTCATCTTATCTTCAGCTTTAAAAGCATTTTCAGGGAAGCATTACGGAATTGTTCCTCATTTCACTGCAGGGAAGACACAGTGTGATGGATTTGTAGCCGCACACCGGAATCAAGTCACAGCAATCCTGTCACAGGAGGTTTTTTTCAAATGTACATGTGTGTTTACACCCAGTTTCCCTTTTACCTATGGGTTTTTTTTAACCTATTCATCATATACTCTCAATCACAGCATGAGGTGCTGAGATAATAATAATTCCTATCCAGAGATATCTGCATATGAATTTATAGAATCTGTAGACCAGCGACAAGATTTCAGTGCCAGAAGCTTTTTTTTTTTTTGGCTTTGGCTGCAAACAGTAAACGGTCTGTAGGGCGAATAGAAAAGGAATGCACTGGAAGAATCAGCTACCATTTGATTGGCATTTAGGCTTTTAATTACTTTTAGCAATGTATCTGGATTCGCTATTAGATTATGACCAGTGCATAGAACAGGAAGTTTTGGCTCTGATATATCCAGACATCCGCTGGTTACATTGTAAGGACATTTCATATGATAGTTTAATGAAATCAAAATTGATACACATCTCACTTTAGCTCCACAATCTTTCCTTATAAGCGCAATTGGAGATGTACAGCTTGGGGATGATGCAGCCCCAGCATTGCTTATCTACAATATTAATATACTTTCTGCTCTAATAAAGAAGAAGAGGAGCTACTTAGGGCCAAATCTTTGCAAAGAGAGGTCTAATGTGCTCTAATTTGCTGTTTATTTCCCCAAGAGTAAGGCGTTCGCGGGCATGAAAAACAAAGCAGAGACACCGAGAATGATTAAATCAGCAATGAGAAAAACAGATTAACTATTCTCTACTCAAAGACATGGGATATGCAGCTAGTGGACGGGTGGGGCGTGGGGGTCACAAATCATCAAAGTTTGGGAAATAAACATTAACATTAATTAAAGGGTCAGATGAAAACTCATAGGAAGTGCTGCAGCGGTTTAAACAGAGAGAAGTGAATTAAACCACTTTTGATATCACAGGTTTTGATCCGTCTTGAAGAGAGCAGATAGCTTTGACATGCATCAGAGGCTGCCCAGCTTTCTCTCTCTCCCTTCTTGCCTAATCACAGGCCCATGGTGCGGCCAGCATGCCGGGCTGGAGTTACACACCGCACACCATTAAAGCAGCTCTTTAATTAGCAGAGGGGAGAGAGAGAGAGAGACCGAGGCTTCTATAAACGTACCGCTTTTTGCATGAGGCGAGCAGCGTGCACTTCAACAGCCAAGCCGGGAAGAAGCAGCCGAGGTCGCTGCGTTTCTGCTGCAAACACGCAACTTGCAGCGTTACTGTGCACTTGTTTCAAGAACGGGGGGTTTAAAAAAAACCCACTAAATAAGCACGAAGATTGAATTTACTGGCAGTTTCATTTATTCCCCGCAGTTCAACAGACGTGTGTGAGAGAGCGGAGTGAGCAGCGATGCTTTAAAAAAAAAAAAATCAGAAACATCATGTCAATAAAAGAACAGCGCCTAAAACCGCTGTGAGGCCACTAAAAACAAAGTAGCGACAGGCAGGAGGAGAAAGCCGTGAGAGCAATCACACTTATTATCTTGCTCCAGCGTAACAGACAGAAAACACGGGCTCACCGAGGCGAAGCGCAGCGAACACACAACACACACCGCGAACCCCGAACATTTTTAGCGCAACAACGCGAAGGAAGTGAGGCGGAATTTCACCACCAACAACATCTCTGCAGGAAGAAGAAAACGGGCTTTGACCAACCTGACGACGCGAGGACACTTCTTCCAGTAAAGCGCCGATGTCGGGAGTTTGCGTGTGTTGTGAATGTGTGTGAGCGTGTCACTCGCTGGTGTTTCCTCTCCTCGCTCTCCCTCGCTCTCTCTCCTCTGCCGTAGAGATAGTGCTGATGTTTCCACTTCCTCTTTTCTTCTGCCGTCTGCTGGCTGGCTTGTGATGCCAAACAGAGGATGCGTGAATGCATCAAAGCAGCCGAAAACTCAAGGAGTCACTGGTTAACGGGGGGGGGGGGGGGGGGGGGGGGGGGGGGGGGGGGGGGGGGGGGGGGTCATTATTTCATCATTTTACCCCAAAGTTGAGTTAAATGTGGTTAATAACTGTATCAATTTCAATGCCCAAATGCAGAAAGGGGATATGAGCTTGGCTCAGGCTGGTAACAAACAAAGGAGAGTGCACGCGCGCGCGCGCACACGCACACACACACACACACACACACACACACACACACACACACACACACACAACAGAGTTCACTTTTTCCAGTTTATTTAATTGAACATGTAGTGAGAATGTGTGTGAAAGTGTGGGGTGTCATTGGTGCGTGGTCTGTACGGATGAGTGGAGGTGTGTGTAGGGTGTTGGATAAGGATGCAAGGCCAAAAACCCGCGGGATCGTGAAGAAGTGGAAGCTGAAAAAGCAGAAATCATCTTTTCTAATGAAAAAATAATAATTTATCTTCTCAAAGGCATTTGATATCACTGTTAGATTAGATTAATTTCCAGATGAGCAGTAAGTTGAAAGAACGTTCCTAAAAAATGACAATTTTCTGGGATATACACAAAACACAATTTATGCTGCTCTTTGCTGATTTATGGCCACTGACTAAACCACAATATGAGAGCATATTAAAAAAAAGGATGGTGGCTAGCTGGAAATTGTTAAATAATAATAATAATAATAATAAAGGGTTTATCCGAATTAAATAAAAACAGGCTGGAAGAAAACACTGAGAGTGATCATGAAGTGTTACACAAAACACTTAAATGTTACTTCATATTCTCACTGATTTGACTCTTTATGTCTTAAAAACCACACCATCCTTCCTAAAGAAGGGTCTTCCCAAGAAGACTAAATGTATTTTGCAGTTCATCTTTAACGACATTTGCACAGAGAATTTGCAAGGCTGAAAATATATGCATGCTTGGAACAATCTGGTAAAAATATAACTGGCTTCAACCTCCCTGAGTGAACAGTGGCTCTTCCACATCAACATGACAAACGGGGCCTGCTATGCGAACAATTTAACACATTATACCTGACAAACAACTCAAATCCGAAGGAGACGTCTTTTTTTTTTTGCTTTCCACAGTAACTGATGAAACAAAAGCAGATCGGCCTTCAGTCTCTCGGGAGAGGAAAGGCAAACAGGAACATTGCTTTCAATAATTCATGGTTATTGAATGCTCTCTGTCCTCCTGTTTGGAGGGTGGGATTATGACCTTCTTGTGTTACTTTCTGTCGGGAGCAACTGCTTCACAGCATAATGTTGCAGTTTCTTATGATTTCCTTGGTACAGGACACTCTGTGAAGACCTACAGCACATCAGACTACAGCGTCTCTGAGCCACCACATCCCTTTAATTTTGATCATTAATTACCTGCTGTTTGTGATACCAGTATGTGTGCCATTTGTGTGTGGAAGAGAAAGAGAGTAGTGTACAGCAGGCAGTTCTGCAGCTCATTCTCGTCTCCGCTCAGCGGGAGCAGCAGCAGGAGGATTAATACAGGAGCCCCGTACGTCCTGGCAAACAATCTGGAGCGACACACCCAGCAGAAATCTCTTAGTCCCTCATTCTGTTTATTTTTCTCTCTGCGAAAAACACAGGATGCAAAGCTCTGCCTGTTTAAATGACAGCCCGCGTCCTCGACTAAACTGTGAATTTGACTCCATAAATAGGCTGCGAGGACAAGCACACCTGACCCAAAAATCTGAGGCAGAAAATGGATTACTTTGTGTTTTGAAGAGCATCAACACACTTTTTTTTTTTTTTTGAAAGCACACAGATCTGAGTCAAATAACAAATCTTTATTTGACCTGCGAATGCTGCATGAGCATACTGAGCATGCTTTACATTGGAATATAATATATTCTAAATCAGACTTTCCTTTTGGAGAAGCAAACAAAAGCGCTCTTTTATCCCTCGGTGCTCTTGCATCATTCGGTCACTGTGACCTTTGCATCCTCGATTCAGAGTTGAGAGGGCTCAAGACTAAATCAAAGTGCTCACAGATGAAACAACACTTTTACCTTTCAAACAGCAAACAGGCAGCGGAATAGTTTCAAGACAGCCCACGCCACTAAAAAGCACCGCATGATGCATTCAATCAAGTGGAGACTCACAGTGCAGTGTAATGCAAGCCAGTAAAATGCAGAGTCACTCTCATTTCTAGCATTGCAGTTAGAAGGTAAGCACTGGACTGATTACTTTTTATAAATGTCACTTGACACTTGTGTAACCCGCTCTGATTTGGACACATCCTGTTTCACAAACAATGATCGAACCTCCATTCACATGTCTGGTGTGAAACTTCAATGTCATAACAACTAACACTATTGTCTACTAATTGTCTACTTTCTTTTGTTTTATTATTTTGGAAAACAAATCCAGATGACAGGTACCTGAACAGCTGTATATTTCTGTTATCTTCGGGGGCTCGATTAGAGCGTTAACAGAACAACGGTGTTCAGTTTAAAGTAAAAATAATGGGCACTACCAAAGAGCAGGGCCTTAAAAGTAGTGGACACAGTAGAGAAAGTCAAACGAAATAAAACATGTTACAGTCAGTGACTGTCTAAACTCTTCAGTCCATAAATGATGCTCCTACCTTTAGACTTGTCTTCATTCAGACTGACATCAAGTGATTAAACGGGCCAGTTGAGAAAATCCCACGTTTTGATCCTGAAGCACTCCTTTGGTTGCTTTGCCCATTTATTTAGGATCACTGCAGAACGATGAAGTGTTGTCCATTGAGTTTCAGTGCATTTTGCTTAATTAGAGCACACAGAACGCTCATATAGACCACCCTGTTACATTCAACAACAGACCAACAATAACAATAGATGGCACTGTGCCAGTTGCTTTGGCAGCCATACATGCTCAGACTATTACAGGAGCACCACCACGTCTGATGATGAATGGGTGCTTCGGGTAATGAGATGTTCCTTGTTCTCTCCAGTTTGTTCTTTCCGTCATTTTTGGGAGAGCTTCGTGTTTTCTTTCAGCATCACACAGAAATTTGTTCCAAACGGATGGTTTTTTTGGCAATTTTGAGTCCTCCGAGGCCTCGGTTATGAAGTTTTCGCTTGATCGTTGACAAGGACTCATGAGATACTGCAGACATAAAAAGTGTGTGTGTGTGTGTGTGTGTGTGGGGGGGGGGGGGTTCTTGGACACACAAATGAATTTCATTTCCTCCGGATAACCTGTATTCCTTTGTATACCAGCTGGTTTTCTATTTTCTTGTTTTTGTGTGTTCACTGGCTGTTTAAAAAAATTTTTATTTTTAATTAACCCAACTGCTGATTTTGGGAAATTAACTACCTTTAATATTTTTGAGAGTCTTTTGAGTTTGATAAATGACTTAAAAAAAATCTTCAAATTGCAACTTGAAGCCACCTATGAGTTCCTTGCCAGTACCAGGTTGGACTCCGTTTACCCCTCAAAACTGCTTTCATTCTTCACGGCATAGATTCAAAGAGGTGCTGGTGCATGATAGCATCACACAGTTTTTGCAGATTTGTTGGCAGCACATCCATGATGAGAACTTCATCCCCAAGGTAGGGTGATTTCATTGTGATTTGAGCTTTGTGGCGCTGTGTGTTATCCTGCTGGAAGCTGCCTCAGAAGATGGGTACACTGTGGTCACAAAGGAATGGACATGGTCAGCAACAATATTCAGGTAAGCCGTGGCACAAAGAGGTCCAAAGTGTGCCAAGAAAATATCCCCAACACCGTTACACCACCACCACCAGCCTGAACTGTTGATACAAGGCAGGATGCATCCATGCTTTCATGCTGTTTATGCCCAATTTCGACCCTACCATCCAAATGTTGCAGCAGAAATTGAGACTCGTCAGACTTCTTTTGTCCAATGTTAGTGAGCCTGTGTGAGTTGTAGCCTCAGTTTCCTGTTCTTAGCTGACAGGCATGGTCTTCTGCTGGTGTAGCCCATCTGCTTCAAGGTTTAATGTGTTGTGTGTTCAGAAATGCTCTTCTGCATACCTTGATTGTAGTGAGTGGTTATTTGAGTTACTGTTGCCGTCCTATAAGCTCGAAGCATTCTCCTCTGATACCAACAAGGCATTTTCACCCAGAAAACTGCAGCTCATCACATATTTTCTCTTTTTGGACCATTCTCTGTAAACCCCAGAGATGTTTGAGTGGGAAAATCCCAGCTGATCAGCAGTTTGTGAAATACTCAGACCAACCCATCTGGCACCAACGCACATTCAATCACTTAAATCGCCTTTCGTCCCCGTTCTAATGCTTGATTTTAACTTCAACAGGTCATCTTGACCATATCTATGTGCCTAAATGCACTGAATTGCTGCCACACGATTGGCTGATTAGATAGTTGCTTTATTGAGCAAATGAACAGGTGTGCCTAATACAGTGACCAGTGAATGTATGTATGAAATTTATGCATGAATGAAAAAGGTTATATTTTTAATACTGTTCTAACAAACTGATGTGAACCAACTTAAAGTTGAATCTTGATTCTTTAACGTTATAGTTTTTTTTAACTGAAATTGAATGTCCCAGGCAGACACTGAGTCTGAAGAATAAAACATGTGTAACTGTTCAAATGCTCCCAGTCTGGACTGCATGTTGAGGCTAAAACACAATCAGCACAGTGAGTCTGGTCTGGCAGCCTGTCTGACCTGTCCCCTGTCCAAAAAGACAGAGTGCTTTAATAAAGACTCTCCACTGACCAAATTCTCTCTACGTGGCACAACCTCCCTCAGAGCTGCTTTCTTTCTGTGACTGCACCTCATCTGGGAGATTCATTGTGCTACTCGAAGAGAGAGAGAGCGAGAGAAAGTCAACACGGAACAAAATATTTCGGGGAAGCTGATTTATCCTAGCTTATTGGCCAGAGCATCAGGAAAAGGACAGACATTAGCCGGAGAAAGTGAGAAAGGAGTCAAGTACGATGCTATGCTCTCAGTAAACAACTACAATCCACTCATGGCTGTATTATCTGTTACTCTTTGATGGATCTGTAATTCCTTACATAAACACATATACTCCCCTGTGTATAAACTACTCAGAAAGCCTAAGTCTCAAATCTAAATGGAAATCTAGCTTGCTTGTTCCCTGTAGGTCTACTGTAATTGTCTCTGTCAGGGTCATTAGGAAGAGGGAATGTGTGGAGTTTAGAAGAGGAGAAGCAACAGACTTCCTCAACTGCAGCTTGAAGAGTAACGCTGGTTTTAAGTAGCCACTGTTGTCTGCTTGCAGTTCCGCTCTTGGAGAAGTCAATTTGATGACTTCTTGATAGTAGGTAAGCACAGAGTAGGGATTACTGTGCTGTGTGCATTAAATGTTTTTTTTTTTTTAATGTATGCTCAGACTGCTAACAGGACAAGATCAAAAGAAAATTGTTGCTTGGCTATAAAGGTCACCCCATTACTCTGCCGTGTAATTTTTAATGGCCAGAATTCTGTGCAGTTTCACTGCACTATCTACAAAACATCAAGCCTAAAGTAACATGAACTGTAGTGTTAATGACCATTTTCCCATATGAACCCCAGACAGTGTCAGAAGAATCAAATCCTTGAATTACCCTCCTGGAAAGACTCATTTGGTTTCGGGAAGGAGTGACGCGTGGATACGGCACGCAGGACACATGAAAACCACTAACTTGCTGTGAACTCCCTGGAATAATTACTTGTCCTGTTCTCACACAGGCTAAAACAGATATTACTCATGGATTTTGTCACTACATAGCTGGAATGTTTGTAGAGGACCTATTAGCTTATTTCCTGTTCCATATTTTTACTCATGGACTCTTACCAGATTTGCTTTGCATGAACTTAAGTTTATTTACATCATACTGGGCCTTGGTGCAGCCTCTCAGTTCATCCAGTTTCTCAAATGAACCATTCACCCCCCCCAAACTTCCCCTTTTTAAGCCAACTTTCTTCCAATCTGCCCTCCTTCGCAGTCGGTTTGAACGGTGGGCGGGTGGGACTTCTACGCAGTCAGAGCTGTCCCTGAGGTGGCCGTATTAAAGACACCCCTCTCACTGACATAATGCCAACACAGAAGTATATTTAAAAAAAACAAAAAAAAACTGACCAGAGCATCGTGAAGCCTGATCTTTCAGCTTAGATATTACTTGCATGTGTTCGTCTCTGAGAAGTTCAGGGCTGCTGTGCATGTCTCTGTATATGGCTATGCAGAGTTCTCAGGATAAGCAAATGTACTTGTGTACATTCTTTCCGCATTTCTGTGGCTGTTTCAGAGCAAATAAGCATATTCCAACCTCAAATCTTTCCAAACATTTATGTACAGTCACAAGCATTCAAACATTTTGGCTTGTGTGGAAAACATTCTAACAGCACCCAAATGTTTAATTTTTTCCACCCATTTTCATTTAATGCAGTCAACAATCAAACATGAATGCAATGACAGGGATAACGAATCCAGTGGAAAATACAATCTCTGAATGTAATTACGTGCTGGATTTTATCTCATTAGAATCTATGTATGAACATTCTTTTAAACCGGAAGGCTCACTCCACACTCTCTGTAGATTCACTGCCCATGCAGCAAATCCTTTCTGACAAACATATGTACCAAGGCACACATACATACTTAAGCTGCTATTCCATCTGACGCTGTGCTGTATGATCCAACAGAGAGGATGCAAAGGCAAGTTGTCAACCTGGGGCACGATAAAATGTCAGGGCAAAGTCATCGTGCTTGGTGCATATACAGTTTTAACCTGCAGAGAAAACGCTCAAGGGGGTCTCCAGGGTGCAGGTCTTGCATTCTGCAGCACAAACTAGCTACATCTGCCTCCATTTCAGTCTCTTTGTATGCATAAAACTGTAATATTAAAGTTCACATATCAGCAAACCCTCAGTCTGAATCAGAACAGTCATTAGTTTTGGACTTGTGCTTTCGCTTCCTCTTTCGCTTCTTTTTGTCCTTCTTCTTTTTGTCCTTCTTTTTCCTCTTCTTTCTGCGATGGTGATCAGAGGAAGAGGAGGAAGAAGAGGAGGAGCTGTCTGACTCAGAGGAGGAAGAGGAAGTGGTGTCCTGGAGCAGTTGCTGCAGCTGCTGGATCCTACAGACAAGAAGTGAACGCGGGAGAGAAGGAGAAGAGGATGTGGCATTAAAGTCAAGTGCAGGGAGGAAAATACAGCTGAGGCATACTGATGCCCAAGTTGGCAAGCATCTCAAATGTCACTGAGCAACACACGTCTTTGTCCCAATACCAGCTTTTCCAGAAGGTGGAATGAGCCATGTGCCCGCTTGTGTTGCATATTTATAGTGATGCTAGTAACACTGTCCAAGTAATCACCAAGACTGCAGGCATGAGAAGGTCATCCTTTCACTTAAATGCATGGCTTGAGCACATATGTAGTTTTGAATTATTCTTTTTAAAAGGTTGCTATTACTGCTAAAAAAAACAAACAGGAGGAGGCAATAATGACTTTATCAACATCTTGGCACACTCTTTTTGGTCATACAATACACATTACACATACTGGCATCTTAAATTGTTTGTTTGAGGCTTTTGGGAAGCCTGACTCATTCAGAGATATTTTCATCTTTTTCAAACAAGTAAAACCTTTTTTTTAAATGTTCATTATTATTGGAGTGCTGATTGCAAAAAAAGTCAATTTTGTAAGAAAAAAGCATCACACAGTTGCTGCAGATTTGTTGGCTACATATCGATGATGTGAATTTCTTATATTCACAGCTCAAATCATTAACTCTGAGATGGCAACAGTTGTCCATACATTTCCACTGAGAAATTAGACCAAATTGCTTCAACTGGGCATCAGTACTTTGCTTGCAAAACCCCATTTCTTAGAGGACAATTGCATCAGCTCGAGACGCGCTGCAAGAATAACGCTGAAGGACACTGCTGTGCCGTGATCAGTTGCGCGTACAGCAGCTGACAACTCAAGTGCAAAAAAGATAAATAGTCTGTGAATTATCAGCCGCCCAAACTAAATTTATACTAAATTGTAAGTTATGCGACAAAAGCTACAGTAAGATTGTGTGTTTTATGGAAACAAGTGTCAGTGTATGCTATTTGGCCTAGCAAAATTATTAGTGTTCATACTGCATTTCTGAGTCACGCTGTAACACGTGAGTAGTGAGGTGACAAGAAAAGTTACACGGCTCTAGTAGAATCCCTCTGCTACAGCGTGGCAAGGCACTTCTTTCCAGGGACATTTGTCCTAAATGGACTGTAACTCTGAAAATACCACCTCTCTTTAGCTTAGGAGAATGTTATTGCTTCATGTGAGGCGCAGTCAAACCCTGGAGAGAATTTTTGAATGGGATGAGGGGCTGCGGATTTTGTCCACATTTCTTACACTGAAGTGGTACTCAGAGAAAAGCTTCTGGGTCACTAATGGTCCAAACTGCTAACAGCAGAAAGGTGCAAACCCCCCAAAACTAAATGGAAAAAAGGGCAATTTGGGGGACACAGATGAAAAAATTAAAAGTCATACACCCCAAAATGGGAATATGCTAATAATCTTAAATAATAATATAAAAAGTGAACCCTTAAAAAAAAAAAAAAAAGCAGGTAATTCTAACAACAAAAACCTCATTTCTGAACCTTTTCATCAATTAGCCAGTTGTGACAAGAGGCTACCATGTCAAGCACATTTTGAGAGACAGCGCTTTATATGCAATTAGAAAGCAGGCTGGCAGAGATTGGACTGTTTCACTTCCCTTTCAAAGAAGATGCCAAAATTAATGTGGCACAGACACGCAAGTAAGACTTCAAAGCACCACTGGCCTTTAAATAACCTTTTTGAAATGCATGCAAAAAACGCACAAGTACGTGTGCTATGCTGCTCTACACACACACACACACACACACACACACACACACACACACACACACACACACACACACACACACACTCACTCTGACAGTGAGGCTTCTTAGTGAACTAACCTCAAATTTAAGCATCCCGGTGTCAAACACTATTTGCTAGAAACCGGCACAAGCAGCCAGCCACCATAAGAGACTTTCCAGGTCATCAGAGATTGTCCCACTCCGCCGAGAGGAAATGGTGGAAAACTGTGAGTTCTCAAGTGTATGATCTAAGTATCCGAGTTTCAAGTCTGTCCTTTAATAGCTGTGGAAAACTGTGAGTCTTTATCTGGGAAATAACATGAACATCAAGCACATAGCAGGAAGATTATTTTACGTACCTGGTTTCCTTTTCATTCCTTTTGTTTTCCCGAATTAAGTCATACATTGGGTCTTCATGTGCCTAATAAAACATAACACAATGTGTCATGAAAAAAAGCTAAGGTGATGTTAAGAGCTGCTACAATTCACATTAGATCCAGGAACTACATATTCCAAACAGTGTTATGTCAGCACTTTTAGGAATTCTGAGACAATACAAGGAAGGAAAATATGACACAGTTGCATTTATGGTAATCATTGCAGGGGCTGAGTGTTCCTGCAGTGAGTATTGTTCCATTAAAAGTATACTGGAACAAGCTGTGTAAAGAGATCTGCTGCCCACATGTGTAAACTAAATGTGACCCTACTTTAACTTGAGTCTCAGACACAAACTTTGTCTCTGTCATGGCTCCACGACAAACACAACTAAGTTTAACTGCACTGACAGCTTCTATAAGGAACTGTGGGTGGGCCAACTTTTCTAAAGCAGTAAACAAACTCACCACCCTGAAGTGCTCCAGTTTCTGGTTGCCTGTGATGAAGAAAGGACACTCCCGATCACCCGTCCTGTGGCCGTAGCGCTTGCACCTCCAGCCTTTACAAAAGGAAAGAAATATCAAGTTTCCATACAAACAAATCAGGCATCATGTACATGGTAACAGACTGGCTATTAAACAGGTATGACAGGAACTTACACTGATTTCCTTCACCCCAAGAACTGTAGTTTGATAAAATAACCCTAACTTGTGGACATATTATCAATTATTCTTTTACTGCTTTCAGCAGCAGTTCAACAGAATATGCTCAGTTGTCATGGTGATGGTAAGTTGCCATAAATGACTATAGATATACACTCACTGGCCACTTTGTTAGGTACACCAATTAAAGTGCCTCTTAACACAAATATGGCAGCAACTTCACTGCATTCAGACATGCAGACATGGTCAGAATGACAAAATGCCAAAGTTCTTGGATTTAAGTGACTGTGAAAGTGGCATGGTTGTTGGTGTCAGATGGGATGGTCTGAGCATTTCAGAAACTACTGATCTACTGGGGTTTTCTGCACACAACCACCTCTTGGGTTTACAGAGAATGGTCTGGGGCAAAAAAAAAAAAAATCCAGTGGGTGGCAGTTCTCGGGGTGAGGGGGAAACCTTGTTGAAGTCAGAGAACCAAGGTATGGGGAAGAGCATCTCTGAGCACAGAGCATGCCAAACCTTGAAGTTGATGTGCTACACAGACATATCTTCTGATGCCTGCTTCCAGCAGGATAACAGGTGATGTCACAGAGCTCACCTATAACTGGCTTCTTGAACATGAATAATGAATTCACTTTACCTTTGGGATGTGGTGGAAAAGAAGGTTTAAATCACGGATGTGCCGCAATAAAACCCTAACTGTACAGAACTGTTAGCCAATCAGAAGAAGACAAACAATTTTGACGCCAAAAAAGGCGAGTGCACACCTTTGATGTTGCAAGACAAAATCTCCATTTTCCTTGCCCACGTTTGAATGAAAAAAATTGTTTCTGAAAATCGTCACCCTGGAAGAATCCTGGAAGTGATCTATAATGCCGTTTACATATGAATGACAGGCCAAAATGCATTGAAAAAGCTACATATACCAAATTACCCATGTACAAGTGGACGGGGCCTATGCTATGAAGAATTAAGGCAGTTCTGAAGATAAAAGGCGCCAACCTGGTATTATTAAAGTGTACCTAATAAAGTGGCTGGTGGATTTATGTAAGCCCATTCTAGACCACCTGCTGATGGCAAATAAAGAAGGTCAAGGACAATTCAAAATCCATTAAAAATACAGGCTGTAGAAAAAGCCTGAAAGAAAGATTGTGTCAAACTGGATTTTGTTGAACAGCCCTCAGTGAGGCAAACAACAACCTCACAAAACACATCAAGCGGGAGAAAAAGAGTTTCTCTTAGTGTCTGTTTGGTCTAAAAAGGCAAAAGCAGCAACTCAAAGACTCACACACTCAAAACAGGCGGCTCACGATGAGGTGCCTCATTATCAAAGTCAGATCATCTCAAATTCATTATCACTCTTTCTGCACTGAAAACAAGTGAGCAATTTATATCAAAGTTTCACACTGATTAACTGCTCAAGTGGCAGAGTAGCATCTGTGAGTGAGTCTTTTTAACATGAGTCCACACGAATTCTGTTCATCCCATAAGAGAAGTTGCCCACAAAACTGTTGAAAAGCAATTCCTCACCATTCCTCTAAACAGGGTGACAAACGTAAAGATGCTCAGGTTCAGCAGAACAAATGCCAACTGGTGAACAGATATGGTGTGAGTGTGTGTGCGTGCGCGCGCGCGGGCATGTTTGTGCGTGAGCCCTGGCTGTTAGCAGCACGAAAATGTGTGGGACGAGGGAGTGAATGGACACTGAATATAATGACAGTCATTGTTTCGTTAAAAACAAACAGAAGATAATCTCTGCAACACCGCTATTAATCTTTAGTCCGTCGCATTTGTCATAAAAACAATGGAAACAGTGCTAAATGTCAAATTCTTGGAGTAACATTTATCACCCATCATAACTGCTGGCCTACTTATAGTGGAGATTTACTCCCACCTACAGTTCCAGACTGATAAGTGCTGCTGTTACTTCACTAATAAACCATATTCAACATATTTCTTGTACATCTAAGGCTATTTAACAGGTTTAAATGCTACAGATGATTAGACAGCTATTTTAACAAAAAGAACATGCGAAATAAATACCATGACTCTATGGGATGACAATATTTTTACAGATAAAATGTTTTAATAAAGGTTGAATGCTTATATATCGCCATGTTTAAAATCATGCAGGCTCTCAGTTAACTACATTTCATACAATTTAATACATTTATAGGACTTGCTGACACCCTGTGTAGTTTTCAGTATATGCGCTTTTTAATTAAAGAATATAAAGTAAAGAATTGAGGCCGGTCAGAGCAAAAAAAAAACCAAACTGCACAGCTAGGAGGAGATTAATAATGAAAAGGTTAAAGTCAGCACTGCAGACGTGCATAAAAATTTAAAATAAGCATGCTGAAGTGAGCGGCTGACTAATCACTACCGTCATGTGTGTTATGCACCCTGTTCTGAAGGCAATCTATCCTCCTGGGATAGATTTCCTTCTGATGTACTAAAAATGCCCAATTAACACGGAGTGACACCTCTGATAACACCTAACTCCTGTAGCTGTGCAAGGATTCGCTTGGGATGTGGAAAAACTCAGTTAAAGACTGTTTTCGCTGGCACAAATGCAAACAGCGTGTTTATTCCCGTCAGTGCATACTCAGCCAGACTATACTCACACTGCATCACCTTCACCTCCTTCCCCAGAGGCATCCACAGCCCTCTGGTGGGAGCGTGGGCCAGGAAGCTCCTGGCTTCTTCATTTCCCGGTTCTGCAGGAATACAGTCCTCCGGTTTTTCTTCATGCTCCTGCAACACAAACCATCACTGACACCAATTCTCAAGATTTTCCTTTACCTGAAAAATGCATTCTCTTGTTGTTTTTATTTATTCATTTTTACTGCGGAAACGTTACCTTAATAAATCCCGGTGGAGGTTTCTCATAGCTGCATGAGTGAGAGATTAAATAATAGTTATGATGCTGCCAAAAAGAAGACAAAAAGATAACTACATTTAGTTGTTGTCACCCTTAACATGGATAACCCTGATAAACTTTACCTTAAACACTGAAGAAGCGAGTTGGTGAGCGATTATTTAGTCGCATTTATAATTCATGCACAAGTTTATGGGATTAAACAGAAACACTAGATTGGAACTGGAAGTACTCACAATGTCTCGATGTGTTTCAGTTTCTGGACTTCTTGGCTGACTTTCTTCGTGTGCGTCTTCAGTTTCTCCAAATCATCTTTTGATATCTTGTCCCTCTTGTGGTCTCGCCTGTCCTCCTTCTCTCTTGCTCGCTTTCTGTCCGACATTGTCTTGATTTGAACAAAATGTTACGCCGGAAAAAATTAAGCTGTCATTAATTGTGCATGTTGAACGTTTGCGTTATTAATTTCGTAAGAATGAATTCTGCTAACCTGCAGCTAACTAGCAAGCACCGCAGTGGTGCTTCTGCACTTCCTGTGCAGTCGGGTTGGTTTGTTAAAGTTCGGCGCCACCTGCAGGACACGGGCGGTAACACAGTAAGTGTGTGTGTGTGTGTGTGTGTGTGTGTGTGTGTGTGTGTGTGTGTGTGTGTGTGTGTTTAATTATTAAAGCAACCTACAGTTTCTGTCAGCAGCAAACTTTGATGAAAATGTTTTAGTCTTCTCTTATTGAATCAGTTCTTTAATTTTCTGTGATCATCTGGTTTGGCAGTTTTAATCCTAAAAACGGGAAACTGGGAAAACATTGCCACTGGTGCTCTAAGATCACCGGTGCCACCCCGAAATGACCTTCGGCTTTGAGGGCACAAATTGTCCCTATGGACTTTCAGTATTTATGCATGTTGAGTTTAAATACTTCTATCAGGGTGAAAGTTTATTAGAAGTAATGATTTAGATGGTCATTTGTTTAATCTGCTATTGCTTTATTAAAAAAGTTTGAATAATCTGCAACATGATTCACAGGACATGATTCATGTAGTACATGTGGATCTAGGTTTTATATGTTATACTGTATAAATGCATGCATTTATGTATATTATGTTGGACTACTGTACAGCAAATTGTCTCATGAGGACATGAAAGATAGTGAACTTAACAGTTTTATTTTGCCCATGATTGAGAGCAATAGCTTTTACTTAGGTCTTGCATGTGCCAATTCTAGTTTCCACATGCACTCATTGGCCACTTTATAAGGTACACCTGTTCAACAATCAAGCAATTGTGTGGCAGCATCTCAGTGCACTGAGGCATGTACACATGGTCAAGATGACCCGCTGAAGTTCAAACCAAGCATCAGAACAGGGAAGAAAGATTTAAGTAAAAATGTAAGAGACTGAGGCACTCTGTTTAGGATAAAATCATGTAACAAATTTATTCTTCAGTCTTCATTTATTCAGCAAGCAAAACACAAGTAACTTTGAACGTGGTATTGTTGTTGGTGCCAGACGGATGGTCTGAGAATCTGAGAAAGTGCTGA
Organism: Archocentrus centrarchus; assembly: GCF_007364275.1. Lineage (NCBI taxonomy): Eukaryota > Metazoa > Chordata > Actinopteri > Cichliformes > Cichlidae > Archocentrus > Archocentrus centrarchus. The sequence continues at coordinate 19,766,258 of NC_044356.1, forward strand.
TCTACTGGGATTTTCCCACACAGCCGTCTCTGGGGTTTACAGAGAATGGCACAAATGAGATAAAATATCCAGTGAGCGTCAGTTCTCTGGATGAAAACGTCTTGTTGATGCATGAGCTCAGAGGAGCATGGCCAGACTGCTTTGAGCTGATAGGAAGACAACAGTAACTCAAATAACCACCCATTACAACCAAGGTATGTGGAAGAGCATCTCTGAGCACAAAACACGCCAAACCAATAAAGATTGGACAATAGAAGATTGGAAAAATGTGGCCTGGTCTGCTGAGTCTCAGTTTCTGCTGTGACATCTGGATGGTATGCTTATAATCTGCTATAAACAGCATCAAAGCATGGATCCATCCAGCCTTTGATCAGTGGTTCAGGCTGCTGAGGGTGTAATGATGTTTGGGCCCCTTAGTCCCAACTGAGCATTGTTTAAATGCCACAGTCTACCTGAGTATTGTTGCTGACCATTTCCAACCCTTTATGACCACAGTGTACCCATCTTCTGATGGCTGCTTCCAGCAGGATAATACAGCATGTGTCAAAGCTCAGATAGTCTCAAACTGGTTTCTTGAACATGAGCAATGAGGTCACTGTTCTCAAATGGCCTCCACAGTCATCAGATTTCAATCCAATAGAACATCTTTGGGATGTGGTGGAACGGGAGATCCAAATCATGGATGTGCAGCTGACAAATCTGCAGCAACTGTGTGATGCCATCATGTCAACAACATGGACCAAAGTCTCTGAGGAATGTTTCCAGCACCGTGTTGAATCGACACCATGAAGAATGAAGTGATCTCTGGTGAGTGTATTTATGTCTATGTTTAGCTTAATTTGAGCTATACTCAAATGTTTTATTTTGCTCTGTACACTGAACATATTTAGCACAAGTTTTCTTGTCATATTTTACAGTATCTTAAAACATGATTTCAGTTTCTAAGTAGCAAGCAAGAAACATAAATGCATACTGAATGTTAAATATATAGTCATGTAATATGTGCCTATACCAACAGACAGTACATAAAAGCAGCTGTAAACAGAGTAACAAAGTACAGAGCTCATTTTCACAGACTAATAGTTTTATTTCAGATATCACAGTGAAATAAAAATGTGAGGTATTTCAGCATTTAAACAACTGTGTTCATTGAAAAGCTAAACTACAACCGGGTAAGCAATCAGGCAATACAAAACAACACAAGTCATATTTAATAGAACTAAACAATTTTGCCAAAGAAAGTATAAAAAGAAAATGTAAAGTTTACAGATGACATTGATTATAAGTCTACAGATGTAAGTGTAAACAGCAACTGATGAGTCCCATCCTGAATGATAATCACAAATATTTTCATTGGTGACTTATACAGATTCAGAATGCTTTATATGCATATACAAATATGCAACAATGGCAGAACATTTAGACTTTGCCATAAAAAAGTAGACACATCTCCCCACTGGAGAGAGCCAAAAGCTGAAATGTGTAATTAAATCAAATACAAAAGTTTTAACATCAAGTAGCACGAATAGTAGTTTTATTTCATATATATGTAAACCAGCTCATCGTGCCATGAATGCCGCCATAGAACAAAGCTGGGCGTCCTGTGATGTTTGATAAATAAATACTGAATAATTCCTCAGCATTCACAGTTTGGGAGTTTACAAACGGGGGGATGTGTTAAATAAGATGAAAAGAAGCCTCCATCTCTTTCTGACTCATAGCCGAAATAGCGACCTCAGTGCCCCCCCGGTGACATTCAGAATTCCAGGCACGCTGTTCCAATCAGCCCAGCAACAGTCGTGCTGTTGGGCAAACTGTATGCCTCGCCACACTTGGAAACTCGACTGGATTCTCAAGTTCCCCTTTGACCCTCTGGAGTACACGGTTTACAACATTGGCCTACTCCCCAGTTTTTGTTTTTTAAAGAGTATTCACAAAGATAAAGCACATATAGTCTTAAGACGCTCAAAGTGAGGAGAGAAAATCTTTCAAGCCCCCCTTGCTGCTGCCCTGGTTGTCCTCTCGCAGGAGAATCTTGCTGAGACGTTGGACAATCCAGTTTTTAGGTTTAGGAGACTTGGAGGAAGCTGAACCTGATCCTGAAGTGCTGGAAGAGGAGGAGGAGGATCTGGAGGGAAAGAGAGAGGAAGAAAAATTAAGAAGCAGTAACTTAAGATTTTGTTGGTTAGTAGGAAATGTTAAAAGCATGCTGTCTCCCGCCACATAGAACCAACACGTACTGCTCGTACATCTGCTCTTCCCTGAATGCTGACTTAATAGAAACTCAGTCATTCAAATCCTGACATGCCTGACACATCATGACTGCAACACCAACTAAGGTTAGTCAACTAAACTTTTAGCTCTGCAGACATTAGTAGCAGAAAACCAAAATAACTTACCTAGGTGTATGAGCAGGTGTCCTACCCTTGCCAGGAGTCTTGGGGGTATTCATGTTGGATTTGCTGGTTGACTGTGGGGTTTTGTGCTTGCCAGCACTCCCTGGTGTGCTGTGGGTCCTGGCGAATGTAGCTATAAAATCCCTGTTCATCCCCTTGTACCTGGATGTCTTACTGCAAGTATGGCAGGTGGCCATCTGGGATAAGGAGAAAGGAAAGGAACATATTCATTAATAATGCATGCGCTGTGTCTGCACTGCTCTCATACACAATGAGGTTTTGAGGTAAAGACATACATGCATCCCCACAGGAGTGCTTGGAAGGAAATTCCTTGAGACTACTTCTGTATAATTTCAACAACTAATGTAGAGAGGAAGGTGAAGCTTTTTGTCATTCTAGTTATTAGTTTTCATCAAACTCAGCATTTCCAGAGTTTTATGGCTTTCTCTGGGTCACACAACGGTTTGCTGCGGACTCGGGCACGACTAGCTGCAATAAAAAGCATTCACATGCCTCAGGTGACACAGGCCAGCCCAAGAGCCTCACAGATGTCAGGGACACGCACTAACATCTCACAGCTGAGGAAACGTTTACAATGAGGTACAGGAAGCACATTCATGACATGAGATTCACTGAACAGATGAGGCTATTCCCATTGGGCCATGCCAAAGATAATTTTACCTATGAACACAGAGATATGAAAATAGTTGGACTGGTCAAAGCAGGATAGGAAAACAATGTGTTTAGCCTATGAGATGGCAAGGTGGGGCTGTTGCCATGCAGTTTTGCCAATTCAGGGTAAAGTTTATGGTATTCAACAGATCATATGCCCACAGAACTTTGTGCTCAAGCAAAGCAAAACTATACTGATGATTAAACTAGATATATTATGCTTATATTCAGCTCCATATTTTTATTCTCGGACTCAAATAGCGTAAGTTTGCATGACACCCGGATGCCATCAGAGACACTGTTTAGTTCTTTATGGTTTAACTCTATAACATTTTTTACTCACAACTACTGTGATGCTTTAGCCGAGACTACCATTTCTGTAACTCAAATCATATATATTCAAATCAAATTTCTGACACATTGCATTCAAATAAAAAGTAAACTCCATGTAAGGAAAAACAAGCAGACACAGAGTTAAAAGGTGGGACTAAAGGTCAGGAGATCCTTGAAATTTAATACAATGTGCATCCTTAACTCCTGGCTTATCGCTCTGTGTTGCAGTAAAATGGCTCAGTGCATGAAACAACAGTCACAATAAATCAGTCAATCATCAGTGATTATTCAAATAAGTTAATGAACCACAATGTGACCGAGTCAAACTGACAAACAGATAAACAAAATAACTACCTGCTATGGTAAGTCACAATCACTCCATCTACAGTATTTAGCAGAATCTTTTTCTCAACTGCATCCCATTACAAGACAAAAAAATCTGATCATCCCAGCATCAGCTGCTCTAATTATGAGATATGCGTCTTTTTTTTTCTCCTGCTGTATTAACAAGCTTCAACTAACTCCAGCACAGAAAAATAAAGTTACACTTTTTTTTTCTCTGAAGGAAAACTTTAACTTTAATTAATGTTAAAAAAAAAACTCAACATTCCTCCAAAACCCAAGTTAAAAAAAAAATAAAATCCCAGCAGTCTCAGAAACTATCCAGAATTGCCACAAGGTTAGAAGTGGTTTGAACAAAGCACCACTGCAGAGGTCAGCAAGTCTGAGGCAAGCCTGTTGAGTCCTGAATGCTGATGAGATGGGAAAAACTCACCGACACAAACGTAGCCATTTCAGATTCTGACAGGTGTCTACTGCTGAGTGCTGGAGAGTTGGGTTTCAGTGAACCAGCGCTATTGACTTCCGAGTTCCTTTTCGTTTTTACCGAAGCCTTAGAGAAGTGTTTACTACAGGAGCCTGCATGTCCTGCTTTATAGAGACCAAGCCAAGCAACTGACCCACCCATCTGTGCAGAGGGGTGTGGCTCAAAAGAGGACTGACCAATGCTCTGTCAAGGAGATGGACTAAATAAACCAATACTCTCTTTAGAGAATATATCACAGTATTACTTCTACATGCAAAATATTTTGATAAAGTTTATCTGTTGATAAAAGGACCTAACTCAGGGTAGTTCAATTAACTGCATGTCAGTAAATACTCTTGAATTACTGATGACTTTTATGCTCTTTATTACAACATTTACTCTTACTCTAGATGTGGAACATTTCCAATGTTCAAAGGATCAAATACTCAGAACTTCGTGCTCAAGCAAAGAAAACTGTACCGATCATTCAATTGGATGTATTATGGTCACATTCAGCTCCATATTTTTATTCTTAGACTTAAAAGAAGCAGCTTTGCATGAACATACATAATAATCCTTGTTTATGTTTAAATAAGTGTTTGGTGCAGCCCCTCATTTCATCTGTCTGAAACATACCATTTATATTTATGTATTTATATTTCTTCTGATTGGCTGCCTCTTGCAAACAGAAAGTTTCAGCAGCAGGGATGCAACTCCTGTGCTCACAGAGAGCCAAAATGAGAGTCATCTGTCTGAACATGAGCGTTTAGAACAGTCTGAAGGCTCACAGGGATCACTCAGCTGTATGCTGACCCTATTATTTAAATGTTAGGCCATGTTTAATATGAGCATTCACCACTGTGACAGTACGTGTATGACAGAAAATAAGGAAAGGCAGAATTGGTGACCTTTCAAGAGAGAGAACATCCAGCACTAAAAATAGTTTCATCAAACTCAGTATCCTAAACTTGAAATAACTGATGCTCTTCTTATATTAGCAAAGTAGGCGCACAAAGTCTGCAGCAGCCACACGCAAAGAAATGCATTAAAATTAAAAAGGTTTGGGTGCATAAGGATGTTATACTGGAACTATTTTCTGGTCATATAGAGATATTTCAGACAAATGGATAAAGTGATGATGAACAATGTGACACTGAACATCAGTTAAGAATTTAAACAGTTAAAATATTTGCATGTCACAAAACCACTAATAACTTCATTTGGTTGGATTTCCACTAAAACAATACTTTCATGCAGTTCATAAACACTCCTTGCATGCAATTGCATCATTAGATGACAAAAAAAAAAAAAAATGATTTGAGCAAGAACAGACAGCAAGATGATTTCCATACTTTGAAAATCCAGTGAGAGCCAGCGATGCGCTTAAAAAGAAAATAAAAAGTGGTAAGCTTTGAGAAATTCTTGGCATTGATGTGCAGTAATGTGCTCGTATTGTGGTTGTGGGATGTGGAACCATCAAAGTTACATGCAGAGATTGAATGAAGCACATGCATCAATCCAATTTTAATCTGACTTCTCCCATCCACTTACATACAGTTACTTACACAGAGCGTTGCGATGACCAGTGTTTACTAGAGTTCATATTGTGCAGCAGCTTTATTGCAATTTTATTTAATCTTCCCATCACCACTTCCTGTTTTTCCCTGCTATGATCAAACAATTTATTCCCATAGATCATTAAATTTTAATCTAACCAAATCTTAACAGGATGCTGGCAGGGCATCATTAAACAAAAACTATTTGTTCTTCTGTTATAAACGGTATAGTCTTAACTGTAAGTGATAAGAGCTGTGGACACTTGACAACCTAGATTTTAGTATTTCAAATTCAGAAGACTGTCAAATGATTACCAAGGGGAGGGCAGGGGGCTTAGGAAAAAGGTGCACATGGTTAATGGTGGGCTGGATCAAACAGACAGACAGCTGGCTGCAGATGGATGTTTGCAGCCAGAATGACCTCATGCTGTTTATCCTCTTGTCCTTGCTATCATCAGGTAGCCTGAATGAAACACTGATATGGCAGGCCATAAGAAAAGAAATCTTTACTTAATAAAAAAGTGTTTGCATCTAAGTGCACAGTGGAGATGCTAATCAGCAGCTGGAAAGTGTTGAGGAAATGACCCTGCCCATTTCAAAACAACAAGGACAATAAGGCTGTTTAATAGTGATAAGAAATCATAATAACTTAAAATGCAGTCCCTCCAGTCACGTGCACTCAGTTAATTTACGGTAATCCTTCAATATGCAGCGTATGCACTTGGAGAGGCAACATGTGAGTCTGTGGCAGAGAGAGATCCGATTTCCTCATCTTGGGATTCTGGCAGCAGACAAACCAGCGCAGTGGCCGATCAAGCATAAGGCTAATGCGGATAAACAAGCACCTATATGCACCTCAAGGGATATTAAGGACAACTGTTTTGTTTTGTTTTTTTTTTTTTGCACAAAGTTGAATTCCTGTTCAGTTTCATGCCATGATTGTAGTACTTGCCAGCAGCATATAATTGCCTCTAAACTGAGCAGTCTAACAGCAGCTCTTTCTGCATATTGAAAATATCAAATGAGCTTCCAGCTTTCTTTCTCATACCATATATGTGCTTGTGTTTTCATTTAAACATGAAATACAGACTGCCACAGTAACAGATACACTTAACCTTGATCCCCTACACATTTATCACATCTGTTTAGCTCTGTCAGTCACGCACAGTGCATGGGCTGTCAGCACCTGCTGTTCATCCTTTAAATCATGAAAAAAAGACTGTGCATTTGTTTTAAATCATTTCAGATTGACAGCAGCACTAAATTTCCTTTCTATCATTATTACAAAGACTGAATAAAGCTCTGAATTTAGTGAAGAGTCATGCATTAATGCACAACTTCAGACAAAAGAACTCCAGGACTCCAAGTTATGCAAAGATATAATGGTATGAGCTTTAAATGAGTAAAGCTGAAATTTCTCAGTGAGAGGATTGTAGCTGAATCTCTGCCAAGTCGAATGTTGTGTGTAACCCAACACTGTGACAAATGAGAGCAGAGAGTTTAACACTCTTGGAGTCATAAACAAAAAACAGAACAAAATATTCTAACAGACCTTTCATTTTTGTTTCCAGAGCATCCGAACCTTTCTTCCAACATGCGACAAACATTCCTGCACTTTCCGACTGCTCGTTTTCATCAAGAAGCAGTCAAAATTGTTTGTGAAATAGCAAAATGACACACATACACACAGAGACCCACATAAATCAATTCTGCAGATGGACCTTTCCTGCTAATAATAGCCTCTGCTCCATAAATACCTCCCTTCCCATCTTTCTCTATGCTGCCAAAAGTCAGCTTGGGTTGATTAATTTGACCTTAGCAGTGCAATACTGCCCAAGAGGAGGAAGATGAGTAGAGTAACACAATGAGGGACAGAATTAGGTGCCTGTTAAGACTCCTAAAGTAGAAAATCAGTCCTGTAACTGTTTCTGAGTGCCAAATGTTGACTGTGTGATGAGATGTTCCTGGTTCTGTGAACGTCGAAGTATGAATATCCACATACGCTGCGTGTGAAAGTCATTCAAGACCACATCAATACAACACAATAAAGCTGAAAGCAGAAGAGCAGTTGGGGATCAATATGTGGCAAGCAGTATAAACTTTCCTCTCACCACAGCCTCGCACTGTGATTGGATGCCACTTAGTCACACTGTCTGGAGGCAGGCAGGCTGGTAAATACACAGAGACACCTGATCTGTATGCAGAACTGCTGCACACTGCCATTAAAAAAAATAAATATATAAAAAAAAAATATATATTATATATATATATATATATATATATATATATATATATATATATTCCTCTCTTTCTCTCTCTGTTGTCAGTGATAAAGGTCACAATTTATCCTGCATCACACTAGCGACTCAGCCTCAGAGCCAAAAACAGCAAAGGCTGGAGGACAGCTATAAAGATGTTAACTGATGACTTACCAACAGTCCTCAACAAATTGGAATTTCCAGTCAGCCAGATTAGATAAACAAATAAAAACATTGTGTTTCAAACTCATCTTAATTCTTAATAAGAAATCTCATGAGTTTTTAATGAACATCTGTAGCCTATGCTAATCTGATTGCCAATACTTCACAGTCATAAGTGTTTGAAAGCTATTTTAGATGTGGAAATAAAAAAATAAATAAATAAATATTTAGTGTTGTGCAAAAGTCTTGTATGTTTCGAATGTGTTGAATGTGGTTTAGAGCAATAGTTCTCCAGGCTTTTTGAAGGTCTTTCAAAGTTTTTCTTTGGCCATCAAAGCCGAATCATACGAATCATTCAAGCATAAAAAGATACCTAAATTCAAGGGATGAACCAGTGTTGTGCCTACATATAAAACACAGCAATGAATCAAGCTGCATGTTTTGTCACTAACAGCCTGTCAGAAAAAACACAATTTATTTCCATTTCTTTAGTTGAATCTATGAAAAATACCAAAGATAGCACAGTTTGACAGGCATAAAATACTATTTTTTAACTGAAAAAGTGATTTCCAAAGAGCTATTTGCCAAAAACTTGGCATGTCTTGGTCTGGTGTGCAGTGTGTTCTTAAAGAATTTGAGGAAACTAGAAAAGTGGAGGACAAAAGAAGTGGCAGGCCTAAAAACTATCTACAGCAGAGTAACAGTATCAACAAGTCATGTCCTTAAAATAGGAAAGAAATCCAGCAAAGACCTGACACAGGACCTGAGAGATCTGGCCCTTCAGTTGATCCAGCTACTCTTCACTGAAGCCTCATCACAAATAGTCTCAGTGGAAGGGTGGCTGTCAAGAAGCCATTATTAAAGAAGGGAAACGGGGAGAAAAGGCTGAGGTAGGCCAAATTACACAAGAACTGGACTGAAAATAAGTGGCAACAGGTCTGATGGAGTGATGAATCCAAATTTGAAATTTTTTATTCAAAATCATCATCATCATGTATGAAGGAGGTCCGTAGAGAGGTACAAGCGTGAGTGGCTGCAGCCATCTGTAAAACACAGTGGAGGCTCTGTCATGTTTTGGGCTACATTTCAGTCAGTGGTGTTGGGGATCTTATCAAAATTGATGGAATTATGAACACAGAAAAGTACCATCAGATTTTGATCCACCATACAATACCATCTGGAAGATTCAAAGATTCAAAATCTTTATTGTCATATGCACAGTGAAGAAACATTGTTTCCCTGTACAATGAAATTTGTACTTTGCTGCCCATACTGGATGTCTAAATACCAAAAATAGATAAAATTAAGCATGCAATAAAAATAAATATAACTCTCAAAGAATAACAAGTTATGTACATTGCGCATATATCCTATGTTGCAACAGTCCATGGTAAAAATGGTCTGAACATACATGTGCAGCTGTATGCAGACAAATAAACAGTGACAGTCAAGTGCAGTAATGTCTACGAGGGAGTTATCAGCGCAGCTGTTTGGGAGTCTAATGGCCGTGGGAAAGAAAGAGTTCTTTAGTCTGGTAGTCTGGAAAGCATGTGACTGGCAACAGCTTTATTTTTCAGCATCATAATGATACCAAACACACTGCCAATGCCAAAAATATACCTGGATAGAAAAAAAACCCACAGTCATGGACTAGCCTACCCAGAGCCTGGACTTCAACATTATTGAAGCAGTGCGGGATCATCTTGACAGAGAACAGAAGAAAAGGCAGCCAACATCCAAAGAAGAGCTTTGAATGTCCTTCAGGAAGCCTGGAGAACTATTCCTCAAGGCTACTTAAACAAAACGACAAGAAAGCTGCCAAAGAGAGTTCAGGCTGTGCTGTACTATAAAGGTGACAATACCAAATACTGACTTGCAAGGTTATTAGAACTGTACAAACTCTGTTTTTGCCTTAAATATGGTATTTCCATTTATGTTTGCATATGTTTTAATAAATCACTGCATCTATTTCCAATTTTCACCAGCAAAATATAAAGAAATGAGAGGTGGATCAAGACTTTTGCACAGTACTCTATAATAAAATCTGATTGAAATACTTCTCAAAGTCCCTCAGACATTGTCTGTTGAAGTTCATGCAAACCAGACACTACAGATTTATTAAAAGCATGCAGTTATTTTCAGAATACAACGGTGACATCTCTCTTCCTAACAGCCTACAGCAGTTTGTATTTTTAATATTACAAAAAAGGCTAAATAAAATGTTTCCACAGAGTAAAATTTACACAGTATCTGATTGAAGATATAACTGAGCAAGTCCAGCTGTTCTGAGCATAGGTGGGGTTTTGAAGCTGAGGAATAAACAAACGAGCCCAGAGACAGATCTGGATTTAGAACTCTTCCCTGATTATTATAGAGGTGACGAATGGCACGTACGTGGCTTTTCAGAAGATGTGCAGCGAATGCCATTAATGCACACACGTGCTGACAGATTCGATTTCAGAAGCCATATACTTCAAATGCTGGTGAGTGAGGATGAAAAAGCTGGACAGTGTTGGCTTCCTAACAATCTTACAGTTAAAGCTTCAAATGGAATTCCCAAGTTCCACACCAGACTTTTAATAGTGGTGTCAGGACAAAATTAGGTGAGGCTGAGAGGGTAATTGAGAGATGACATGATGTAATGGTACTGCTTTAGGTTCTCTATAAGGGTTTTGGCACATGATGACAGCGGGGAGAAGAAACTGTGGATGCATAAAAGCAGTAATAAAAATTTATACTGTGCATATTTTTTTTGTTTGTTTGTTTTGCAAGGATGTCAGTTTGCCATAACTGCTGCATGTACACGTTTCAAATGGTTTACTTAAATCCCCATAGACGTGGCACAAGAGTGAGCATTTCCACCTGCCAATGAGACTCCTCTATTTGTAAAACTCACTTTCATCTCTGCCCCCCCCCCCGCCCTCCCTCAGTGGAACTTTTTCTGCTCCCTGACAGCAAACAGGCAAAACACCAGCTAGACATCGCTGCCTCCTGTTTCTTATCATCTCCTCAAGTGGCACATTTTTCAGTAAAGAGAAGAGATGGCCAAGAAAGGAAGGAGACATGGAGAAAGACGAGGATAATGAGAGGTCAGATTGTGGTCAGGTACATGCGCTGAGGTAAAACTTAAGAGAGAAGTAACAAGGGAGACCAGAGTGTATAAGGAAAAAAAAAACCCCAAAAAACAGTGGAACAGGGGGTAAGAGGACGAGAGGCAGTCAGTGAGGTCCAGATAAAGTGGTGACTTAAACCACAGATTTCACTCACGTCAAAAAGAAATGGCTCTTCTGGGAAAAATGAAGACATTTAGAAAGCATAGAATGACAGAGAAAATACACATTCAGTAAATGTGCCTGTGCACCTGTCTTCGTAAAAGGACCAATAGGAAGATTTAAGTCCTAGGTATACACTAACCACCCAAAACAACATAAAAGCACAGAATACATTTTCCTTGTGACAAGCAACTCTGCTGGGAAGTATAAAACTAAACTCAAGGAGGAAGGAGAGAAGAATGCAGGAGGAGAATAGGCTATTCTTCGCTCCATTTAGGGTCTCTGCCTCCTTTGTGGGGCTGCATCCAACCTATTCCCAGATCCACTGCTGGATAACCTGCCCAGCATGCATAAACAAAGTGATTTATAATAGCACTAAGACACAACTTCACAGAGCTGAGGAAAGCCTATCATGCACTGACATCCAGCACAAGGGCAGCACATACACACACACATCCTAAAAGGCAATAGCAATATGGTGTGAAATAAAGAGGATTTAAACCCTGGAGTATAAACACTGCAAACCGCTTGTGTGCATATAAATTTGGATTTACTGGTCCAGTGTTCCTCCTCAAATTTTGCACACTTACATTTTAGCTAGAACAGGGACATTTACTGTAAAAAAAAAAAAAAAAAAAAAAAGGGAAATTTACTGTAAAAAAATGCAATCTTATAAAGCATGTGGATGGAAAATGGCACCTATGATAGCAGTGTGCAGCATGTATACAGCATGCATGTACAGGAGTATGCACACAAAGCGTTACACTGATAATTACTGCAAAGACTTACAATGAAATATGACCCGGAGCAACTACTTAAGAGGAATCCAAATTTGAGATTATAAAACTATCATAAAAATACTGACTTGCCAAAGTGTCTCACAAAAAACCCCCCAAAACATCCACACAAAGCTCTCCTAATTGTTTTGACACTTCCAAGAACAAATGAGAGCACAAGCGAAATGAGTCTCTGGAGCTGCAAATACTCATACCCTGTTTTAAATAAACACCTGTCTCCAGCTCCAAAAAAAAAAAAAAATACACACAAAAGTAAATTTACACATCAGTGTGTTGTATAATGCCTCCTTTTCTTCCTCTGTGTGTCCTGTGGCTGACCGTAAGAAGAGCCTGATATACTGTGTACACAGTCATAACACTGACATAAAACAATAAAATGATGAAGCAATAACAGGTGCCAAATTGATTGCTCACTGTGACACATCGTCTCATTCTGGTGGCGTTCAAAGACCTGTCGATAGTATTTTTTATGCATTTGAGAAATAATGAAATAATCATTGTCCTATTATGACTAAGCTGTTGTCTTTCAAAAGGACACCAGTCTTTTTATCCAAGCTCGTGCTGAGCCCCCTCTTCCTGTCAGAATTGCTGTGCTCTTTTCATCAGCATGGAGTCAGGGTGACAAACAAATGGAAGCTTTTCACATTCCCCCTTCTATCTTCACCATTCTATCAATCTGTATTTTAAGCAAGCTGAGCACAAGTGTATGATGACCCGTATATATAGCTTGACTTGCGGTCTCTTGAACCTCCAGTACACGGGCAGGATAGTGACCATGAAAACAAAGGTTAAAAATACCTTAGAGGACATTCTTGGAGGGTGTATTGGTTTACTAGGAAGTCATGTGACGGGCAAACATCGACACTGATGATTGTTGGCAAATGAGTGAATGGAGATGTGCATAATCACGACTCAATGTCTTTAAGAGTGGCCTTCAGTGAACAACACACAACATAGTTATGTTTGGCTATGGGTTTAACAGGAGAGCCACACACGCTTAAGGACAGAATGTCGAGGACTGGGTGCACTACAGGTGTTAGAGGTGTGATGCACACACTTAATTAGGCTTTTATTAGGCTTGCTAAGTTAGACCCCTTTTCACTTCTGAACTGCCTGAAGTCTTTGTGGGAAAGATTCGACAAGGTGCTGAAAACATTTTGGTCCACGCTGACATGATAGCATCTCACAGTTGCTGCAGATCTGTCAGCTGCACATCCATGATGTGAACCTCCCATTTCACCACATCCCAAAGGTGCTTTATTGGACTGAGATCTGGTGACTGTGGAGGCCATTTGAGTTGAGTGAACTCACTGTCATGTTCAAGAAACCAGTGTGAGATGATTTGAGCTTTGTGGCATGGTGGCAGAAGATGGGCACACTGTGGACACAGGGGGTCAGTAACAATACTCAGGTAGGCTGTGGGGTTTAAATGATACTCTGTTGGTATTAAAAGGCCCATAGTGTGCCAAGAAAATATCCCCCACACCATCATACCACAACCAGCCTTAACTATTGATACAAGTCAGGATGGATCAATGCTGTCATGTTGTTCACACCAAATTCTGGTCCTACCATCTGAAAATCACAGCAGAAATTGTGATTCTTAAGATCTGGCAATTTTTCTAGCATTCTATTGTCTAATTTTGGTGAAACTGTGTGAATTGCAGCCTCAGTTTCCTGTTCTTATCTGACAGAAGTGGCAGTGGGCTATAGCCCATCTGCTTCGAGGTGTAACATGTTGTGCATTCAGAGATGCTCTTCTTGGTTGTAATGAGTGGTTATTTGGGTTATGGTTTTCTTCCTATCAGCTCAAGACTGTCTGGCCATTCTCCGCTGACATCAACAAAGTATTTTTTACTAAGAGAACTGCTGCTCACTGGATATTTTCTCTTCTTTGGACCATTCTCTGCAAATCATGGAGATGGTTGTGGTGCTATTATTGTGTTATTTTAGCACTCTTATTGTAATCTCTCTAAACGGTTTATCAGTATAAAACATTCAGGGGGAATTTAGCCATTTTTGCAATATGACAAGATATCAGCTTCCTGTACTCCTTGCATTAGAGGGTTATGAGAATGTTGCTGTAGTCAACATTAACAACTACTCTGAACATGAACGCTGGGCTGCATGTGATTAATCAGTACAGGAGTCTCTGTCATGTTGACCCAAGCGAAACCTAAAACACTGTTCTTAGCCACATTGCTTCTGAAACCACTGAAAACCACAACATACATCCACAAAAATGTTAATATTTAATTAAAAATACTGTATTATACTGTAAAATTTACAGTAGCTTACTGTAAAAACAAAAATTCTTCCTCAAAGACTAAAGGTACAGGTTGAAGTAGTTGAACATTGTGCTTACATTCTTTCTTCATTTATTTAACAAGTACTTTTTCTTGAGAACTGCAATATAATTAATTTTATTATTTATTATTTATTACTGGACTTCCAGATTTTGACACCAGTACAAAGAATTATTAATAGATTTAGAGAAAAAACAAGTATGGAACTCCGAGGTGCAGTGCGTGTAGCTTGTTCATCATGCTATCATGTTGAGTTTGACCCAGGGTCTGATAACTCCCCTCATCAGACCCTGGAGCTCACCTTCACAACAGTCCATGAAAGTAGAAGTGCTGCATATGAAAATATATTACAAGGTCCCAACTCTTTTTGCAGTCCATCATTTGACTCCTTTCAGCTCATCTACCTGCCTTTCTCTCTCTTACCCCTTTTAATATTTCCAATTTCCTTCTGCAGTTATTCCTCTCACTATCTTTTTTTAAATTCATGCTCCCTCTCTCATTCTCTGTCTACCTTAGTCCTCAGAGTCAACAGATACAAAGTGGAGAGTAGCTTCAAAGTGCTTTGTGTGGTGAATACCTGCATAGCAAATGAAGCAGACCAGATTTTAATGATGTAGCAACATTTCCACTAAAGCTGCTCTTCATTAGGCTGATGTCAACTCACTAGAGGGGCTCTTCAATGCTATCATTGATGCTGGGCGAAATGACCCTATAGCTGCATGCTCCATCACTAGCTTCCTCATCTAAATGGGTTTATCAGTAGAGTGGGTGGGTGCTGGCCAAAATCAGTTTTTACATGTTATTCTTGCTCAGTGCCATCCACTGAGAGGACAGACAAAGGGGACCACTGTAACAATTTGGGGAAGGCTGTGGGATGAACAAAGTGAGTGTTGACAAAGCACTCTATAGCAACATTAGCTCTTACAGTTAAGCCTAATGGGAGCACTGTAAGGCTGGGGCAGTAAGTGGAGCACCATAATGATACCAGACACTTTCTGTGGAATGAATACTAATGACTTCATTGATCTAAATGGCAAAAACGGCTTGAAAAAATACATTAAGTGATAATGCAGGACTAGTTAAGTTGAATGATAAACTGATCTTTTTTTTGGGGTGGGTGGCGGGTCCACTAGTGTGAAGTTGGGCTGCACTATGGTGCGGTGGTTAGCACTGTCACAGCAAGAAGGTCCTGGGTTTGAATCCAGAAGTAGAGTTTGCAGGAACTCTGTGGCTTCCTCCCACAGTTCACATACATGCATGTTGGTGATTCTAAACTGGCTGTGACAGACTGGTGACCTGTCCAGGGTGTATCCAGTTGAGATAAGCTCTAGTCCCCTCTCTGCAACCCTGAATTGGATAAGTGATCTGAAGTCAACAACAGCTACAGGTGACTCAGAGGTTTGAGCAATCGGAAGGTCGAGTGTGAGTGTGTGTGCTAACGTTAGACAAGGTGCTTACATACAGAAAAAAGCCCTTGCGTGAATGTGTGTGTGATTAAGTGAATGAGGCTTGTAGTAAAAAGTGCTCTGAGCGCTCAGTTAGATTAGAAAAGCACTACATAAGTACCGGTTAATTTACCATTTATAGAATAATTGGTCAAGTCCATACTAAAGTTCAAATGATAACTGAGAGGGTAAAATCATTAGAATATTGTGGGTTGTCAGAAGCACCAGTGTTAGTAGCAATTTTCATTAAAAAAATGACATAATGCACAAATAAGTCAAATTGCAGCAGATATAACAAAATAACTACTGACCTTTAGTTTAACACCACTATAGCTGAGGACACCGTTCAGCCTCACAGCTGAGCTTATTTAGTTAACTGAAAACTCAACATAGTGAAGCATTTACCACATAACAGGAACAAACTCCCAGACATAACCAGGGGTGTGCTCTGCGCTTTCTGCGCAACGCGCTCGTTATTGACCATGGACCTCACGACAACGTGGGTCGTATCGAGACGTTTCCGAAAACGTATATATGAAGGTGGCTGGATTGGCGCATTATTGGAATTGTTAGAATTGTTCATTATTAGGCCCGAGCCTCACGAAGTGATCGGCGAGGAGCCTATTGTATTCGCTCGCGCGAGAAACGAAAAAGGGTCAATGACGAGCGCAACGAGCTTTTTAAGTTTTTGTCTCTCGCCGCAATTTTGTTTGTGCATTCTTTCGCACAATCTTTGGCCGATCAGCCTCAAAATTTAATAACTTGTTTACTGAACCGGCCTGAACCCACAATTAGGGAATCAAGTTTCTAGGTGCAATAGCGCCCCCTACAGAAGCAAACAAAAATTTGTATGGAGGTCCAGAATTTTAGTTTCACTGAAATGCATGAAAATTTGTGTCAACATTCTTGACGTCATCCTGATCGAAAAAGCCAATTACACCCATACTCTATTTTCTAACACGTTTCCATGGCGGAGCCCGAAATGCCCCATTTTATTCTAATGGGAAAAAACGAAAAATCCCCCATACTAAAGTTTCTGCTTAGTTTGCCCGAAATACATGAAATTTGGTACACAGATTGCAGATGTCAGCCTGATCAAAAAAGTCAATCACACCTATGTCATATTTTGGACGCTGTTCCCATGACGATGCCAAAACTGCCCCTTTTTATCCCTATGGGAAAAAATGAGAAATTTCTTCGATAGAAAAATGACCATATCTTTTTCAAAACTGCATAGAAATGCCTGAAATTTGGTACACACATTCTTCACATTACCCTGAACAAAAAACCTACAGGTGAAAAAGATGTAATATGTAAGACGTTGCCATGGCAAAGTCCGGAAAATGGCATCTTTTTCCTTGAGTTACACAATTCATCCATTTCAAAATTTCACATGTAGCGTGCCAAAAAAACGGCTAAAACTGGCACGGCCGGAAAAGCACGGTCCAAATCGGCACCAGCACTTGGGCGGCGGCCGGCGAGGGCCTATTATCGCTGCTTGCAGCTTTAATTCTTATTATTCTTTCTGAGTAAACGATCGCTAATTTGACCCCCTGAACATATACGAAAAGTCACCAATTTTTCCATGCAAGCCAGGTCTGGTGAAACATTTTGTTTTTTATTGGCGCCATTAAAAACCTCAAAAAAGTGGCGAAACAGCGCCCCCTAGAATTTTCAAATTTTGCATTCCTATGGGAGGGGCAAAAAAAAAGTTGGTCGTAGAACGACGAAATTCGCGTCACAAAAAAACCATATGAAGACCGACAAAAAATTACATTATGGAGTTGCCGCCTGACAAACAGGAAGTCGGCCATCTTGGACTGAACTTTGACCTTTGCCGATTCAGCATTTTTGCACACCTCGTACTTGAATTAACTTGTCCTAGGGCATTAAACTGACTGGCACCAAAATCGCTCAGGAACATCTTCACAAGTTGGGCATCAAAAGATGTGCGAGGTTTTATAGAATATTCAACGGTGTTGCCATGGCAACCGCGTGAATTTGGTCTTCGTTTTTGTCTCTCGCCGCAATATTGCTTCGCCATTCGTTCGCACAATCTTTGGCCGATCAGCCTCAAAATTTAATAACTTGTTTACTGAACCGGCCTGAACCAACAATTAGGGAATCAAGTTTATAGGTGCAATAGCGCCCCCTACAGAAGAAAACGAAAATTTGTATGGAGGTCCAGAATTTTACTTTGTCTGAAACGCATGAAAATTTGTGTCAACATTCATGATATCATCCTGATCAAAAAAGCCAATCACACCCATACTCTATTTTCTACCACGTTGCCATGGCGAAGCCAGAAATGCCCCATTTTATCCCTATGGGAAAAAGTGAAATTTCTCCAATACTAAAATTTCAGCTTACTTTGCCCAAAATACATGAAATTTGGCTCACCGATTCACGATGTCAGCCTGATCAAAAAAGTCAGTCACACCTATGTCATATTTTGGACGCTGTTGCCATGACGATGACAAAACTGTCCCATTTTATCCCTATGGGAAAAAATGTGCAATTTCTGCGATGGAAAAATGACCCTTGCTTTCTCAAAAATGCATACAAATGCCTGAAATTTGGTACACGCATTCTTCACATCTCCCTGGACAAAAAACCTACCGGTGAAATAGATGTAATATGTAAGACGTTGCCATGGCAAAGTCCGGAAAATGGCATCTTTTTCCTTGAGTTAGCCAATTCATCCATTTCAAAATTTCACATGTAGCAGCCAAAAAAACCGCTAAAACTGGCACGGCTGGAAAAGCACGGTTCCAATCGGCACCAGCGCTTGGGCGGCGAGGGCCTATTGTCGCCGCTTGCGGCTTTAATTTAACATTGTATTTATTCAAACGTGTTGGGGAGATTGAGCTGCTTTGATGAAGTCTGGGAAAAACTTTAATATGCCTGTGTGTTAATGTCAGTTTGGCAAAATGCAGTGATTGTGGGCTCAGATACTCTACGGTCAAAAAGCGGTGATTTCCCTGATAAAATCAGGGGCATGCAAATGAGATCAAATTAAAAATAGTCCGGTAAATGAGTGTTCGGCGGATCACTGTTTTGGTGAAGGTGTCACTGGAAAACCGCTTTTAATGCTGTATTATTCGTCTTAAATATTTATATTCTCCTATCCACGGGTTTCTGGAAGAGCGTACGTGGCTGCCATGACAGACTGCTACTTCCACTGTTCGATTTTATACTTCTGGTTACCCAAAGTTAGAGCCAGAGGTAATGACAAAATTCGGTTACTTTGTGCTGTAACAGGCGGCTTTATTAGTTGGAACATGAGCTCGGATTCAACTTGTGCTGTTAGTTGTCACTACATCAGTCTGTACATTTTTTCAAATTATTTTATTCTGTAAATTTGTTTTTGTTTTGTTTTTTTTGTTTTTGTTTTTTTCCCCCAAATTATACTACCCAGTTGCACATCCTATTACTGTATTTTTTCCTTATGTTTTAAGTTTTCCTTTAATGTACAGCCTCTTATTTTTTTACGTTATTTTATTTATAGTGTGACACTACAGTATACAGCCTACATAAAGCTTAAACAATGCCTGCCTTCATGTAAACACGTAGCAGTTAGCAAGATGACAGCTGCGTGTCTCCCCGATCACAGCCTTCAGCCAGGGCAGTGTTTGTTTCAGTGATATACCTTCCACAGAATAGCTGCAGCATCACTGCATGATTTCCCTAATCGCGATACAGGAACAGCTGACTGTCTCCACCACTCCTCTTTCCCTTTGCATGACCCATGCTAAGCGCTTAGCTTGGCCGATGCGCTGGCTCGGCTCTACAGCTGCTTTAAGGAAAACAATGTTGCCTTGTTTGTTAAGCATTACTTTATTGATTTTATTGCTTTGAAGGTAATCTGGTGCTCTTATAATTACGCGATTTTCCCCGCCATCAACACCTTCGGAAAAAACAAGGTAACTGATGTGGATGTAGCTGACTTCAGGCCATAATTTCATGTCATTTACACAAGTGATGGGTGAGGCACTGTTACCTCGCTGCTTTTTAAAACATCCTTACAATGTCTCCACCTCCGATGTGGTACCATTTAGGCCAGGTAAAAAACTGCAGTGTTAAAATGTTAAACTGAACGGCAAGTGTGTAAGCCTGCAACCGTGAACAACAGCGCAAACGGAAGTAAACAACCGGTTTCCGCTATGAATTATGGGTAGTGGCGCGAAGTCAGGAATACTGTGGATAAAACCCATTGTAAGGAGAGGAAGGGGGAGAGAGTGGGGGCCGATTGTTAGAACGTGCACGTTCACACATGTAGGCGTACGTGGACGTACATGCACACGCATTGCTTTTTTCACACCTACATGCCATAATCATAAATCATAGATCACGCACGGACCCACACACGAGGACCCACATGCACGCGCTACTGTTTTCCCACCTCGGTGTGAAAGTCATAAATCATGTTTGAGGATAATGACCGTAATACTATGGCGATGGTACCTTGAAAAAGTAATCTGATTACTCCTTTAAAAAGGTAGCTTAGTTTACTGATTCCTTAATTTTAGAAATAAGTAAACTAAGTTAGATTACAAGTAACTTTATTAGTTACTTTCAACAGTTGCTGGTGTTGTGCCAAAAAGTGATCGTCTCCCATAAAGTGATTCCAATGTTGCTATGGGCTTTTATGTATGTCTTTGCTTATATTGGTAAATGAAGTGCAGTCAACATGATTTATGAAGGGCTTATATATAAATTGAAGACATACCTTGTTTTGCTAGAATCTTTAGGAGTCTGTGTTACATTATAATCTATCCAGTCCTTTTGGCCACTTAAAATGTCTGTGTAGAACTGTGAGGTTTGTTGCAATTTCTGCAGCCTTCTAAGCCAGATTTCTGTTTTAAAGACATTTTTAATGTCAATGACAGTGTTTACCTTGATTTAAAAAACTTGGATATAGAAGTCACTTTGCCAAAAACTGATTGCAGCTTCTACCTTGTGATAGAAATGCTGTTTCTCACTCACAATGACCTGATATATGTCAAACATATCTTGCATGAATGATGTTTCACTGATTACAGGTCAACAAGTAATTTACAGTGTGATGGAAAATTTTACTATAACTTCTATGTTGTTCAGCTATGGAGTGTGTGACCATAGAGTGACCGGTAGGTTGTAAAAACCAGATGCCTTATCTGTAACCTACACACACCCTTCCTCTCTCAGGACCCTCTGTGTTAATGGAGTCACATTCTTTAGTTTTATTGTCCTTTTGGTTAGTCTCTCTTTATGCAGGAACATGTAACTGGGTGAGGATCTCCTCTTCTTTATGGTTGGGTTAAGGAGGGGGAGAACAAGGGCGCGTAAAAGGGTATAAGTACATTGTGTTTCTGTGTAAGATTCAGAACTCACTTACATACTTCTCAGTGTGTGGGTGACTTCTCCTCGTACAAGTAATAAACCAGGTAAAGGAATCTTGTCTCTCATTTGATAAATAAATTTTCCATAACAACAATTTTGGCGATTGTCGGCAGGATCCAGTGAGCTTTTTCACGAAGGAACTGAGTGACGAGTCTTTGATCAAGCTGAAGGGGGGAAAAAAACGCTTCAGTCCTCCTGCATTTGCAAATTATAGACGAACTCGACTCTCCACTCCTTCGTTGGACAGCTGCCTCGATTCAACGACCCTGCCTTAGAGGCACGGCCGTAACACATCGCGTGAGAAAGATTCCACATAATTAAAATGGAGAAAAAGAACACATTCGAGGAGGCCTAATCACTTTAGGTTAAATAACAGAATTTGTTTTTAACCTCTTTTACACGCAGCCAGCCTGCGTGCCACCTGCTCGCTGACAGGTGTTACCCTTTTAGGCAGTCCCCCAATGTCTATTCAACCCCGACAGTGACAGATACAATTTTAATTTACCTTTTTTGTCAAATTTATCTTTTACCCCAATTTCTGTTTCCTTACACGTAGCAAGAAGAAAACCTGTGAGAGACATCTCACTAGGAAAAAATGGGATCCCAGGGAGGTAAGAATGTCAATCCTCCTTCCTACAGTGCCATATGCAAATGATATTCGGATCCATATTTCTTCTTTATAATTGGAATGTGTAATGTGGGTTAAAGAGTATGCACAGGAAAAAAGTGAAAATGTGTAAAATGGTTGAATATGAAAGATAAATTAAACGTTTGAGTGTTTGGAAAAATGGAGATGGGAATGTAGGAGTAAAAAATAAATAGTTAAAGAACTCGGCGGAGAGCGAGTTCTCAGCGGAGTTTTAAGTGGCAGAACAGCTGATGCCCTAATTAATGGAGTGGCGGTTTTGGGCCCACCTCCATATGTTATTTGTGATACCTCCATCTCTCTATGCCTTTTTGCACCCACCACCTCCACCTCTTCATTGCTTGTCTGCGGGTTGTGCTGCAGCAGCGGCTGAGACAGCTCCACCTCAGAAGAGACTTCAACATTGCTCTCCCTGTAGGAGGACAGACCAGATAGGCCGCTGCAAGCAGAGGCCTGAAGTGTGACAGCCATCACACTGAACTGAGCAGGAGGAGGAGGTGGAACCGGCACCAGAGGAACCAGAGGGGGAACCGGCACCAGACGGGGGAACCAGAGGGGGAACCGGCACCAGAGGGGGAACCGGCACCAGAGGGGGAACCAGAGGGGGAACCGGCACCAGACAGGGAACCAGAGGGGGAACCGGCACCAGAGGGGGAACCGGCACCAGAGGAACCAGAGGGGGAACCGGCACCAGAAGAAGAGGAACCAGAGGGGGAACCGGCACCAGACGGGGAACCAGAGGGGGAACCGGCACCAGAAGAAGAGGAACCAGAGGGGGAACCGGCACCAGACGGGGAACCAGAGGGGGAACCGGCACCAGACGGGGAACCAGACGGGGAACCAGAGGGGGAACCGGAACCAGAGGGGGAACCGGCACCAGACGGGGAACCAGAGGGGGAACCGGAACCAGAGGGGGAACCGGCACCAGAGGAACCAGAGGGAACCGGCACCAGACGGGGAACCAGAGGGGGAACCGGCACCAGAGGGGGAACCAGAGGGGGAACCGGCACCAGAAGAAGAGGAACCAGAGGGGGAACCGGCACCAGACGGGGAACCACAGGGGGAACCGGCACCAGACGGGGAACCAGAGGGAGAACCGGCACCAGAGGGGGAACCGGCACCAGACGGGGAACCAGAGGGGGAACCGGCACCAGACGGGGAACCAGAGGGGAAACCGGAACCAGAGGGGGAACCAGAGGGGGAACCGGCACCAGAGGGGGAACCAGAGGGGGAACCGGCACCAGAAGAAGAGGAACCAGAGGGGGAACCGGCACCAGACAGGGAACCAGAGGGGGAACCGGCACCAGACAGGGAACCAGAGGGGGAACCGGCACCAGACGGGGAACCAGAGGGGGAACCGGCACCAGAAGAAGAGGAACCAGAGGGGAACCGGCACCAGACTGGGAACCAGAGGGGGAACCGGCACCAGACGGGGAACCAGACGGGGAACCAGAGGGGGAACCGGAACCAGAGGGGAACCGGCACCAGACGGGGAACCAGAGGGGGAACCGGAACCAGAGGGGGAACCGGCACCAGAGGAACCAGAGGGAACCGGCACCAGACGGGGAACCAGAGGGGGAACCGGCACCAGAGGGGGAACCAGAGGGGGAACCGGCACCAGAAGAAGAGGAACCAGACAAGGAACCGGCACCAGACGGGGAACCACAGGGGGAACCGGCACCAGACGGGGAACCAGAGGGAGAACCGGCACCAGAGGGGGAACCGGCACCAGACGGGGAACCAGAGGGGGAACCGGCACCAGACGGGGAACCAGAGGGGAAACCGGAACCAGAGGGGGAACCAGAGGGGGAACCGGCACCAGAGGGGGAACCAGAGGGGGAACCGGCACCAGAAGAAGAGGAACCAGAGGGGGAACCGGCACCAGACAGGGAACCAGAGGGGGAACCGGCACCAGACACGGAACCAGAGGGGGAACCGGCACCAGAGGGGGAACCAGAGGGGGAACCGGCACCAGAGGGGGAACCGGCACCAGACGGGGAACCAGAGGGGAAACCGGAACCAGAGGGGGAACCGGCACCAGACGGGGAACCAGAGGGGGAACCGGCACCAGACAGGGAACCAGAGGGGGAACCGGCACCAGAAGAAGAGGAACCAGAGGGGGAACCGGCACCAGACAAGGAACCAGAGGGGGAACCGGCACCAGACAAGGAACCGGCACCAGAGGGGGAACCGGCACCAGACAGGGAACCAGAGGGGGAACCGGCACCAGACGGGGAACCAGAGGGGGAACCAGAGGGGAAACCGGAACCAGAGGGGGAACCGGCACCAGAAGGGGAACCAGAGGGGGAACCGGCACCAGACAGGGAACCAGAGGGGGAACCGGCACCAGAAGAAGAGGAACCAGAGGGGGAACCGGCACCAGACGGGGAACCAGAGGGGGAACCGGCACCAGACAAGGAACCAGAGGGGGAACCGGCACCAGAGGGGGAACCGGCACCAGACAGGGAACCAGAGGGGGAACCGGCACCAGACGTGGAACCAGAGGGGGAACCGGCACCAGACAAGGAACCAGAGGGGGAACCGGCACCAGAGGGGGAACCGGCACCAGACAGGGAACCAGAGGGGGAACCGGCACCAGACGGGGAACCAGAGGGGGAACCAGAGGGAGAACCGGCACCAGAGGGGGAACCGGCACCAGACGGGGAACCAGAGGGGGAACCGGCACCAGAGGGGGAACCAGAGGGGGAACCGGCACCAGACGGGGAACCGGCACCAGACAGGGAACCAGAGGGGGAACCGGCACCAGAGGAACCAGAGGGGGAACCGGCACCAGAGGGGGAACCGGCACCAGAGGAACCACAGGGGGAACCGGCACCAGAAGAAGAGGAACCAGAGGGGGAACCGGCACCAGACGGGGAACCAGAGGGGGAACCGGCACAAGACGGGGAACCAGACGGGGAACCAGAGGGGGAACCGGCACCAGACAAGGAACCAGAGGGGGAACCGGCACCAGACGGGGAACCAGAGGGGGAACCGGAACCAGAGGGGGAACCGGCACCAGACGGGAACCAGAGGGGGAACCAGAGGGAGAACCGGCACCAGAGGGGGAACCGGCACCAGAGGGGGAACCGGCACCAGAGGGGGAACCAGAGGGGGAACCGGCACCAGACGGGGAACCAGACGGGGAACCGGCACCAGACAGGGAACCAGAGGGGGAACCGGCACCAGAAGAAGAACCGGCACCAGAGGAACCAGAGGGGGAACCGGCACCAGAGGGGGAACCGGCACCAGACGCAGAACCAGAGGGGGAACCGGAACCAGAGGGGGAACCGGAACCAGAGGGGGAACCGGCACCAGAGGAACCAGAGGGGGAACCGGCACCAGAGGAACCCAAGGGGGAACCGGCACCAGACGGGGAACCAGAGGGGGAACCGGCACCAGAAGAAGAGGAACCAGAGGGGGAACCGGCACCAGAAGAAGAGGAACCAGAAGGGGAACCAGAGGGGGAACCGGCACCAGACGGGGAACCAGAGGGGGAACCGGCACCAGACGGGGAACCAGAGGGGGAACCGGAACCAGAGGGGGAACCAGAGGGGGAACCGGCACCAGAGGGGGAACCAGAGGGGGAACCGGCACTATTATTAGAAAGCATTGCATCAATTTTCATTGTTATGCAGATGATACTCAGCTTTACCTATCAATGAAGCCAGATGACGCACATCAATTAATTAAACTGCAAGAATGTCTTAAAGACATTAAGGCCTGGATGACCTCTAATTTCCTGCTTCTAAATGCAGATAAAACTGAAATTCTTGTACTTGGCCCCACAAATCTTAGAAACATGGTGTCTAACCAGATACTTATTCTGGATGGCATTACTTTGGCCTCCAGTAACACTGTGAGAAATCTTGGAGTCATTTTTGACCAGGATATGTCCTTCAATGCACATATTAAACAAATATGTAGGACCGCTTTTTTGCATTTGCGCAATATTTCTAAAATTAGAAACATCCTTTCTCAGTGATGCTGAAAAGCTAATCCATGCATTTATTACTTCTAGGGTGGACTATTGTAATTCGTTATTATCAGGCTGTCCTAAACGCTCCCTGAAAAGCCTTGAGCTGATCCAAAATGCTGCAGCTAGAGTACTGACAGGGACTAGAAAGAGAGAGCATATTTCTCCCATATTGGCTTCTCTTCATTGGCTTCCTGTTAAATCTAGAATAGAATTTAAAATCCTTCTCCTCACCTACAAGGTCTTGAATAATCAGGCCCATCTTATCTCAAAGACCTTATAGTCCTATATCACTCCAATAGAGCACTTCGCTCTCAGACTGCTGGCTTACTTGTGGTTGCTAGGATACTTAAGAGTAGAATGGGAGGCAGAGCCTTCAGCTTTCAGGCCCCTCTTCTGTGGAACCAGCTTCCAGCTTGGATTCGGGAGACAGACACCCTCTCTATTTTTAAGATTAGGCTTAAAACTTTCCTTTTTGATCAAGCTTATAGTTAGGGCTGGATCAGGTGACCCTGAACCACCCCTTAGTTATGCTGCTATAGGCCTAGTCTGCTGGGGGGGTTCCCATAATGCACTGTTTCTTCTCATTCACCTTATTTACTTTGTTTATACTCCACTCTGCATTTAATCATTAATTGTTATTAATCTCTGGCTCTCTTCCACAGCATGTCTTTTCTCTCCCCTCAGCCCAACCGGTCGCGGCAGATGACTGCCCCTCCCTGAACCTGGTTCTGCTGGAGGTTTCTTCCTGTTAAAAGGGAGTTTTTCTTTCCCCACCATTGCCAAGTGCTTGCTCATAGGGGGTCGTTTTGACTGTTGGGTTTTCTCTGTATTATTATAGGGTCTTTACCCACAATACAAAGCGCCTTGAGGCGACTGTTTGTTGTGATTTGGCGCTATATAAATAAAATTGAATTGAATTGAATTGAAACACATCTTCTCAGACACACCAGGGGGCTGCAAACAGGACTCGAGTGCAAAACCACGATTAGACGATTCATCTGCTGGCTCTGGATCATCTCCCATCTGCTCATGTGATTGTTCACCATCACACCTATCAATTTCCATTAAATCAGCCTCATCAAAATCCTCCTCATCCATGCTGTCATGCTCATCCTCTTCATTGTCATCAGGAAGTGTAGGATCATACTGTAGATGTAAGGAATATTGTCAATTTTGTGTGATAACTTTGGCTGCGTTTTCAATAACACTTGACAAAAAGTCTTTCCCCAATTGCTTGGTCCACTAACAACCATAGAACACGGATGCTGTAAGCCACTATCAAAGCACAAATCTAGTTTAATATCCATACGGTAATGTGGTGTAACCACTGAACATGTTTTATTGTACGCCACTTGCACTCTTTTCACATTAGTATCGTTCTTCACATGAAACCTCTTTATCGCGTGTAATGGTCTCAGAGATGCACACGTGCTGCTCTGCCATCAGCGTAATGACACTGTACCATAGCGACATCGTCAGAGATGAAACAAAACTGACTTACTGCAAAATAAACATGATCTGTGTGGAAAGTGTAGGGTCTGTGATTAACTCACAAGTTGGCATGTTGGACCTCATGCTGAAGCAACCCCAGAGGGAGTTCAATAGAAGTTTGTTGCAACTCCTGATTTTGCAGGGTCTAATCTTATCCCGTCTTATCCCATAATACTGCTGAATGTACATCTGTTTCACATTCTTGGGTTAGTCTGAAGCCTCCTGGTTACACTTCATTAATTTTTTAGGCCCGAGCCTCACGAAGTGATCGGCGAGGAGCCTATTGTATTCGCTCGCGCGAAAAACGAAAAAGGGTCAAAGTCGAGCACGAAGCGCTCGACTTTGACAACGGACCCTCAAACAGGGTAGGTCAGGTCGAACGCTTCTCGAAAACGTACATATGGGGGTGAATGGAGCAGCCCATAATTGAAATCGTTAGCATCATGAGCTAGCTTGCGCGATGAAATTGGGTCAATGACGAGCGCAACGTCATTGACCATGGACCTCACGACAACGTGGGTCGTGTCGAGACGTTTCCGAAAACGTATATATGAAGGTGGCTGGATTGGCACATTATTGGAATTGTTCATTATTATTCTTATTATTCTTTTTGAGTAAACGATCGCTAATTTGACCCCCTGAACATATACGAAAAGTCACCAATTTTTGCATGCAAGCCAGGTCTGGTGAAACATTTTGTTTTTTATTGGCGCCATTAAAAACCTCAAAAAAGTGGCGAAACAGCGCCCCCTAGAATTTTTAAATTTTGCATTCCTATGGGAGGGGCAAAAAAAAAGTTGTGCGCAGAACCACCAAATTCACGTCAGAAAAAGATCATATGAAGACCGACAAAAAATTACATTATGGAGTTGCCGCCTGACAAACAGGAAGTCGGCCATCTTGGACTGAACTTTGACCTTTGCCGATTCAGCATTTTTGCACACCTCGTACTTGAATTAACTTGTCCTAGGGCATTAAACCGACTGCCACCAAAATCGCTCAGGAACATCTTCACAAGTTGGGCATCAAAAGATGTGCGAGGTTTTATAGAATATTCAACGGTGTTGCCATGGCAACCGCGTGAATTTGGTCTTCGTTTTTGTCTCTCGCCGCAATATTGTTTCGCCATTCGTTCGCACAATCTTTGGCCGATCAGCCTCAAAATTTAATAACTTGTTTACTGAACCGGCCTGAACCAACAATTAGGGAATCAAGTTTATAGGTGCAATAGCGCCCCCTACAGAAGAAAACGAAAATTTGTATGGAGGTCCAGAATTTTCGTTTGTCTGAAACGCATGAAAATTTGTGTCAACACTCATGACATCATCCTGATCAAAAAAGCCATACACCCATACTCTATTTTCTACCACGTTGCCATGGCGAAGCCAGAAATGCCCCATTTAATCCCTATGGGAAAAAGTGAAATTTCTCCAATACTAAAATTTCAGCTTACTTTGCCCAAAATACATGAAATTTGGCTCACCCACTCACGATGTCAGCCTGATCAAAAAAGTCAATCACACCTATGTCATATTTTGGACGCTGTTCCCATGACGATGCCAAAACTGCCCTATTTTATCCCTATGGGAAAAAATGTGCAATTTCTGCGATGGAAAAATGACCCTTGCTTTCTCAAAAATGCATACAAATGCCTGAAATTTGGTACACGCATTGTCCACATCTCCCTGAACATAAAACCTCCAGGTGAAAATGATGTAATATGTAAGGCGTTGCCATGGCAAAGTCCGGAAAATGGCATCTTTTTACTTGAGTTAGCCAATTCATCCATTTCTAAATTTCACATGTAGCAGCCAAAAAAACGGCTAAAACTGGCACGGCCGGAAAAGCTGGGTTCAAATCGGCACCAGCGCTTGGGCGGCGGCCGGCGAGGGCCTATTATCGCTGCTTGCAGCTTTAATGTTATCTTTGTTTTTATTCTTTGTCTTTCTTTCATACTCTTCGGGCCCTGTATGTATTATGTAAAGCACCTTGTGTTGCCTTGGTGCTTGCCTTTCCCTATACTCCTGAACTATATGCTGCAGTGCAGTACAATACATAAGCAGGTCTGTAGGTTTGTAGTGTATTTGTCTTCTCACCAGTACAGAAGGGGACTTCTGGAAGCGGTGCAGCAGATTTCTCTGCACCAGGCTGAGTCGTTTGCCTCTGGCCCTCCTGAGCAGGATACTCTGCACCCGTGCTGATGGACGCTGCTTTGGCCACAGCCGCACGTGGTGATTGTCAGGCTGCAGCCACTGACAACAGTACGGACACACCGAAGTGTTCAGCGACACACTGGAGTATTTTTCTTTCGGAGGTGCTGAGAAGAAACAAGAGACACTGATTTTCTAAAATGTGTCTTTTGAACAAAATAACACTCAAGCAACCAAAAATGGCTGAGATGTACAGTTCTGTGCAAATGTTTTGAGCTACCCCCTCATTTATGTATATGTTGCTTCCAGGGAGCCAGACTTTCTGGTCATTTTTAAAGTGGTCTTTGGCAGAAACAGGCTTTCTGAAGGTCTTTCAAAGTTCTTCTTTGGACGTTGGCTGCCTTTTTACTCATTTTCAGTCCAGTCCTTGTACCTAACCATTTTCAAAGGAATGGTTGTGACAATGACCCATGAATCAATAAGGGATTTAATAAAAAAAACGCACCTCACTCAAAGGATCAATCAGTGTTGTGTCAAAATATAACAGACAACTTGGAAAATTCCACTAGCTGAAAACCTGGCGTATCTTGGCATGGTGTATGGTGTGCCCTTAAAAAATTTGAGGAAACTGGAAAAAGTCCTTTAAAAAAAACAAACAAACAAACAAAAAAAAACTACATACATCAGCGGAACCATATCCTTAAGAAATAGGGAAAAAACTTCCAGAATCCTTCTTGCTTGGCAAAAGCTTCATTTTTCAGCAATGACAACAATCGCAAACACACTGCCAATGCAGTAAAAACATACCTGGATAGAAAAACACACATTGGAACACTATCAGTCATGGCTTGGCCTCCCCAGAGCCTGGACTTCAACATTACTGAAGCGGTGTAGGATCATCTAGACAGAGAATGGAACACAAGGCAGCCAATGTCCAAAGAAGACCTTTGAATGTCCTTCAAGAAGCCTGGAGAACTATTCTTGAAACCTACTTAAAAAAAAGAAAGCTGCCTCAGAGTGTTAAGGCTGTGTTGAAGAATAAAGGTGCTCATACCAAATATTGACTTTCAAGTTCATTAAATTTTACAAATGCTATTTTTTCTTTATGTACTATATTTCCATATATATTTGCATGCTTCAATACATTGCTGCACTTTCCTAACATTTTCCGGTATTTTCTCCAAATATAAAAAAATATCTTTGCACAGTACTGAACGTCAGGGTGAGACCAGCCTCTTAGCTTAGCAGTTTAAGCAAAGTGGGAATGAGATATATGCTTCTAACAGAAAGTTAAAAGTTTAATGTTGGGATCATCCTTTAACAGATCATATTTCATATTTCCACAGAAAAACATTTCAATACAGCTTTTAGAAAATTCACTTTATTCTATCAACATTTAGACTTAGCAGGTATTCTTAAAATCAGCCTCCAAACAAACACCATGCCACTTCCTTTGGGATGAGTCCTTGTGCTATTTGAGCAGCCTTACTAAATAGTGCCACCCCCTTTTTATGTGGATTTGGCTGGCATGAGTCTGAGAGAGTGTGTGTGTGTGTCTGTCTACGTGTGGGTGTTTGATCCCACCGGGCAGTCTGCTACAGACAGCTGGCTGACTCGGAGTATTTGGCGGAGGATTTAGTGAGTTTTATCAGCCTTGGCAAGCCAGTGACAAGGTCCTACTCACTACTGCATTCTGTGTGTGGTTATTACACTCGGGAGCACAACTGATGAAAACATGCAAAACTGAAATAGGAAGAAGAAATTTGAAAGAAAAGGAAGTTTGTGCAAAGATTCAAATCTCTGTGAACTTACCTTTAGCTTTCAGAGGCCCCTGCCTGGAAAAAAGAAAGAAAAGGCGACTTTGAAACTTCAGTTATAACTGGGTTTATGTCAAAATGTAACAAAATTATCAGGAAGCATGTATTTGTAATTCAACATGTATATTCATGTATCCTGAAATGCTCTTCTCAATTTATATCACAACAATTTATGTAACACCGGGCCAGTGTAATAAGTTAAGAGAGAGTGCGATGGAGAATATTAAAATAAGTAATTTTGTTGTTTACATATTTGCATAAAATACATTTGTGCAAACACAGAAATTATAAGATGGAAACAATTTTTTGGGGAAAAAAAAAACAAACAAAAAAGGGACTATGTATTCCCATTATGTGGAGTGGAAAACATGCAACCGGAAAAGCAGGTCTCTCCCAAACAATACGTGGCAGCTTTTCAAACCATCTCAGTGGCTTCACTGCACATGGGGCTGCCCCCACTTCTTGAATACTTGCAATGAGATACTTTAACTGAGCCACAACTAAGCCCCACTAAAATTAGCTCAGGGCTTAAATCAATAAAGGAACATTTATTGTCCAGCTGCACGTGTGTCAGGGACAGACAGAAATAGGTCTGACTGTTTATGGAAGAGGCAGAGGGCATGTGAGGTCGGCTTTAATCTGGAGTTGACCTACGGGACTCTGCCGCGGCGTCTGGCGGCAGAGGTTTGTTTATACTCTCCGCCGGCATTCTCGACCACGCCATATGTGAAACGGTGCATCCTACTGATGGATGATGCAGCTGAACACACTGTGGGGTTAGCAACGTATCTCCCATCAGTCAGTACACAGTCTGAATCACTGTCCCTAGACCCCACCCCCCAAATTTAATAATCAGTGAGTGGATTAAACTGTCAGATTATATAGACGACTTGTCAGAAGATACTGGAAATGAAGACAGTATGAGGCCAGTGTGGTAGATTGTGACTGTCACTAAGTGATAATGACTCATGGACCTTGAACAATCCCAGAAATGCAGCTAGTTGTTCGGAAAGCCATTTAATCATTTTCAGCTGATATAACAACAATTCTCTTCAGGAAGTTAGCTGATTTACATTTCCCAAGGTAGTTCACACCACCGCTACACACTTTACATTTTGATTACACAAAACAATTACTTTTCTTTGGCATGAGATGAAAGCAAACCCTCCAACAAGCAGCCTGCTAAAAACAACTCAATGACTCAAGTGTGGAGAAGAGGAATTTTTAGGGAATTTTGTGTTCTCCTTTACCACTGCTCCCTAGATGAGCCAGCTCTCTGAAACATTGCACCGCAAAGACCACTTCCAGTGCATAAATCTTAGTAACACACTTGTCATGCATCTCCTTTTAAGTGCATGCTTGGCTGCGGTGATAAACGCTGGAGATATGGGCTCCACACATGAACTGCTGACAGCTGGGAGATGCTATCAATGGAGAGCTGGAAGATGCAGCAGGACAGCGAGGGGGAATTATGTGTTGGCTACAATGTAATAATGTGATTATAGATGGAAGTGCTGTCTGAGGCATGAAATGAAAAGCATTATAAATATGTTAATGCTACCATCAGGGAAAATAATAGGGCTGCTGGCATATCCTGAAAACACCTTTGCTGAAGATTGTGACTCATTCAGATATTTAGATACAAAGGCCTAGCACAGGTATCAGTTCAGTCAGTCCCTGACTCTAGAAAGTGCACCCCTCAACAGCACAGATTCACAGGGTTTCATTCATCAGCTGGTCCTGACAAAGAAAGAGGCCAGCAGGTGCTTCTCAGTCTGAGGATCATTTGCTCCTGCTGAGAGGAGATGTAATAAGAGTGATACAGCATGAGAGGAAATGAGAGTAAGTGTTGGGTAAGGGGAGGACTGAAAAAGAATAAAAAAAAGAAACCACAGTGACAAATTTAACAGGGCAGTGATGCTGTGCTTAGAGATGTTGCCTTACAATATCTCTGAGCACAGGGTTCAGATCTCCTGGTCGACTGAATATGCACTTCATGCCACAATCTAAAGACATGCCTGCTAGGATAATTGGTGCTTCTAAAATTGGCTGTGGGTGTGAGGTTGATAAAGTGGACTGAATAAATGTGGCTTTTTGTCTTAAGCACTTCGAGTGGTCATTAAGAACAGAAAAATGCTATATAAATGCTTTTCCATTACCAAAATGAAAGGTGATGACAATCAGATCATATAGGAGATGGATGAAAAACAGTGTTGAATACAATCCAAGCAAATGTGGGTGCTCCTTTAGAATAAAAATAACCATTTGCTTTTTTGATAAATCAACTGAAAGACAACTGATATTTCTTTTCACACCTAAAGTAAAAGGCACCAAAATCCCTGTTTCAAGCCACCAAATACAGGGGTTTGATTTTTCTCATCTCTTTGCAACTGTGGCATGGTGGCTGAACACAGTGTGAGCTGACATCAGTTGACAACACTTTGCTTATACCCTTCAACACATCCAATTGAAAATCTAATAAAAGGTGTTCTATTAAAGCTGCTCCATCCTGCCCTCAGTTGCTGCATATCTGGAAGCTGCTTTGCAACTCACGTCCACCTCAACCTCTCCTTTCATGCTATATCTAACTTTATCAATATCACATCTGTTGTCACTGATGCCTCCTCTGCTTTGTACATCCTTATGCATTCCACATATGTACATGGAAAGGCGGGGAGGTCCCACAACAGAGCTATGCCACCAAATAAACTACTGCAGATGGAAATGTCAATCTGCTTTTGACTACGGTGGCCCAGATTTAGATGTATTACTCAGACTAAGCAGGTGATTTCTTTTGGGAATATGGTATCTCATACCCAGAATGAAGAAAACAATCCGAAGTTATTAAAGAACAATCATGCCTTGCAGCCCCCTTGCTTTCAGTATATATTTCCCCACACTAATTACTCAGAGTTCCACTAATTCACTATATTGGCAAAAGTAGTTGCTCATCTGCCTTCACATCTATATGAACTTGAGTGACATCCCATTCTTAATCCTTAGGATTTAATATTATAGCCCAGCCTCTGCAGCTTCAACTATTCTGGGAAGGCATTCCACAAGGTTTAGGAGTGTGTTTATGGGAATTTTTGACCATTCTTCCGGAAGCGCATTTGTGAGGTCAGACTGAGAAGGCCTGGCTCACAGTCTCCGCTCTAATTCATCCCAAAGGTGTTCTGTCAGGTTGAGGTCAGGACTCTGTGCAGGCCAGTCAAGTTCTTCCACACCAAACTCGCTGATTCATATCTTTATGGTCTTTGCTTTGTGCACTGGTGTGCGGTCATGTTGAAACAGGCAGGGGCCATCCCCAAACTGTTCCCACAAAGTTGGAAGCATGAAATTGCCCAAAATGTCTTGTTATGCTGAAGCATTATGAGTTCATTTCACTGGAACTAAGGGGCTGAGCCCAACTCCTGAAAAACAACCCCACACCATGATCCCCCTCCACCAAACTTTACACTTGGCACAATGCAGTCAGACAAGTACCTGACAGTGGAAACTCCTGGCAACCGCCAAACCCAAAGAACACATCTCCACTGATCTAGAGTTCAATGGCGGCCACCACCACATCCAACGCTTTGCATAGCGCTTGGTGATGTAAGGCTTGGGTGCAGCTGCTCAGCCATGGAAACCCATTCCATGAAGCTCTCTATGCACTGTTGTTGAGCTAACCTGATGGCCACATGAAGTCTGGAGGTCTACAGTGATTGACTTTGCAGAAAGTTGGTGACCTCTGCACACTCACACCTCAGCATCCACTGACCCCGCTCTGTGATTTTGACCACTTTGTGGCAGAATTGCTGTCATTCTCTATCACTTCCACGTTGTTATAATATCACTAACAGTTGCCTGGGGAATATTTAGTAGTGAAGACATTTCACGACTGGACGTGTTGCATAGGTGGCATCCTATCACAGTCCCACGCTGGAATTCACTGAGCTCTTGAGAGCGATCCATTCTTACACATATGTTTGTAGAAGCAGTTTGCATGCCTAGGTGCTTGGTTTATACACCTGTGGCCATGGAAGTGATTGGAACACATGAATTCAATGGTTTCGATGTGTGAGTGAATACTTTTGGCAATATAGTGTATTTGGACAGGGCAATCAGTTTTACTCCTACACTGAAAACAATGTCAGGCCTGTGTGAAGATTTAAAAAAAAAAAAGGAAACAAACTAATAAGGGTATTAAAAAAAAACAAAAAAAAACAAGTTATGTGGCAGTGACAGAGTTTGTCCAGCATGCATGCATATTTGTTTTGGTAATCAGAACCCTCAGTGAGGCTCTAGTTACCAGACACGCAATTATGATTACGAACTTACTGGAAAAAGCTTAACTGATTCAACAACATGAGCCACAATAAGTACACCAAGTACTTGTACATCAAATACAACAATAACTGTAACCCCAATGCAAACATACATGCTAACTCATTCAGTCACTGGTCTGACAGAAGGTGAAGACCGCAGCAGAAGGCAGTAACACCATCTCCTACAAATATGTGGAGTATGAGTGTGTGAGTAATCATGCACCCACGGAACAAACACTCCAGTGACGCATTGGCCTGTAGAAAGTGGAGACTGTGGAAACTCCCAAAAGAACTCAAGGACACAGTTGTAATTCCACAGGACTAAAAACATCAACACACTCTGACCACGTACATCAGCCATTTGAATGCATGCCGACACAAATATTTGCAGTTCCCCTACTGTCACGGGTGCACAGTTTGATCAATTGTGCATTCAAGGCATGTGTCTGAGACATTAATTCGTGGCATGATTTCCTTCCTGTACGCTGCCTCTCATATTATCACTAGGATCACTTAATTAGCTCATATCGCGCTAAGTGTACGTTTTGGCTGTGGCTGGTCACTGTGTCTTTTCTGCCAGGCACTTTGGCATAAGACCAGTGAGGTTTTGGAGTTACAGAGCCAAACATTTAGATTTGTGTCCTGCCTGCTGGACAGCTGGTCAGAGTTAAACATGTTCAATATGTTCTCAAATGGCGCCTGGGTGGCTTAGTGGTGAAGCCACATATGCCGCGTTGCGGTGCGGGTTCGAGTCTCGGCCCGTTGCCAGTTTGCCCGCGTGTCTTCCCCTGTATCTTTCCCCCATTTCCTGTCTCTCTCCACTGCCGAGAAAAGCCGCTGTGGCCAAAAATGCAAAAAAAAAAAGAAAAATATGTTCTCAAATACCACGGTTAATCATAGCCAGGGAATCTGGGGAACAGATCAATGTTATTAAAGTCTGTTCCCCAGTGGGCTCACACACATCCGTAAAATGATCCTGACTGGCGTTTTCACCATTATAACCTCTGTTTTTCTTTCCAATCATGGTTCTGCCCACAAATTTCCTGGCTCAGGTAAAAGTGAAAACAAGCCAAAGGATACTGAGACATGGCTGAAACCCAACTAAAGCAGGAGCCACAGGAGTCCACACATGCATGCACACCTTTACACATTTTAGATGCATTAATGCCCATTTTAACCATAATAAAGGAGTAAATTCTGTACACCTGTTAGTGTGCACTGTACACACACACACACACACACACACACACACACACACACACACACACACACACACACACACACACACACACACACACACACACACAGTCTTTCTCTTTCTTCCTTGCACACAAACACAGACACAGGGACAAAGGATTAAGAGGATTTCTCCACAAATTACTTCCAGCTTTCACCATAATATGGCAATCGCCGCTGTCTGGAAGGGCCATCAGAGGCTCAAATTTTAGAAAAGTAATAAATCAAGAAGTGAACTGTAAATAATGAGGAAAATTATAAAGTGGCAATAATTACTAGTGTGTTTTATAATGATGGAAAATTAAAAGAATTAATTACCGAAACCTAATTAGAAAAAACACCTTGAGAATGCTGGATATGGACTTTGTTTGGTTTGTTTACCAACCATACAAGCATGAGGCCGAGGCTTACATACTGCCTGGCTCTCCTACCTGATGATCAGAGGAACTAACTGCTGCACCACCACTACCACTTTGTTTATCTCCTTGCACTTTGATTTCACTGTTCGTTAGTTGGATGTCTCAATCTCACCAATTAAAATGACTTCACTGAACTGTAATACATTTAAATTGAAATTATCACTCATAATCAGTCACTGCGACATTGCAAACTTGCCCACAAAACTTGCACATGAGCAGCCACGAGCGGGACTCTCAAATGGGCTCACATCCAGCTGCAGTAAATCACTGGTGTAAAAGGACTCCAGCAGGCAGTGCTACCCTCCACTGGAACAACACAACCATTCATGCTCCACAACTCAAACACAATTCATACCTGAGGCACTACTAAAGAAAGCAGCCGCCAGGTCTTATTTATAGACTTTATTATATTTAAAAAAAAAAAAAGAGATAAACTAGACTGGAGCCTACAATACTACTGCTACTACTGATTACTCTTAAGGTGACTGTAACACAGAAAAATGACAAAAGGAATGAAAACACGAGCACATAATCAATTCTTATTTAAATGAACAGAAAACAGCGGCTTAATATTTAAGACCTCAGAGCACCACCTTTGTGCAACCAGACCCAAAATGATTGACAGGACCTCAGTTATAAGGATACAGTTCCGCTACAGTCACAGAATATACATTTGTTTTCCATTAAACGAAAAATGTATGTATAAATATATATGAATATTCAAGATAAAGCTGTAACGCCCAAACAATAAATATATCCTGAGATTATGGCTCCAATTTTTTTGCCCCGAACATCATTAAACGTCACACCAGTCAAACGGCTCCCCCTAGGGTCCACGTGCTGCCATTACAACAATAAAAGACAAAAGAAAAAGTCTCCCATTAAAGTGCGAATAATGTTGGGTTTTAAACAAAGTTTCTTACAGGTAGAAGCGGGATAACTCCGGGCATTTGTCCTTATACAGCAGAGAAGCGTCCAACAGAAAGCTGCTTGATTTTTCGTCAGGATAATTCTCCATTTTTGTTTCAGGCTCTTCTGGTGATGCACGTGAGAAACTGAAACTCTTCTGCGAATACGAATTAAAAACTTCCTTCGGCAATTATTAGCTGGCCTAAGACGTAATACGAGCGCCCTGTACGCTGCTGAAGAAGCTGTCGCAGAACAACTGTAGAAAGGGTATTAATTTGAACCTTGCCCGCATTGAGCTAACTGGTGATCCATTAGCGCCACATTGGGTCGCGAGATTCTGACGTTACTTGCAGTGCATTTTGGGAAACTGAGTAGCTAAGAAGCACAATGAGGCGCGACTTTATGTTTGAGTGATTTGACATCATTCTCTCCGTTGATAATGTAAAAACAATAGACAAAGAAAAAAAATCCAATTAAAAAATAACCGAATATCGCTTGTCACTGGGAATTGATTGCATTTTAAAATTAACGTTTTAAAGACACTGGCTATTTAGTCTGAGGTATCATTAATGACCGTACTAATGGCCCTATTTGGAGTGAAGACTAAGTTACACATCATTCACCACGAAAAAAGAATAAAAAGAAAAAAGAGAGTGATCGCGCAAATGCAGTCATCCTAGTATTGAACAGATACCGTTTGATGTCATCATTCCTTGAAGCTTATTGGACATCAAGACTTACCAATGTTACACGGCCGTGAGATATATTGACATCCTTATTTCTGTGTTCGGAGCTTACCACAGCAATAACAAACCTTGCGAAACCATGCAAAAAACACACAT
Organism: Archocentrus centrarchus; assembly: GCF_007364275.1. NCBI lineage: Eukaryota > Metazoa > Chordata > Actinopteri > Cichliformes > Cichlidae > Archocentrus > Archocentrus centrarchus. The sequence continues at coordinate 19,805,441 of NC_044356.1, forward strand.
TTACCTATCCTATGCGACATGGACTCGGGCTCTTCACTCTTCTAAAACTCCTGCTGGATCCAGTGAAATGATTGCACCTGGTCTAATAGGGAATTCTGCGGGGAGAAAGAGAGCCACAGTGTGAAATTAGATATTTTGAAGCGGCAGAGGGGAGGAAGAGTCTACTGAGGGCGCACCTCTGGGTACCCTCCTACCACCGATATCAAAAAGAAGTCGGTCAGACATAACGCTCGATGAGCAGAACACAGACCTAAGATGACAAGAGGGAAGTTACGAGGAGGTTTTACTCGATACAAGAGGAGATTTCATTCACCTCCAGCGACAATACAGCCCCAGTCCTTCTCGTCCCAGCTTGTCCAAGGACCCAGACCGGTGCGTTTTACGCATATCCTTCCCAGATATGTCCATCCTGTCTCCGGGTAGGTTTTCACGCCTTCATTTATTACAAATACTGCCATTCAAGTTAAAGGTCTTCTGTTTAGCCTTTTATAATTGATCACGGTCCCACGTGAACCTGAAAGGCGCAATAACCTCTGACGACATCCGAAGTTCAACATCATTTCCCTTGAAGAACTTTAATTTTAATAGTACAGTATAATATGGCGTTTGTTGCATTAGCCCACAGTGCGCCTATTCTCATTTGACAGTTCTGAATTTATGCCTGTTTAAGGTACCGATTATAGTTTAATCTCGCCCATATGGATATTTTAATCTATGCAGTGTTTTTTTTTTTTTTTTATCTTTTTGCTGTTGTGAATTTGGTAGCCCATTTATGCAGAAGTAATTTTTCTTTGCAGGTTCTGGTAATGCGTGCGTGTGCGCGCGTGCATGCGTCCGTTTATGGAGGCGAGTGGGGGCTAGGGGTCTGCCACCAGACGCTGAAAAGACATAAAATCACCGGGCCATAGAGCTTTCAGAAACTGATGGAGTAAGCTAGAATGTGAGGGATAGCTCCTCACTTGGTGCGCAAGTAAATCTTCACTTTATCAGGGTCCGGCAGGCAGGCGCCTCCACACAAGATTGAAACGTTCAAGTCGGTGCCTTCCGCGTAAAGTGTAGTCCACGGATAAAGGGATTCTAACCTCACTGCAGGACTAAATTGACGCGCGAGTCCGAGGGATAGCCAGACTGGGGGGTGGGGGGGACACACACAAAGGCAGGTTGATATGGTGCTTTAAAGTGCCACCACATCCTCATCCCCTCTTTAGTGGCTTGCAGCAGAAATAAAATTGGACCTGGACAGTGATGGGAAGGTAGGCATTCTGCTTTCATTTTCACTGACACTGAGATATGGCAGTAAATTGGCAGAGATGAATATTGTTGCTGTGATGAGCCAAAGGGAAAAAAATAAAAAAAATGCAGCTTGAATGATCAAAGACTTGTGGAATACTTCTCCCCTGACCTACACAGTAACAATTTTCCTGCAGGACACAGGTAACCTGAAGCCTATGGAGAGTGATCACATAATTGCTGGGCAGTACTGTGATGTTAGTAAGTCTCTGAAGGCTGTGTGAAAGTGAGGAAATTTATGTTTACAGGAAAATATTAGAAAACACGTTGTTGGCAGCTTTTAAATACTCAGTCTTAGACGCTGTTAGAATCAGTTTTACCAACAGCTATTTAAAATTGTCTGTGCTCTGCTGACTCACAGAGGATGGGACCTGCAGCCCTGACAGCACTGATGCACTACTCAGTGAGCCATGTAGAACCACACCTGTCTCCGTAATGCAGTGGTGAGGCAGGTCTGGTGCCCAAGGGACTTTTCTTTCACCTATGGAGGACCTCACAGGGGAGCAGAGACCCTGAAGTGTTCTGTCAGCATCTGCAGGGAAAAGCCAAATCGGGGAGCAGCAGCAGCAGCAGCAGCAGCAGCATGAGCCATCGAGCTGGCTATCACTTCTGAAATGCAACACCAACTCCAATAGTGCTGAGATAGCTCAAGAGAAGAGGCACAATGTGCTGTGACTGTGCATCTGTGTGCTTAAATGCATACACGCATTACACATCTTTGTGATGACATCGAGAGTCGACTCCAGTCAGTTTCCCCCCCCCACATACTGATGCAGATTGCTGATATTAATTTGTCTGCGGCTGTTATATGAGGGCATTCCCCTGCAGAACTCTGACTAAACATGTCGCAAGCTGGAACACCGCTGGCTTTAACAGCCCATTCTGTAACAAGGCTAATTATACACTTGAATTAAAAATTAATAGCGTTAAGGTCACTTAGTGAGTCAGTTTGTATGCTGTGTCCTCATAAGTGGCTGCATTTGTTTAAATGTTCTGCGTGCAGTCATCTTGTTAGTGTAGTCTTGGTAATCCTGAGCTTATTTACAACTTTTTAATCAGCAAGTGCTTCTGCCTTTCTTTCTCGGTCTCAGTGCAAACACTGATGCCTGTGCATGTGCAGACAGACCACGTCTTTGAGTTATGGAAGCGCTTCCTTTTTAAATGCATCGTTCAGAGAGTAAGCTCTTCAAACACACCCAGTTTGTGATGCATTTATCGCAATCCACAGTGTAGATGAATAGTGTGCAGAAAAACAGAGTGAAAGAAGAAGATCAAGGTCACGGATTCACTTGCTCAAAGAGAATTTGGTTTGCGTGCAAGTTGGAAGTTGTCTTTGCTTTTCTGGGAATTATCACACGCTCGCACGCACATTACTTCAAGGAGAGCGGCTCATTTGACTTCATTTACAATCAATAGTCTGGTGGCTTTGAAATGCTATTTCATAAAGTTACTTTGTAAGGAAAAAAATTTAATTTTTTGAAGTGATTGCTTCATCCACTGAGATTATTTGTGAAGAGGACTGACTCACTTAACTGTTACTGGAAGCTGCGCTTGTACAGGCCAACAGGCTGCTATTTTCAACAAACCTTCCCATCGCTTATACTACACTTGTAGATGGGAAAACTCAAAAGGAGGTGATCTGGTTATCTGACCTTGTTACATATTCCTCCTTTATCAACTTTTTTTTTTAAACATTGCCTTACAGCATAGTCATTTATTGATGTCCATTTTTAGACAATGAGAGCATGTGTGCTTTCTCTGTGAGTGTGTGCATGCATGTGTGTGTGTGTGTATATATATATATATATATATATATATATATATATATATATATATATATATATATATATATATATATATATATATATATATATATGCACTGGCTGGTGTGTGTGTGTGTTTGTGAGACAAAGCTGCTGGTACAGAATGCTACACCATGCAAATCTGGTTGAGGAGAACAAAGATGTTCTACAAACACTGTTTGTTTGGATAGGGACGATCCCAGCATCCAGAACCCCAGAGAACAGTGGCTCATTCACGCCACATCAAGAGAAGGGACCCAGTGGAGGGATCAGCGATGGTCTCTTTAAAAAGGTTGTGTATCCCTAGAGAATGACAAGGAGAGGAAAAGTGAGGACTAGAAAAGCCTTCCTCCACTATGTGCTGTTCATAATAAAAGGGATTAGTAGCCAGTTTGTGTCCATAAAGTCCTTCATATAGGTGAACACAACTTCCCTGGTAAAATGATTATTACTAAACCTCTTAACACATTACCAAATGGGTAACCTCACGTTTATAGTTTATAAACATCTGACCTTTGAATTTATGTAATGGTTATACAGTGAGCAAACATCAACTATTCAGTGTCTGTGATGTGTTAAAAGCTCTAAGTTGGTTGCAAATATTAAAGGACACCGATCATGATTCATAGCTCAGAATAATCCTTATTTATCTTAGACTTGGTCTTCGTGCAGCCGCTCAGTTCACCTGCCTGAAACGAGCCATTTTAGCTCCTCTTCCTTTAGGCCAACTTTCTTTTGATGGCTGCCCCTTAAAAACAGAAATAGGAGTGGAGCTGCTGCACTCACAGTAAGAATAGCCCTTCTTGCGCCGCCCTTCATTGCTTTATATTTTTTTCCAAGCTGCCAGACTTTCTGGTAATTATTTTAAAGTGGTTTTGAGCGATAGTTCTCCAGGTTTTCTGAAGTATTTCCAAGTTTTTCTTTAGACTTTTTCACTCATTTTCAGTCCTGTTCTTGTACCAGACCATTTTAAGAGGACTGTTTTTTTGTTTGTCAAGCCACTTGACACTGACCTATGAATCATTCAAGCATTTAAAAGGTCACCAAACTCAAGGGATGACCCAGTGTTATATCCACATATCAACTGTCAGCTTAAAAATTATTTTAAATGGCATCTTTAGGCATTTTGTTGCTAGCAGAAAAAACGCAATTTGCTCCCATTTCTTTAGTTGAAAAGTGCCAAAGATGACACAGTTTGACAGGCATAAATTAGTATTTTTGCACTAACAAGGTAATTCTCAAAGAGTTATTAGCTGAAATCTTGACATATCTCAGTATGGTGTGCAGTGTCTCCTTAAAAAAAACTGAGGAAACTGGACAAATGGAGGACAAAAGAAGAAGTGGCAAAAAAACTATCTACAGCAGATGAACACTATCTGAAAGTCATGTCCTTGAGAAATAGGGAAAAAAAAATCCAGTAAAGACCTGAGACAGGACATGAGAGATGCATCTGGACCTTCAGTTGATCCATCTAATGTTCACTGAAGCCTCATCAGAAATGGTCTCAGTGGAAGGGTGGCTCTGTCATGGATTGGGCTACATTTTATCCTGTGGTGTCAAAAATGATGGAATGCAGAAAAGTACCATCAGATTTTGATCCACCATGTAATCCCATCTGGAAAGCATGACAATGATCCCAAATACACTGCCAATGCAGTAAATGCATACCTGAATAGAAAAACACACAATGGAACACTATCAGTCATGGAATGGCCTCCCCAGAGCCTGGATCTCAACATTATTGAAGCAATGTGAGATCATCCTGACAGAGAACAGAACAAAAGGCAGCCACCATCCAAAGAGGAGCTTTGAATGTCCTTCAAGAAGCCTGGAGAACTATTCCTGAAGACTACTGAAAGACATTAGAAGAAAGCTGCCAAACAGAGTTCAGGCTGTGCTGAAGAATAAAGGTAGTCACACCAAATATTGACTGTAAAGCTTGTTAGAACTGTACAAACTCTGTTTCTAATTTATTTACTATATTTCCATGTATGTTTGCACATTTCAATAAATCACTGCACCTTTCCCCTGCTTTCCTAGAAAAATAGAAAGAAATGAGGGTAACTCAAGACTTTGCTTTTTAACAAAAGAAAATAGGGAAAAACAGAATAGGTCCACTTTCTGTGTATATGGTGTGATATCTTATGATCACACATTATGCTTCTCTTATTTAATTTTTATCTTTGGCTTTGCTGTGTGCAGTGCCATATCCTGAATGACTGTTAAGAATTAAGTCCAAGCCAAGATAACCAAAGGGCTGTTCAAGAGTCTACAATCTCACAGTCCTCAAGCATTTTGTTGTACATGTGCACACACATGTGTAGCACAGATTACTTTATAAGGTAATTCTGCCCCTTATAAAGTAATCTGTGCTACACATGTATGTGTACAGATTACCTTATCTGCATAGATAAGGTAATCTGTGCTACACATGTATGTGTACAGATTACTTTATCTATGCAGATAAGGTAATCTGTGCTACACTGTGGACTCAGTGATGATGAGTTTTGCTGATGTAATAATGAACTGGGTAATTGACATTTGTAATCTGACATCTGTATTTTTGTCAGCTAGGCCCTGTTTTTTTTTTTCTTATCATAAGCAAGTTTATACAGCAATTTTATTAATGAGCATAAACCGTAGATGGAGCAGGGGCAAGAAAGGGGCTCCGTCATTATGTAAATTAGGGAATTGAGTATGCAGATTTTCCTCATACCATTTTCTCATGATCTGCCTGCAAGAATTCTGCCTCCATATCACAGAGTGATCAGAAGAGCCAGGCCATTGTTAGTGCTGGCACAATGCGCCATTGTAGAGCCATCTTTTGTGTGATTCGCTCAATAGTGTAGGATCTTTTCCAACAACAAGATTTTGGTGAAGGGATAGACGGCACATGTCCATTAGATTTGGTGTGATCATTGTGCTGTTTATACGGAATAAATTGCACTTATTACTTATAATCAATACTTCAATTACAACTCCAATTAACTGCACACTGTGTCTGGAGGATTTTTGTCTGGCAAAGTCATTTCGGCACTGTCAGAACCCATTGTTGCTGCTATAATGAAAGGCAATTCACGTAAATGATTAAAAGTAGAATCGGGGTGGCTTCTTTCTCGCTACAGCCAAGTTGCCTTGAGCAGTTTCCAGTACTATGTCATTCATTATTAGTCACTGTTTTGGTCATATGTCTTATTAATGCGCTGCAATTTTGATTAGAAAAGGAGCCGGTGCCCAGTGATGCCTCACATGCTCGTAGGCGGTCAGATATTCATGACAACACATTTAAAAAGGATTGTTCTCAAGTGTTAATGGAAGCCATTTCCGTCTTCCATTGAAAAAGAAAAAGATCTGTGCAATTATATCTGACATTGCTACCTCCAAAACTTAGAAACTTCAAAACCTCTAACCTCCAAAATATTCAGTCCCAGTTGTATGGCATTTTACTTTTCTTCTTTTTTTACACACTTTTTTTTTTTTTAAATTCAGAATAGAAAAGGGGTTAAATGAATTGAATTCTGCCCCTGGCTTTCTATTACTTTCTTTGCTTGCTTCGTCCTTCAGCTCCTTTCATGTGTCCTTTGAGTTCATCTCCCTGTAGTTTTGAATCTAGGTTGGACCCATTTTCATATGCGGAACTAGGCAAGAGAAAGATAGTCGTGTAATTGCCAAACCACAGTGCATCAGAAAAGCAGAAGCCCGGTGTAACCGGCGAGGCTGATGTAAGCATCTTTGAAAGGGTTAGGAGACAGGAGATTAAACCTGACAGGAACACACCACATCAGAAATTTAGGATAAATGTCATTGAAAAAGGGTCTGTTGATTCTTTTTTTGTTGTTTTGCCTGTTGATGCAGATACGAGGACATATCTGTGAAACGGTGACATTTTCAGACCTTTGTGTTACACGCAGCTTAGAGTTTGCTCAGGTCTGACCTTTTAATGCCCGTTACAGGGCAGACTCCCAGACAGAAGAGCAGAAAATGATAGAGAATATCAGAAGCTTGGGAGTAGTCTGGGAATTGATTGCGTGCCTTCTGCCTTTTTGATGACAGACCACTTACCCATGAGACCGATAAATGAAATAAAGATTTGGATTGCATGAATACATCTGCCCCCCTCCAAATCACACCCAACAGATTAAATTTCTTTTCACTGTGCCATGCACGGCTAAAGTAATGGTTACGTTTATTTCAAATGGCATGCACCAATTCTACTGCAGGACTTCTATATAAGGACACTGCACACAGATCTTTCTCTGTGGACCCATGGCACTAGTAGTCATTAACCTTCTAGTCAGGCAATTTGGGGCAAAGGAGTGTTTCTCTCTGGAAGTTGAGCAGGGTGGATGTGACATGCAGACAGGAAGGCCAGCATCTTTTTACAAGGTGAAAAAGGCCATTTTTATTGGCCATTTGATGAATTTGGTGTCTGTGGCGGTACATCGTCCTTGTGCCTCTGTTTCTTGCTCTCATTTGCACTCCATTAGTATTTTCCTTCATTCTGTTACTCCCATTCATTTCCCCCCTCAGGTCATCGCTTTATTCTCTGGTCCCACCACTTTCTGCCACCCTTCTCATTTTATCCCATCTGTTCCTCATGTTGTTCACACAGAATTATTGTAACTGACTTTATCTGCTCCCCATCTCTCCTTCCCCTTCCCCCAAATTTTCCTTCCTCTGTGTCTCCTTGTCCACAGTGGATCAGCTGCTGCTGCTGCCCAGAGCTGAAGGTGACTTGCTGGCTGGGCCAATGGCTGCAACACAGGACATGGGTCCTGCCTCTCCTCCCCGCTCGTGTCTTGTGTTGCAGCCAGTGGAGCTGCCTGTCTGGCCCCTATGCAGGTGTTTCTGCACACTGATGATGGAATGAGCTCCTGGAATGGATGGAACTTATCGACCGTGGACCTGCCGGCACATCTCCCCACCTTACAGCTAGCTTGAGCCTAATCACTGTCATTCTGTGAAGTTTTCCAAATCTAAACATGTTCTCTCCCACAGTTTAAATGAAATAAATTACTTCAGCAAAAATGTTACTCATTGAATTTTGCATGACAATGGGATGGCTCACCAAGCTTATAGCTGCAGTTAATTGAGAACAGCTCCCTGGTAACATTTGCACTGTGATATCTGAAGCAAAGCTAGCCCCATCAAGATTATTATTATCTTTTCAAACTATGAACATGAGGCAAGACAAGCAGTTTTTTATTAATCCGTGCCTTGCATCAAATGAAGCAGCACTTCTGGCTTTTCCAGGGAGGAAATGTTATCATGAAAAATAGCTCTTGACAAGGTCAACAGTGGTGCACTTTGATGTGAGGCAGGCAGATGCTGTGGAGGCACTCACAGGGTGTCTGAGCACCTTTTAAATGCCCCCCCCCCCCCCCCCCCCCCCCCCCCCCCACACACACACACACACACACACACATGTAAATGAACAGTATAGCTGAAAATGAGAGAGAGAAGAGAGAGCTTCAGCAGCAAGAGAGGAGAAATGAGGGAAGCAAAAGGAACAGGAAACAGAGATACTGTACAGTGCCTCCTGCTATCAGATATAGCTGCTCACCTTGTGTTGTCGCTCAGACTTGGTCAGTATGTGTGTGTGAGACAGAAAAACATAGAGAGATAGTGGGGTGAAAGGAAGTGCACATCAGGTGTTCTTGTTTTCTGTGTGCGCAACTTTGTAATAATGGAAAGTGTGCAAGAGTGCGTGTGCTGCAGAGTGGAGAAAATGAAGCCATTTTCTGACAGGGGTGTCACTTGATTAGAATGTAAATCTGGGCACGGATTCTTGCTGTTTTCAATCTCCCTCCACCCGGATTGTTTACCAGACGGATTGAAAGAAGGCTGTGTGCTGAATGCTGCGTGAGCTGATATTAGCTGACTCTGTTTACCCTGTGTTCGCGCAGATGTCTCCAAAGAATACAAAATAAATAATATATATATTTTCCAGGACATAGTCCCAGATATTTTTGTGACATACCTTCCTTGACCTGATCATAAAGTAGCCTTAAAGTGAAATAACTTGTGGTGCACATATTTTCATGGCCCTGGCAAGTTTTTTTTTTTTTTCCCAGTTTAAAGTTGCCTCTTATGCTTGGATTCACTGTTTACAGTTGACTAATTGAATGCAAATGAGCTCAGCAGTCTCTGTTTGGTTTGAAGACTAAATTAAAGAAAAGTTTAACATCCTGGAAAATATTCTCTGTAAAATATGAAAGTGGCATTAGAGCAGCTTCTAACAGTGTGTCAGCTTCACTGAGCAACTGGGGAAAACAGCAAACCCGACTTTAATTGTTAGAAAATCCCAGTACTAGCATCACTAACAAAACATAATTTACACTGTATATTTCTGTAATTTCTGTTACAGTGCTGCACTATTTCATGCTTGGGAGAGGCATTTTGCTGTATGCTCCGCTTGTTACCCGCCTTGGGTGACAAATAGTTTGTAAAGATTGCAGAAACAAGTTAAAACATGCTAATTTGTGAGCCTAAAGCCATACTGGAATGTTGATTTTCTCACCTTTGACCAGAGTGGTTGGTTCCACCTGTTTTCAGATGCTGGTTAAGTTATATCTAAAACACAACTTTAACCAAAGCCTAATGCTGAAAGCATAACTGAATGAAAAAAAAAGAACAGATGCATCTAATACACAAAGACGTGAGCAGGGCAGAACAGTTCTAACAGATTGCCAGGTCTTAACAAGGATTTGCTGTGCTACATATTTTTCTACATCAGTATACTTTGTGTCTGCAATCAGCAGTTACATACTGAACGAGAGAGCTGTTCCCCTCCTGCTGTGGTCTAAACTCCCATTCCAACAGCCTACTTGGTATGGTAATGCCACAGCAACAATATCAAGTCAAGGAACGAATTCAGTTCACAGCGGGGGAGATGGAGACGGAGACTGAAAGCGGGATCAGGAGTTGAAGGGTCTTGTCACAGGTGTCTTATCACTTTGTGTTATATTAGATATTTTCATAGTGGTAGGCACCCCTGGCTGAATGTCATGGCACGGGGTTAAGAGACTGACGTTTGTTTGATGATGACATGAAGTGAAATAAAGTCAGGGTTGTGCTCTGAGTAAAAGAAAACAGAATTTGAGCGGGAGGGATAAAAGTAAGAAAAGGAGAGTTTCATCACATCTGCTGTGGCATAGCTCAGCTTATACTAATGGCTGCTCACTTGTTCATATTGTGATAAATATCCCAGATTTAGCACGAGGTGATTGATATTTTGTGGCTTTTAGCACAAAATAAACAGCAAGTTAGCTATGCCTCCCTGTTATATATAAAAGCAGGCAGGAATACTGAATTGTCAGTATAGACCAAGTGTTAAATGATATAGTGCTATGCTCATAATCAATTATAGCATGTTAAATATAGTCAAAGACAAAAGAGTGGACAACAAGGCCTCATAAAGTCAAGCTTGCTCACTGCGATAAAGGATTGCCAATACAGATCAGGCTCATTTACAAGATGGAGTATGTGGCCACAAAATCAATTCCTCAGTCTATTCCAGGGGCTGAAGATCTATACACACACACACAAGGTCATAATGTGTTTTGTGTTTTGGTGCCCATTACAAAGGGTGAGAAAGCCAAAGGAGGAGAGGTGGGGAATATAACAGCAATAAAAGGAGAGAAAACATACTGAAGCAAGGACAGAGTGTGTGGCAGAGAGCTAGTCCTCTATTAATTATATGCCTCGACCATTACTTTGCAAAAGGTGAGGTGGCCTCCTTCAACCCTGGTGATACATCCACACTGTTTTAGTTGTAAGACATAGAGTATACCTTTCACTTGTGGCAGATGTATAGCAACCTTACCAAAGAAAGGGAAAGTTTACGAGACAGTAATGAGACCTGCGATGATGTATGGTTCGGAGATGGTGGCACTGACAAAAAAGACAGGAGGTGGAGCTGGAGGTGGCAGAGCTGAAGAAGTTAAGATTTTTTTTGGGAGTTAGCAGGATTGACAGGAATAGAAATGAGTACAACAGAGAGACAGCTCAGGTTGAGAGGTTTGGAGACAAAGTCAGAGAGGCAAGGCTGAGATGGTTTGGACATGTGCCGAGGAGGGATAGTGGATATACTGGACAAAGGATGTTGAAAATGGAGCTGCCAGGCAGAAGGAAGAGAGGAAGACCAGAGAGAGGATTGATTGATGTAGTGAAGGAGGACATGCAGAAGGTTGGTGTGACAGAAGAGGATGCTAGGGATAGGGTGAGATGGAGGCAGATGACCCGCAGTGGCGACCCCTAAAGGGGCAGCTGATAGAAGAAGAGAAGAAAGAAATACACTGTTTACTGCATTGAGACCTTTGGAAATGATGATGCAGACCCCCAAATTTTCTTTCTGACTGGTTCTTATGAGTCACCAAAATCAAGCAACAACATTAATGGCTAGACCTGCATATCTTAGATGATTTTATCTGTCTTAGCAGTTATTTCTTTTCCATTGCCATGGCTTTCTGTGGTGATGCATAAGCCCCTGGTACCACTCTAACATGCTTTTCAACATCTATGTTTTCCATAGCAATGACCGCCTTGTACTTGTGCAGCTTGTTGTCAGTCCAATCAAAGAAATCACCTGGGTCTTTTTGCGCTGTAAAACTTCTACAAGCAACTGATCCGCTTCCTGTTTACATGGACAACAGCGTGGTCGCTGTGATGCACTTACAGGCATGTTAGCATAGGTAGCAGTTATTCCTGAAATTGTTCAACCAAAAGTGCACGGAGATCAGTTTCATTTTAAAGCAGCATTTTTGCTGTTGAAAATGACATATTAGTGTGGATGCCACCCAAGCTTTTAGAACAATGTACCAACACTCGCAGGAGAGATGACACAGGGGGGAGTCTTTCTGAGAAACTTAGCAGTGATAAGAGGTTCTGAAGAGACACTGTAAAATAGAGAGAAAGTGTGGGAAGAGGAAACAAACTATTAAAGCAGAGAAGTTAGAGTGAGAGATAATGGGAAAGGGACAAAAAGATTGGCAGCTGAGAGCGATAAAGACAGACAAGCAGAAAAGGGAAAGTAAATGAAGGGAAAGTAAGTGGCAAAACAGAGATAGAGAGCGGCAAAGAAGGAAAGGCAGCAGGCTTAGATAAGTAGTGAAAGGGACAAAGTTAGAGAGGCAGACTCTCCAGTCTCAGAGAGAAAGTGGAGAATAGAGTGGCTGGGGATGATTTATTAAAACTGAGTGAGGCAGCACTTCAGAGACTGTTGCCACTTTTCAATTTGGTTCAGACAGGGTGACTGACAGTGACACTTCAGTCAATTGAAACAAAGGCTTTGCCAAGTCTTCAATGAAAAAAGTTCTGAACAATGTGCAATTATCTGGCAGTGGAGGTCTTTGAGGTTGTACACAACCAGAAAACACAAAGACAAAAAAATTATTCTTTATACATCCCGGTGGTGTTTTAGTAGTCTGTGCATAAAAGAGGAGTGAAGGTTCGACCGCCACTGCACGCCTTTTCTATTTTTTTCCCTCCTGTGTTTCTATGTGTTTACCCACTGCAGAGCAAACAGACAGAAATCTCAATGCAAGCAAGGAGACTCTCCCGGTCATTCAGAAGTGCAATAAGCAGCTTGAAAGGAAGAATAAATAGGAAACATTTTGAACCAATGCAGCATCAGCAGTGCACAAAACAACCATTACCACCATTACAACGCAAGCCCTCTGAAAGTGTGTGGCGTTTATCTTTCCCCACAAAATAAAAACATGTAGCATTGTAGCATTTTATTATAAATTATAAACAGTATCACAGTCCGGTCGTGAGAGGTTGAATGCTGGAGTTCGTCAGCTATGGAAGCAGTAAACACACTTTGATGTGAGTTTTAAAAGCAATCCTCAGACTGTGCATTCCACGTTTCAGCTCTAGACATCACACAGGTCCCTGACTTTTAGCCCTGTTCCAAATGGGCTGTTTGAGTGTCTTAACTTTAAATTGAACTGCAGCTGCCTATGTCCAGGAAGAGGTGAGTGACGGAGAGGAGAAGCCAGTGACAGCAGCACAGCACAATCAATTGACCAGCAGCGAGGAGGCACACCAAACTGGTGGAATATCTTCAGTGTTGGAGAGTAAAAATAGGAAGGCAAACTCCTCGTGAGTAAAAAGAGGTGGTTGCCTTGCATTGAATTTTTTTACTTTCGATGTAGTTGCAATGACCCTCTAGTCAGCCAGAGGTGACAACTTTCAATTGCAAGGTTGCCTGTTGGGAGGCAGCCTGTCTCCAAACAGTTGCAGTCCAAATCAGATTAACTGCAATCACTCTGATACAGATTGGCAAAGGTTTCCAAAAATATCACCATCTAATTTATAAATGCAGACAGATTGCCAAGACATTACAATCAATCTGAGTCAGTCTGTGCCAAGGAGTGCAACTCATCTTTTTGCAATAGGGGACTCGACTCAACTGGTTGCTAACTGGTTGCATTCTACTGCATAACTCAAAAGAAGAAGAAGAATGCTTTTACCAATGTCTTTATTTTATTATAAAATCTGGATTTTTAGACTACAGTGTAAAATGTAAGCAACTGCTAGTTTAAATGTTAGCTATTCAATACTTTTTCCTCCCACTATTTTATATTAACAGAAACATAAAATATGTAAATGGCAATAATAATCTTTTTGCAAATTTAGCTGGATAAATAAATAGTAATATATCTGAACTCAGAGTAATGGAGAAGCACATAAATACAAAGGGCTGATTAAAAATCAACTGAGTTCAGTTTGCATTTAAGCATAAAATCAGAACATTAACTCACAACCAGTCATTGTTTACTGGCCTCGAACTGATCTTATAATTTACACTTTCTCACTGCCCCTCTGCATTACAATTTTAATGTCTTTCTATGAGATTATGATCAAGGCAAATTATGTTAGCCACATTAACTACTATGTACTAATTCTAAGCATTTTCCAGTTGTTTTGGGCACAGTGCCATCAAAATAAGCAGAATCCACTGAGTCTTCAGATCCTCAGATGTGGAGTGCATGGGCTGCTCCTGCATCCAGCAGCAGAATATTTAGAGAATTAGTGGAAGAGCTGAAACAACTGCGATTTCAAAATTCAATCATTTCAAAAACTAAAGCAGATAAAAGCACTTGGCCAGATGCCCGTATCAGAACATAAGCCAAATAGGCACTGCCAGTACGTCCGAGGTAGAAGAGTTAGCAAATACTGATTTAACTTTATTTCATCCTCCTCCATCTTCCAGTATGATGGAAATTCTTTACATTTAAAACTGCAGGTCTCATTAACACAATCTTATCAGTTGTATATTCATACTGTGTAACTGTATGTGTATTCCTGCACCAGCGTATGTGCGCTCACACTCGGGGATGCCCTTGAAAGGTTCACTGAGTTGATGAAGCGATTCAGATCACAAATTCCTCTGTAAACCCACTGAACTGTGTCGCAGGAACAGGCAGTCAGACATTTTGCAGTGTCCCTGGATGCTGCCGAAATGTGACTTTGATAATGCAAATATCAACATGCGCTAAGCCTCAGTGGGCTGATGGCTTGTAGTTTGGGGAAATTTGCTTGTGATTTTAATGAAACGCCATATTTCATCGCTGTGTTGACACCTCAGGTGAAATCAATTCAGTGCTCCCATTGGTTATGGGGGGACAGATAAAAACCTGCACAACATTTCAGGGGATGCCTCTTTGCAGCGAAAATAAATAGACCTGAACTTCATTTCCCAGACTCAAGCAATTTATCCAAAGTAAATAAAGGTTTTTCATTTGGGCGCCATATTCACAGCAGCATGCTGTCAACTGACAGGAAGAAACTAAATCAGAGAAAAACATCCTTTCTCATCTTCTGTGATGGATTAGATGACCGCTGTTTCTCTCCGCGCCACCTCCTATGAGTGCAACTGCTCTAACTCAAGGGCTCATGGTGTGCATGGTAGGGGGGAATCTGTGTGCTGTGTGTATGTGTATGAAGATAGACAGGGAAAAGAAAGGCTCTCAGTTAGGTGAAGTGGAAAGAAAAGAGTTGAAATCATATAAAAACAGACACATGGAAAGTTGTCATTCAGAGGCAGGCAAGCAGCATCAGTGAGAAAAGAAGAAATGGAAATGGAAACAACAATGTGTGCATTTGAGAGAAAAATAAAAATAAAAACAAGCAAAATCCAGAGAAACAGAAAAGAAGATTGACATGTGGAGGAAAAATTAGACTGCAAAAAAGTCCAAATGTTCATGAGGTAGCGAATGCGAGAGAGGCAGACAGAAAGAAGCAGGACAGAGGAGGAGAAACAGAGGACAGAGAGAAGGATTCAAGCTTTAAAAGATGAAAAATGAATCTGCAGTTGACAGCAGATAGGGGTCAGCTGTGATAAGTGTCCCCATCTCTATCCTCAGTGGGAGTATAGTCCAGTGCTGAGTTATCAACTGCCAGTCCCCTGTTCAGGTCCTACAGACACAAGGTGACCTTTTCTGATCTGCCTGTTGGTGGCAGGAAGCTGCAGACTGCTGACAGTGACAGGTGTTCACTTTCAGTTCCCAGCTCCCACTGGCACGCTGTCATTATGGTTTATTCATCTGTTCTAAAATCACACAAAACTTTAAAGGGTAAAAAGGTCCCCTGCAGGGCAGACTCAAATTAAGCTTTCTTGCACAAAGACTACATTTGATAATCCTTGCTGGGCTGTAAAAATTGCTGTGTACATTCACGGAGGGAAATCACACCAGTTGAGTCAAGGGAACCTGCAAATATTGACACCCTGTCAGATTCACTCAGAAATAATCCAAGGCCGATAATGAGGGTGTTCCTTAAAGGGACAGGGCTTTAAAAAGGGCCAAGACAAAGCCTAAAGTGATGGATTGCTGCATTTCCCATCTGTCTGGGATAATGTGTTTTCAGCAGAGCCTGCTTTTCTACTGAAAGACATAATGATTGTAATATATCAGTTAAATGTAATTTTAATGCGTTCAGGTTGCAAAAAAAAAAAAGATCTGGAGGGATAAAGTAAGTATCCATTATAATCTACTATTAGGGCACAATTTTCCATACCATTATCAACACATTTAGTTTATCACCTCAGAGTGCATCCAACCACACCAAAAAGACAACAATTTAGAGAAATCATGGTGGAAATAATATATTTGACAGACAGAGGAGCGAGATATTTTCAGGAACTTCTAAAAGCTAAACCTGATAAGAAGCTGCGGTGTGATGGCTGCTCCAACTGGAGCCGAAAGGGAGATATTAAAAACCCTCAGTCATGCACCAGGAGTTGCTCATTTGGCAGCAGGACTTTGGTGCTGCTTCCACTGATGATACACATTATGTGTCGACTGTGGGGTGAGGATGTTTTTATGAGGCCATCGGCCATAAAAGCACCGCTGTGTGGACTGGCTCTGAACAATCTTATTGTCCTGGGGCTTTTGATTAATGTGAAGGGTTGCTGGGGAACAATTCCAGCAGTGTTATCAGGAGCAAACAGAGGGAAACAAGGGGCCCTCAAGCTCAGCAGGGGCCCCATCAGCAGGTCCATATGCTGCCTGGCAGTGATTCCCGCTACTGGACTGATGGTGTCTGATGTGGGTTATGCTTCTGTTTACCTATGTGTGCTTGTGCGCCTGTGCTCACAGCTGGGATGAAGGGGATTGTGTTTCTGTGTTTATCCTGTGATTGAAAATCTCTCTCCCTCTGCACTTAAGTGCTGATTGGTTTGACCTTGGTGTCAAAATCCATTTATTTTACCAACCACAGCTCAAAAAAAGCCCCCCCCCCCAAAAAACCCCCAAATGAAACAAACTTGCTCGTGCTGCATTTCACAACTAACCCAGTGTGTGATCATAAATATTTTGAGGTGAAACAATAGGATAAGTGCAGCGACTTATTTGCCTGATCTGCAGAGTTCCTTTGAAGACGACGCAATAGCAAATACTGTCGTTATTTAAAGTCAAGGCATGAACTTTTATCTTTGGCAGCTGTGCGATAATTCCCTATGATGATAATCTCTCTTGCTACTAATTGCAAATATTATGCCATTTCCCTACAAATGAGGCTGATGCATGAACAGCCCTCTCTTCAGTCTGGATGTTTGCTACCCATATGATATCCCAAAAGAAAGAGACCACCCCCTCCAAATCCCCGTCTCGTCAGAATAAACCACCAACAGCCGTCACGCTTATTCAGGAAGGAGCCAATTAAAGCAATCTGACAGTTGTACTCATTTCTCAACAGATCCTGTTTCAGAGGACCAGGCGTGGCATTCTGCCTGGCACTCAGAACTTTGTGCCCGTTTCTGGCGGAGCAGCTTCGTTTGCATACTCATCTGTTTTCTCTCTCACCCTTTTCTGCCCCTCTCTCACCCTCTCTGTCTGCCTTTCTTACCACACAATCCCCTCGAATTGAGGATGAGAAGTGAAACAAACAAGTTAGATGCTCGCTGGACTGAATGTGATGAGTTGCCTTGGTGACGGAAGGACAGGCCTGAGGAGTTTGGTGCTGGATGAGAGAGGGAGAAAAGCGAAGAGGTGGTTGTGTTTGTATGTGTGTCTTTAAGACACTCCCACTGGGCCCCCCTGGCTGGCGAGGACTGACTGCTGAGTGGGCTGATTGGCACATAGACAACACCCCCCAATCTTCCTCTCTGCTCTCGCTCTCTCTTCTCCTGCTCTTCTCCGCTCTATTCTTTCTCCTCTCTCACTCCCTAATGCTGATGATACGTTCTGCTCCGGGTTTACTCCAGTTGCATAAACAAGTGGATGGTGCTTTGTCCTGCAACCTTGGCCTCATCCAGCATGCACACTACAACAAAAAAAGGGAGGCACAGACACACAGTCAGTCTTGGTTGGCAACCACTTATAAGAATGGCACACTTGTCCTCAGCTTTGTTGCGTGCACCATCAGAATGCAGTTCTTCACACTGACCTTAAGAAGCACAATTCTTGCTTCAGCTTCAGCTCAGTGTTGCACAAAGGTAAAAACCTAATGTTAGAGTTGAACAATAGTAGCCTTTTCCCCCACTGCCTTCAGATCCATATGCGTTTATATACTACAGCACATCTTTTCACAGTAGATGTTTTGACCTGCTATAGCACGAAGAGCTCAGGTGGTAGTAGGAGTGTGACAAAACAACTATTCTACAAAACATGATTGCTTCCTCTTGTAATATTATTATTGATACACTGGCACTAAACACCAATATTTTATTAAAACCTGCTCCAAATGAATTCCCTCCACTAATTTACTTACCAAAGTCACTGTTTTGGTAAGCAGCCCTCATCTCAGTGCTTATCAAATGTATGAGAAATGAATGGAGGTTAAGCTTGCAGTGCTGAAAAAGAAATTCACAGGGGAAAATGTTGGACAGCAGGTGAAAGCTAATCACAGAGCTAAATGACACATTATTAAAATAAAGCCACCTACAAACACTGATCCAACAATGCAGCAATTAAATATGTTCTCCTTCTGATATCAGATATCGTGGCGTATCATAGATAGTGAGCATCACAGAACCTGTGTTGCATGAGCAACATATTGTAATAGAATTGCATTGTGAGCTTCTCTGATTCCCAGCCCTGTGTGGTACTAGTAAAAGTAACAATGTTCTATGTCATGCGCTCATGTTTCCCCTCCTTGCCCATCCAGTTACAATAGCTGCTCCTCCATGAGCCTCATTTTGACCACTGACAGTATAAAAGATAGATGCAGTGACATAGTGAAGAGATCCAGTTTGACTCCAAGTAGTGGAGCTGAAGCCCAGCAGACAATGTTGGGGGTCCACCTGTGTGTGTGTGTGTGTGTGTGTGTGTTGGGACACCTGTCAATCAAGGTACCCATGCTCCTAACCCCAGTTTCCAGGTGGATACTGGAGTTAGGAGAAGGCAATCAGATTTCTCCAATAAAGCAATTAAAGCTTGGAATATCCTTCCAAATAATTTAAAAACTTGTACAGATTTTCTTCTCTCATGCTCAGCCTCGTGAGTCTTAATTTCGGTATGATCTCTTTTTTATATATATAATTCTGTATACGTGTGATTAACATTTTGATATTTGTGCTGTTTTTCATTTGTTTTCATGCATACCTGTGTGGGTATGTACATGGTTTGTGAGTGTGTGCATGTGTGTCTCCACTGACAGACTTTAACTGCATCTCACTGTTTTTTTATTTGCTCAGGGACTGCAGATGGAAATTAGCTAGGAGCTAAATCTGGTACAAAGCATTTTTTCCCTTTTGTTTGATAAATGAATTTTGTACATAGTCCCTGAAAGAAATAAACAACAAACAAACACAATAAATAAATAATCCACCCTACTTATTCTTATAAGGGGGGAAACTACCCAGGCCAAAACTGTTTTTGTACTAAGCTGTAAATATGTTTTTAATGCTGCAAAATTGGGTGTTTTAACATAGGAGGGACTGACTCCCATTTGAAGCTGCCTCAAGCGGCTGCAGTTTTTTTCCACTTATGCACTGGTTTCATTTTTCAGCTCCAGACTGCCCGTTGGCGGAGGTCTCTTTCCTGTTTAAAGGGAGTTTTTCCTTCCCACTATCGCCAAGTGCTTGCTCATTGGCGGTTCGTTTTGACTGTTGGGTTTTCTCTGTAATTACTGTAGCGTCTTTACCTTAAAATATAATGCTCCTTGCAGCTACTTTTTTCATTGTGATTTGGTGCTATATGAATAAAATTGAATTGAAAGGCTCTAAATTGCCTTGAGATGCATGTCATGGTGAATTGAGGGCTATATACATAAAACTGACTTGAACAACAGAACACTGATCACTGATCTTATTTACACCACTGCTTTTGAGCTGAGATTCCAATTCAATGTGTCACAAGACAGCAAACTGTACCTCAAAAAGGCCAAATCGTCTGCAACAGCAAAGAAAAACTGTGATCACAAGATGCAACTAATCAACCTGTTGTTTAACAGAAATGCAACATTGTTTGGGTTAACTGGGATGCATCTTATTGGAACTGTGCAGCATTACTTCCAATACTAAAGCAAAGACTGTCTTGAAGGCCGTTTAATGTCTGTGTGACCACTGATAAAGTTATATGAAATTAATTTTGGCACAATGACCCAAAACAATAATAACTCCTCTATAAATTAGTGAAATGACTGAATCAAATTTCCACTTAAAAAAAGAGAAAAGATTTTGTTAATCAGCTGGGGTCCTCCAAGTTCAGTCATCTTGAATAAGAGTTTTATGTCTTTATTGTTTGAGCTTTCCTGAGTCGTTTAAAGAGGGTGAAGCTCATTTAGAAGTGGGTGCACAATCTCTTCTTAATTAGACTTTTGCAATACTTGAATTGGCATCTGATGGTGGCTTCATTCATGCACACAGCCTTGATGTTGGATAAGAATTTTGAATTCTTACATTCCTAATTAATAATTTCCAAGGATGTCACTTTCTGAACTTCAAGTTTGATGGTTACTTTTTTAGTGGGAAATGTTTGACATAATAAAGAAATTCTTGAAATTTCAGTGACTTTAGACAACCTTTATATACTTTATTGCCATAAATATTCACTCACCATCCAAATCACTGAATTCAGGTGTTTCAATCACTTCCATGGCCACAGGTGTATAAAACCAAGCACCTAGGCATGCAGACTGCTTCTACAAACATTCGTGAAAGAATGGGTCACTCTCAGGAGCTCAGTGAATTCCAGCGTGGTATCGTGATAGGATGCCAACCGTGCAACAAGTCCAATTGTGAAATCTCCTTGCTATTAAATATTCCACAGTCAACTGCTAGTGGCATTATTTCAAAGTGGAAGTGATTGTGAAGGACAGTAACTCAGCCACAAAGTGGTCACCAACTTTCTGCAGCCAATTGCTACGTACCCCCAAACTTTATTTGGCCTTCAGATTAGTTCAAGAACAGAGCTTCATGGAATGGGTTTCCATGGTTTAGCAGCTGCATCCAAGCCTTACATCACCACGTGCAATGCAAAGTTTCAGATGCAGTGGTGTAAAGTATGCTGCCACTGGACTCAAGCAGTGGAGACATGTTCTTTGGAGTGACGAATCACACTTCTCTGTCTGGCAATCTGATGTACTAGTCTTGGTTTGGCAGTTGCCAGGAGAACGGTACTTGTCTGACTGCATTGTGCCAAGTGTAAAGTTTGGTGGAGCGGGGATTGTGGTGTGGGGTTGTTTTTCAGGAGTTGTGCTCAGCCCCGTAGTTCCAGTGAAAGGAATTCTTAATGCTTCAGCATACCAAGAAATTTTAGGCAATTTCATGCTTCCAACTTTGTGGGAACAGTTTGGGGATGGCACCCTCCTGTCCCAACATGGCTGTGCACCAGTGTCACAAAGCAAGGTACATAAATACATGAATGAGTGAGTTTGGTGTGGAAGAACTTGACTGGCCTGCAGAGAGTCCTGACCTCAACCTGACAGAACACATTTGGGATGAATTAGAGCGGAGACTACGAGCCAGGCCTTCTCGTCCAACATCAGTGTCTGACCTCACAAATGTGCTTCTGGAAGAATGGTCAAAAACTCCCACAAACAAACTCCTAAACCTTGTGGAAAGCCTTCCCAGAAGAGCTGAAGCTGTTATAGCTGCAGAGGGTGGGCTGACATCACATTAAACCCTATGGATTAAGAATGGAATGTCAGTCAATTTCATATGCATGTGAAGGCAGACAAGGAAATACTTTTTGCAATATAGTGTATTTCAGCAAAATACTATTGTGAACAGAAAAATATTCTCAAACCCAGGTTGAGAAGTCTTTCTCTCACACTCATCATCTCTGGCAGACAATGGCGAGGGGACTGCCCAGTGACCTACTGCTGACCGCCCAGCACTCTGCAAATGCTCCTTGAGAGGAGAAAAGGGTTGGCTCAACAACAGAGGCTGAACAGAGTGGATTTAAAAAATAATAAATCACTCATATATCATGTCCTTCTGCTCATAAAGTTCAAATGTGTTGTTTTCTTCGTTTCGTTTTTTTTTTTTAATCGCTTCCTCCATGCCTCAGTGTAAACTACTCATGTATACACCTATTACTGAAAGAGATTGCAAACCTGCCAAGTTCTCTGAGGAATAAAATGTAAAATTTTAACCAGGGCCACAAGCATTATGATGCATTTGTGATGGATTTTCTTTCACACACAAATCAATAAGTAAGATCTGTCTGCTTAATGCAATAATAGGCTATTCTCTCACACCATGACCTAGGTCATAAAAGAGGCCTAAAATTCACCATCAGAGTCACTAATTGATAACCATATTCTGTCCTTCTGGCTGAAGGTCACTGTGTCTTTTTCTCTATGGAGAGCTAATAATCTAAGTGAGAGTATGAGCCACAATCCATCTCCATTAAATTAAAGGAGTCTGGTCCCACAATGTGACCTCTATTCACTACGATTTATTGCATGGACAAAGTAAATGAACATTAAGCACAAAGGACATCCAGCTAATGAAATAATCAGCCCGAAAGTTAAGTCAGTTAAGAGGAGAATAGAACAGTAGTTGAATAGAACTGCAGATAAGTAAAGGCCTGGGCATACATTCCTTTGAATCACCTTTGTGAAGGTCTAGTGGTTTATAAGTCTATAGTCTCCATGGTCATTTAACTCAGCATCTCCATGGTCATTTAGCTCAGCATGTATGGCAGCTCTGTTCTTCTAATTTTAGAGGTTACATGACTTGCTCAAATTAACTGGCAGTCATTAGCTGGGAAACAGAATCTGACAAAGTAATGCATCAGTGCTACATGACTATTTCAAGTGAAACAAATTAGAGCACCCAGAGGTATTGCCTACTAAAAAACAGGGGAGGATGTTTCTCTCCTGTATTTAATATTCTACGAGAGTGGCATGACAGGAGGACCAAGTTAGTTTCAGTCTAAATGGGCTTTAGGTTTTGAACCACAAAGCTATTTAAGGGCACCATCCTTTTGTAGTTAATTTGTTAATTGCATTCAAGTGGTAAAAGACATTACTCTGATGTCAAGCGTAATTATATTAGATGTATTCCATGCGGTCACTAGATGGCGCTCTTTACTTGAACTGCTTCATTTGATCCTGCAGCCTATGGCACCAGGTCAAATACTGTTGCCAGTATTTCCATCCCTTAGACTCGTGTACTGCAAGTCTGTCAAATGAGAGAAATCTCAATCGTAAGTTCTGCAGCTGCTGAACTGAGTCCAAATACAGATTATCTTAAAGGACAGCGATAGGCTTAGTCAGCATACAATCAACAAAACAAGGCTCCACAGATCCAAAAACAGGGATTGCTCTGGATTTTCATAAAATCTCTTAAGAAATACATCTCCTTCATTTAATTTCAGTCCAGTTTAGTAGGACAAAGACTTTCATAAATCATACAAAGAGGTTAAGCTATAAGCCTAACAGAAATCCAGATGTAGGTTGATGAAAATCTGAAGCCCCCTCACACTGAAAAAGCATAATAATACTAGATTCTACACTGATTAAATCAGTTGTGCCACTAACTTGAGAATGAAGAGCAAATGGGGCATGTTGCATCTGTGAACTAAATGACAGCTTGAATGGAGGAAAGACCTGTACAACAGCCCTCCTTGTAGCTGTGAAAGCCCCAGATCTCTATCAGGGAAACGGGACCCTTTTCAGTTCCGGATGAGGGCACATCACCCTCACAGAGAGAGGTGTCAATTGGTTTCCAATGGGGAGACGGAAAGGAGGAGGAAAGGAAAAGTAAAGAGACAGAGGAACAAAGGATATTGGCAAGTTCCCAAGCGGTGCAGGTGTCTGCTTAAAAACAGGCTGCACTAGCGCATTGCACACTCTAGGCAAGTGTGGTCCAGCCTGAGCAGGACCCGAACTCTGAGAAAACAAACCAAGCTTATAATAGTGAAAGCACAGACGGAAGGGCTGTTGCTGCATGTGTCTGTGTATTTGCTACACTGACCTTCGTACAGTGGGGTGAATAGATCCTTTCAGGATTCCTACTAACATCAGGACACTTTCTGATTTTTTTTTTTTTGTCAGGTATTACTGCAGATAGACTTTACTGCATACTTGGAGTCTTTGATCGCCATGAAACAAACCTGGAAGCGTGGTATTACATTTAATTAACTCTTAAGGCGCGTCTACTGGGTTAAAAGTTGCAGTTGCTGCTGTGTTGCAACCCCAGTAGCTGTTAATCGTTGTCATGCATTATGTCAGCTATGGCTCCAGGATGTACAAACAGTGACACCCTTTAAATACAAACAGAAGGTCACTCAGCTGTCGTTATCAGCTTATAAATGTGCTACAAACTTGGCAGGCGCTTCCAAGTGGGTGTATCATTTTGTAAAAACGATTGTTTTAAAAAGCTCCGTCAATAAAAGGACGCACGTCATTTAACAGGGACACATGAGTTAGACACTTTGCACTCATTTAAGTCATCCTAAAAAAAAAAGACAACTCAGATAATCCTTTTCAAGTCGAGCCTGTATCTCGGGAAGGTTTTGAGTGTTTTTGCTCAATTTAAAGTTTACACAAACTCACGTCAGAATGTTTTCAGGCTTCATGGTTGGACCCTGACGGTAAAGTTTACTGTCGCCACTCGATACAAAGTTTAAAGTTGCAGAATAAGTCGTTACAAAAAACACGTGCGGCTGCAATTTCCAGCCAGGAGGCGAAATGAATAGCTAACAGGTTAGCATGAAGTATGACGTCAAGTTAACTGGCGATGTTGCTAGCAACGCCGGAAGTAAGAACACTTTTCTTTTTGTATGAGGCAGTTGATATGAGGAAATAGCAAGTGGAAGTAATAATCTACTGTAAACAACCCATGTATCAATGCCAAGCATATGGTAGTGTCTCGCTAACTTGGATTCATAATTATTTGGATGAAGTATTTTTAATTGAATAGGTTAGGTTACTGAAAAATACACATTCACATTAGGTTTCTATGTGGCGTACATTCATTAGCAATGATATCATATGTAAACATGCACTTATTGTACATGTTTATTTATACTTTATTATTGTTAAACTGGCGTCCTTAAGGGCTTTTATTTGAAAGGTTGTGGCGGAATCTCTAAAGTTAGTGTTATTGTGTTGACAGAGGTCAGGAGCCCAGTGTGGAAGAAAGGATGTGGGTATGCTGACATCTGCAAGGCAGAGGTTTGAGTGGGAAACGACTGCAGCCTGGGTGACAGACAACGGCCTCAGCTCTCTCGAAGAACCTCCGAGACATGTAACTTGTTGCGAAGGTAAACTTAACACCAGCTAACCTCGTCTTTCTTCAGAAAAATGCTTTCCCAACTGCCATGTAACGTAAAGTTCAAAGTACAGATTGTCCGTGGACGATGTCGAGAAATTAATTTGCGCTCCTGACTCGTTTAGCAGTAATTAAACGCAACACGGTTAATAACTCTGTTAGCACTAATGCGGACTTTCTTTGAAAGTAGCAGGAGGTTATCATTTAGCCTTCTAATAGCTGCTAATTCCAAAGGAGGCTTTCGAAAAGTTGAGATTATTCTTCCTACACACACACACATACACACACACACACACACACACACACACACACACATACACACACACACACACACACACACACACACTGCTGCGCTATGTGTGTATTTATTGCGACCTTCATCGAGGGGTCACCGGTAGCTTTCGCCCCCTCTTCTTACTGTACGACTCGTTAGGATCCAAACATTGATTTATTTTGACAGATCCGGAGACCTGTTGCTGAACTTGTGTGTTACGACTGCAGCTGTACTCGAGACAGGCGCTCGCTGCTCCAATCTCCATTCTCATTTCCTTTAATCTCTTGGATCCTCTTTCCTCATAAGTGAGAATTAAGATCAAAGTTAGATCATTAGCTAGGCTGTAGGGAGGGAGATGGTGGTGTTAATGGGGTTTACTTGGTATTTACTTTTGCTTTCAGTTGGAGCACCTGTCTGCTCTAATAAAGGAAGAGGAAGCTCTGTTTTTAAAGTGTATTTCAACTGTGTTTAAGTTTGTTTGTGCGTCGGAGACAACTATTAAATTAAGTTTGTCATCATCGATCATTACATCCTGGCTCCTGTCTGTCAGTACCAATATACACAGAGTGCAGCTAAGAGCTGTTTGCGTTGCTCACATTAGTCAGTGATCTTGGTCTTCTTGAAATTAAATAGGGAGAGTTGCTTTGCAAGCATTGCTTGCATAACCTGTTCAACTACTGCCTCTTGGATATTACATGAGTTACAGCTCTTGGTTGACAAGGAAATGAGCCGTGTAATATATGCATTACATAATGTTGATTAAGGGCTGACAGTAGAGAGAAATTGGGACTTTATAACATCAGAATATTAAGTGACTCCATCATCTAGCCTTATTTTATCAGTTATTGACCCATCTTTTCATTGCTCTCGGGGTGGAACATGCAGCAGAGATTGCAGCTCAGGAAACCAATGCTATCCCCTCCCCTCCTTTTTTTTTTTCATGACCAAAAAGCAGGTCAGGATTAAGGCTGCATCTTAGCCCTCTGCCCCCATCCTTCTTGCTCCAAGCAGCTCCCCAGTAAGGCTATCAGATTCAGAGAGAGTGGAAGGTGTGATGGACTGCTAATAAAAGGGGGTTTTGTTTGCAGGCGTCTCCATTTTGAAACCTCAGGAGTTCAGAGTCCTCTGGCCACAGCCCAGACTGGAGTGAAAAGGCTGCGCTGCTGCCTCGAAGGACTCACATTGGCAATTGAGTTTCTTTTTACTCTGCACTGCAGATCCATACACTCCTTGATTTTTCTATTTGCTTTAAAGCGTTTCCTCAAAGGCCATTTTAAGTCAAGCTTTTCTCATAATTAGCTTTTTTTTTAAGTAGAAACTATCCATCATTAGGCTGTGCTGTGAGGAAGGAGAAGCCCTGCTGTGGCGTGTGGGACTGTGTGTGTGTGTGTGTGTGAGTCTCAGTGTGTCTCTGTGTTTGTGTGTGCATCATTATTGCCACTAAGCCTGTCTGACATTAGCTGGCACTACCGCAAATGGCACCCTGCTCTAATATTAATGCAACACAATTATGTGATTACATCCAGATCAGTGTCAACATAGCTAAGTGGTCTGTTTTTTTACCGCAGGTTTCTTTCAGTTTTTGGCACACTAAGCTGATTTGGATGTTGAAATCGCTGTCTTTGTGTACCTACAAACCCAGGCAAATCCTATTTTTAACAGAAGCAAAAAAAAAAAAAAAAAGTATTTCTCTAATTCCAGATTTTCCTCGCAAGTTTTTAGGCAGATGTTTTCTTGCAATAAGCCTTGAGATATATGTCTCAGTGGAAGAGAATAAAAACCTTAAGATCAAAAGACCTGATGATTAAGAAATCGGGTCTTTTAAAGGGTTTCCAAGTTAATGCTGAGCTAAACCCAAATATAAACAAAAGGCATGCTTAGACCTGTCTGTTTGATCACTGTCTTTAAGTACGTGTCTGCTTTGCTGCAAATATGTGCTATATATGTTTATGGTATTCAACAAAAAAAGAAGGAAAATTGCAAATGCTCAAAGACTGAATTACTTGAGAAAACTTTTGGATTTAGGGACCAAAATCTGTTCATACAAGGCACAGATGTGAGAAACATTTCTGGTTAGACTCCGTGTGATTCACTGGGACTTAAACTGCTCCATTTTAATGAATTTTATCAGGCTGACATATCTCTCGTTGGAGTGCATCACAGGCTTAATTTATTCGGCACATCGCTGTACTCCGAGCCATAATTTAGCCTCTTCCATCTTTGCAATTTGTATTTAATGAGCATCTTAATGCGGCCCTGAGCATGCAAGCATATTTATGATGTCGGCGTTGATTACTGCTGGTCTGGTCAATAGGAGTAGCGTCCTCAGGGCACTTGTGCATTTAGAGGCACACACAATCTTTCATGGATGTAAGTGTTTAGATTAAGAACTTGGGTTCTTTCTTGATTAAACCTTATCTAATAGGAAGAGCTTTGTTGAGATGAGCCCTGATGGTCAACCCCATTCAGTGGCGTTTGTGGTTGTCTCCATTTGCAGTACATCTGTGATTCTAACTTTTGTCTATTTCTTTTTTTTCCCTCCAGAGGCTTGTGTCCTGTAAGGACACCCTGAAGCTCAGCCTGTCACCACGTCTCCTTGGTGCTTCCCATCATGAGGGGGCGCTGTTCTCGAAAGCTGGGCATACTGGCCAAGGCTGGCTTCCTGCTATGGGTGCTGTGGCTGGGCTATCTTCTGCTAGAGCGCTCCTCTTTCCCTTTCTCTTCCTCTGCAGATGCCGAGGTTAAGGACCAAAATGTTAGACCAAGACAGCTGGTTGTAGAGGAGAGCGAGAGTGACGAGCAGCTAGCTAGGCCCCTGTACATTAAATCACCACCAGACAACAATGCGCCAGGGGAGTTGGGCCGGGCCACACACCTCAACCTCAGCCCTGAAGAAAAGAAGCAGGAGCAGGACAGTGTGGAGCACTATGCCATCAATATTTATGTCAGCGACAGGATCTCCCTCCATCGGCATATCCAGGACCACAGGATGAAAGAGTGAGTAAAGAAAAAAGAAAAATAACCCATTAGTCAGTTACTGAGTGATGGACTGTGGCAACCAGTGGAGTGGAGTCACTTAAATGGTTTTTCTTTTTAATGATTCCTATTTTCTTTGAGGCTCTAACCAAAACACATGGCCTTGAATATTGCCTGGAGCGTCTTCTATGCTACAGCAGTGACAAATTGCTCAGTAGAAATTAAGTCGAACTCTTTATTGGAATCACTTTTCCACTGACAGAAACAAGGATGAAGTCTTGTGTGATGCATTGCAGGGCTTATTGAAGTTGGTATAAGCAGCTCTTTGTCTGAATGAATTCATTCCATCCTCAGTTGTTGTCAGCAGCTCTACTCCTGTGATGAAACACGCTGTGTGATGCCTTTTCTTTTTACCAGTTTCTGTTTCGGCAATTCGGCCCGTCTCTTCCCTTACTGCCTCACATGCTAATGAAACCCAGATGTTGTATCAGTATCAACTTAGTGAGGACCATTATTTGATTGTGTAAAGGCTGTGTGTTTGTTTTATATACCCTGGAGTATATTAGTAAAGCATTATAGATACTTTTTAGGAGTGGATTTGCAATCACAGTTAAATATAATTGTTTACTGTCATTGAACATGCCAAGCTAAATCTTATTTAAACTAGAGACAGAAAAATGAATCTCATCAGTCACCTAGGCGTAACTGGAGTAAGCCATTTTACCACTGGGACACCCACGCACAAAGATCCTCTCACCAAGTTGAGAAAAGTGCCTCAGAAGCTGAAAGTAACACCCTGTTCCTATTCAAAAGTGACGTCAAACCAAGAGATATTCCTCATTATAATAATAATGATGTTTGTTTTTTTTTATTTGCATTTCACATTTTGGTGGTAAGTCAAGAAGACTTGCTGATAGGGAACTGATGAGTTGTCTCACTGCTAACATAATGATGTGACACAGGATACACTAGTGCTCTGGGCATTTTTTGTATGAACATACACACACACACACACACACACACACACACACACACACACACACACACACACACACACACACACACACACACACACACACACAAAAGTCAAATGAGCTACTTCTCTTACCCTCAGAAGCACTGTGTTCACAGTGCTTCACTTTCATCATCTAAAGCCAATCTGCTAAAAAACCTGGCTGCAATAGGAAACTGGAAAACAGTCATGGACTAGGTGCAGAACTACAACAAACATATACACCACTTTAAAATGAATAAACCTGGGAGGACATGACCCATTTGCTTAGAGTGTTACGAGGCCTAAAGCCAAACAGAAAGACTACCTCATCTGGAGCAGTCTGACAACAAGGACAATTTACCGTTCCCAGATCTCACTGCGTGTAATAATAGCCACTCATGGCCATAATTTAGTCACACAGCATGCTATCTGACAAGCAGCGGAAGTATATCATCTGACATGACAACAAAACAAGTGTGTAAGTGTATAAATATATAATATGTTCATACAAAAAATGCCCAGAGCCCTAGTGTATCCTGTGTCACATCATTATGTAAGCAGTGAGACAACTCATCAGTTCCCTAACAGCAAGTCTTCTTGATTTACCACCAAAATGTGAAATGCAAATAAAACAAACAAAAAAACTGCATTTATGAAGTGAATTGTTCAGTTTTGGTTTTGGGGTTTAAGTCTTCATCAGCTCCTCCTGACACAAAAGGACCATGTTGTCACCAACTTCGGATTCATTTACTGGTGCTAGGCTGCTTACCTTCCACCGACTAGTGTCATTTTCAGGCAGCAAACTCAAATGAGTTAAAAACCTACAGAGCTAAGTGCCCATTTAATTACATATTTATAATGTGAAATCATTAATATGAGTCAACACTGGTAGTAATAGGTGATTCGTGCGGTTTTTAAACACGTCAACAGTAAAACTCGATATGCTGAATTCTATTTAACCAGCTTAAAAGTAGCTGGCTGTCTGGTGTCTGAGTGGCATGTCAAAATGCAATGCACCAGCTTCCCTGGTGCATTGTTGTCTGCCATTGCTAAGGCCTACATCACACATTCTTACAAGAGGTTTGTCTCTATACAAACTACTGCAAGGAATGCTATTATAATGAGGAATATCTCTTGGTTTGACGTCACTTTTGAATAGGAACAGGGTGTTACTTTCAGCTTCTGAGGCACTTTTCTCAACTTGGTGAGAGGATCTTTGTGCGTGGGTGTCCCAGCTTGGCATGTTCAATGGGAGTAAACAATTATATTTTAGCTGTGATTGCAAATCCGCTCCTAAAAAGTATCTATAATGCTTTACAAATACACTCCAGGGCTTCCAGCAATATCATATTTGTTATACTTTCACCATCTTGAGCTTACACACAGTATTTGCCCTCTTTGTTTTTCATATTTCTCCTACCTCTCCGTGTCATATTTTGTTCTCATTCTCTCTCTTCAATTCCCAGTTTTAAATTTTTCAATTTTTCTCCCCTCTCTCTGTTTGGTCCCATTTTTTTCCCCTGTTGTCTCTCCCAGAGCACTGCTGTGGTATGTTGCTCATTGGTGTAATATGCTCCCCGCCCCCATCCATATTTCTGCAGCTCTTTATTGTTTTAATGACTGCCATCTGGATTAAGACCAGACACCTCCTCCTTGCACACTTGTCGCAGAGGCTGCTCTAGCCACATGAAAAATAATTTCATGCTTGTATGAGTTCATTTAGAGTGCTGTTGTGTCTCTGTGAATATACAGTACACTAAAGCTTATGTCAACTCTGTCTCTCCCTCCACCCACACAAACACACTTGCATGCCTCAGATGCCGAAGTAAGAAGTTTGACTACCGACATTTACCTACCACCTCTGTGATCATAGCCTTCTACAACGAGGCCTGGTCCACCCTGCTGAGGACTATCCACAGTGTGCTGGAAACAATACCTGCCATCCTCTTAAAAGAGATCATCCTTGTTGATGACTACAGTGATCGAGGTTTGACACTCTGCACTTAAACCGTCTGTAATTTTTTCTCAGTAGAAGTAAAACCGGCAGAAAATTGTCCTTCAAGCTGGGAAACAAAGACGACTGACAGTCATGGCCTAGTTTAGTAAACCAGATGAACCAAATCTCAGTTGCATGCTGCTTTGATTTTTGTCACACTGACAAAGTACAAAAGGAGCCTGCTATATATAGAAATAAAGATGCTATCTATAGAGTGACGAATAGTGAATACCTTTGAATATATTCCAGAAGCAATTAAAAAAAAAATCCTCTGAAATCAGTCTTGATACATTTCATGTCCTGACAAAGTTTAAATTTAAGAACAAGTCAATATAATTCTTTAGTAAGCATCTGTGTGAGACAGTCAGGAACTTTAGCATGAACATCTTGACCTCGGGAACAGCACAGCAGTAACAAAACAGTCTAAACTCTGCATCTGCCCACTGGCTTTTAGAGTGCTTTCAATCACATCTCACAGTTTTTATCATTGAATGGAATGCCTGCTTTCTGCTGACTTGTGCTAACTCTGAGAATGATACTACTTCGTCTCAGAAACTGGATATAGGAGCAGCTTGATGTCTGTCTGTCTTAATGGAATTAGTATTTGGTAGCAGAAAGTCTAGTCTGTGTGGATCGGAGACATTACACCATAATGATGACCTCAGTGAGCACTGAGTTGCACTGACATCATTTCCTTTCCTTCAACCACTCTGACCAGTTGGAATGTTAGACATGCCACTCCTAAACCAGACAGTCAGCCAATGGAGGACCGACAGCTTTGTCCTGTTTAGCCAGTTAAATAGAATCTAGCATATCAAATTTTAGTGCTGACGTGTTTAAAACTGCATGAATCACCTACTACTATTTTTTTTTTATAACAACATTGACTTGAATGACTGAATTCACGTGATAAATTAATAAAATGGACACTCAGCTCTGCGGGTTTTTAACTAGTTTGAGTTTGGAGCCTGAAAGTGACACCAGGTTAAGCAGCCTAGCACCAACAAAAGAATCCGAAGTTGGTGACAACATAGTTGCTTTGTGTCAGGAGCTGATGAAGACTAAAATCCCCAAAACCAAACCTGAATAATTCACTTCATAAATGCAGAAGTGATTGTGTGTCTGTCAACTTGTTTTAATACTTAGTTTCTTGAAAATCATTTATACAACTTTAAAGAATAACCAGGTTTGTTTGAAAAGGGAATAAAGCGTTAGTGATAAAGATGTTTATTTCCTCGTGTTTGTGTGTGTATTATGATATAGGCTACCTGAAATCCAAGCTAGCCGACTACATCAGTAAGCTGGAACGTGTGCGGCTTATCCGCACCAACAAAAGGGAGGGGCTGGTCCGTGCACGTCTTATTGGCGCCACCTTTGCCACCGGTGATGTGCTGACATTCCTTGATTGCCACTGTGAATGCGTTCCTGGCTGGATTGAGCCTCTGTTGGAAAGGTGCCTAAACGCATTTTTAACAAGCTTAACCAAAAAGAAATAGTTTCAAAGCTTTGAGATTCACATTGAACCAATCCCCCCCCCCTTCATTTTCTCCTTCGCCCTACTTTCTGCATGTTATTGTTTGTCAGGATTGGTGAGAATGCGAGCACAATTGTGTGCCCTGTGATCGACACCATCGACTGGAACACCTTTGAGTTTTACATGCAAACGGATGAGCCAATGATCGGAGGATTTGACTGGAGACTGACCTTTCAGTGGCACTCTGTCCCTGAAGTGGAACGCAAGAGGCGCAAGTCTCGCATTGACCCTATCAGGTAACAGTATGATACTTCCCAGGGCCTGCCCGCATGAGAAATCACTTCATCAGCTTGACACATGTCAGTGTAGAGAGTGTAATCTAGCTTTAACTGCAAATTTGTCACCCTACATGCTTTATTACTTATTATTAACTTATTACATTGTACTTTTATTAAACCCCAACTTTATCAGGATTTGTCCTGCATGCAAAAATGTGGCTCCCCAAAAGAAGTTTTGGCTGTCTCCCAAAGAAAAATCACCATGTTAGTTTTTAAGTAGGGTTTCATTTACTCAAGAATAACATGCAATTTTTGTTAACTGAATGGCCACAGTAATATGAAAATTCATAGACTGCTGTTAAGTAAGGTAACACAGAGAGTTTTCTTAACTTTATTCAGACCAGTAGTGCTTGTATGCATAGTTCCCCAAAGGCCCATTGTGAGCCAGGAGAAACACTGACTGTGTGACTAATCTTTAAAGCACTGGGAAATCCATTACACTTCCTGCTACCTTATCATTTTCTCATTGCCTCGGATAATCAACCTGTCTATATTCTTGTCCTCCCATCTCTTTGCTACATTTGACATCACTGATCACGACATTTTAATACCGATCATAGTGCATTGATGTTAAAGGAACTTCAGTAGGCTAGTTTAGGTTGTGTTTATCAGTTTCCATTTTGTCTCACACAGCAGGCTGTACTTCCTAAACAGTTAATGTAATACTTTTGTTAAACCCACTGAATTAAAGTTGAAAGTCTACATTTCAGCCACATCTTGATTGCTTGATTTAAAATGCACTGTGTTGGTGTACAGAAG
Source organism: Archocentrus centrarchus (assembly GCF_007364275.1). Lineage (NCBI taxonomy): Eukaryota > Metazoa > Chordata > Actinopteri > Cichliformes > Cichlidae > Archocentrus > Archocentrus centrarchus. The sequence goes on from NC_044356.1 coordinate 19,839,515, forward strand.
CAAAATTACAAGAATTTTTTTTTCCACTGTCCAAAAACTTTGTGGACTTAATTGTAGCTTTGCTACTTCTTGGCTGGACTATTTATATTTCTTACCATCAGGGCATCCCAACAGTCCTCCTATAAGCTTTCAGCTGATCCAGGATATGGCATAAGAAATATCGCTCCCAAATTTTCATTGGCTTCCTGAGTAGAATTAAAAATCCTGCTCCTCACATACGAAGCCTTTAATGACTAAACCCACCGTATCTTAAAAACCATGGTACCATATTATCTCAAAAGAGCACTTTGCTCCCAGATTGCAGGTTTACTTGTGCTTCCTAGAGCCTTCAACTATAAGCCCCTTTCCTGGGAAGCCAGCTCCCAGTATGATTTAGAGACAGACACCCTCTCCACTTCTAAGGTTTTTCTAATCTTAGAGTTTGTTAGGAAGCCCATATGCCACAAGGTTAGATACCAATGTTCACTTATATATCACTATTACATGTCATTAACTTTGTGTGTTCTGTTCCATAATGTGTGGTTTTTCCTCTCTGTGCTCTTTTTTTTCCTGTTCCTTTCTGCAAGTATGCCTTACCCCAGAGCCTCTGATCTGTGCTTTTCTTCTTTTTCTTCACTTTCCTCTAACCCCAGCTAGTCAAAGCAGATGCCCCCCCCCCCAAGCCTGTTTCAGCAAGACATTTCTTCCTGTTAAGGGGAGTTTTTTTCTCCCCACTATCCCCAAGTGCTTGCTCAAAGGGAATCACTGAGTTTCTCTCTGTAATGGAGTTGAACATGGCCATGATAAAATGATTTTGTTATTCTTGTATTCTCACAGGTCTCCTACTATGGCTGGGGGATTATTTGCTGTTAGCAAGGCCTACTTTGAGTATCTGGGCACATATGACATGGGCATGGATGTGTGGGGAGGAGAAAACCTGGAGCTGTCCTTCAGGGTGAGTTAATTTTCCATCATTCAGAGTCTGCTTAACCACCACAGCGCCACTTATCAGTACTAGAGTCGTGTGCTGCTTTTAAAAAAAAATTGCAAAAGACTGTCTGACTTAGTTTGTTACCAGATCTGCTGTTTGAAGCCTAGACATATTTTGACTGAACTTGTTTTTTTTTTTTTACTATGATAGAGAGCAGTGAGAAAGATCATTAAATTTAGGTTCTCATTACCGCTGGGAAAATGTTCATAGTGTGTGCGCTTGTGCGTAGTTGTTGTGAGAGAGAGACACATGTCAGTGTCAGATCACAGTCAGCCAGGTTATCTGAAACTGTGCCCTGATATTGGCTGATACCTTGTTGTGATGTTGGTGTCGCTTTTCACTTGTTGGCATCAATCAAACTGGCACAGATTTTAAGCTCTGCGCGCGTCTGTAGCAGGGGCACGCAAGATTAGGGATTGTAAATTGGGTGCGTATGATTTATAGAGTATATTTGGTTGCATTGTGAAGAAGAATGTGCTGTTTGGCTGAGTGATATGTTATGCATGTGGAAACAAAAATGCCTCTCACTGGGACTTTTTCCCATACATAATTTATGTTTAGTGAATTGGTTTCTAGGTCTCCTTTTTTGGAGTACTGAAAAATACTGGTGCAGCATAAAATGATTGCTGAATTAAGTTGGAAAGGACTGTCTTCTATTAGTTCTTACACAGGGCAAAAAGAACGTTGCCAAGTATTAAGAAATCATTAATAACCATTCATTCTTGGGGGGGTACCTGTGGCTCAGTAGGTAGAGCAGGGCATCTATTAATTGGAAGGTCAGCGGTTTGATCCCTGACTCCTCCAACTTGTATGTCAAAGTATGCTTGGGCAAATTGCCCCAATGCATCCATCGGAACATGAGTTTAACTGATTTAAAAAAAAAAAAAAAAAGCACTTGGGTGAATGAGGATTGTAGTAAGAAAGCACTTTGAGTGCTCAAATTGAGTAGAAAAGTGTTATCTGAGTCCTTACAGCAGCAGCTTTGGGGCTTACTGCCACCTCTCCTTTTTCCATGACCTGTAATATACGGACTTAAAGATAATCTTTAAAAAACGGAATCATCGTGTTTAATGTTTTATGGAAAATTGTTTGCAGTCAGTGACTGAACCATGAAGATCAGCACATGCTTTGTATCTTCCCTGGCGATACTCTTCTAGACTGTGACTGCTGCTATCTTAAACTCTGGGGAGGCAAAAATGTGGTTTTGGAGCCGCCTCCTTTAGCGAGAACTACCACAGAGCCAGTTTTAAGTACTTTGGCAGGTGTTTGTTTGTCTATGGACAGATTTCTTCAAAATGATAATGTCACAATAGATCTGATTCATTGCAGCCCATTTGACAAAAAATAGTAGTCAAACACAGGTGTTACTATTGCAGTAATGACTGCTCTGATCTGTTTCGGCGCCGAGTCCTAATTAAGGTGATTAGTAACAGCTGCGTTTGAATATGAATTCATGTCGGAATGGCTGCAGTGAAACAGAGCACGATGCAGTCCAAAAACTTCACAGGTGTGTAGCTGACATCAGACATATGTCCGAGACTGAAGGTAGGTGAGGTCCATCAAGTAAAATGCACAGGAAATGGGTGGGCCAAGTGTTGGTAATCTCTATAAACATTTCCCTGCAGCGAGGTGGGTGAAGCTGGTAATGTTTTAGCCTCGGGGGGGTCTGTCTGTGTAGGAAGGTTGGGGCGTGTGAGAGATGATAATTGCAAAATGTTGTTCTGGAAAAATCTGGTGTTGTGGAAACAACCTTCACAGGCACCTTGATAAATGTTTATATGTCTGCCTGTGGACAAGTATTTCCTGTTTCTCATTACTCAAATTTCACATCCTTGACTCTTCTCCCCACATCTTAGTCCCTCCCACCAAAGATGTGAGCTGAGGAGGCGAGGAAGGGACACAAGGGTCAAGGACTTGAGGCAACAAGTGTTTAACAAAATGAGACATCCTTGCCTCGGAGCCTCATTTTAAAGCAGTGTCAGTTAAATCTGAGGTGTGGCAAAGCTGCGTTGTAAATTGTTTTGTTATAGCCCAAGCTGGTGCTGCATTTTATGGCCTTCAGATGTAACAGTATTCATGATGTTTTATATTACCGGCTGGTTTTGATTAAATTTAAAATAGGGCACATTTTTAATCACACACAAGCAGCGAAGGGCAGACAGTTTGATCATCTTAAATAACTGGAAAAATGTATGAATAAAAAGGACTAGTTGTTTGAAGTGTCCTCTTCCTGCCATGGTTTATGTATTCCACCTGTGTACCATGTTTCTTTTATACATTGTAGGTAGAAATACTCCAGCACAGAAAAGACTTGTGCATCCTTGATTGTAGCTCCTCCAGCAAGTCTGTCCTCCTTCCTTTCCTGTAGGAATTGAGGTGTCCTTCAACAAGGCGTACTGAGAGTAATTTCCAGGTCGCAGGCAGGAGGATGAAGGACAGAGAAGACATAAATTAGGGAAAAGAGAGAAGTAACACAACCATGCATGATGCAGCTGCTTAACATGTGTGAGCTCAAAGATGGGTGTGGTAACCCAGGAGTGCTAAGTACAAGTGTAACTGGCAGGGCACAATAGTTGCAGCTCTGAGTTTTTGGACCGCACACATCTGGGTTCAAAAAGTAGAGGAATGTGTTACAAATTAAAAGGAATTTGAGGCATCAGGTAGGAGGGATAATTACTGCGCCGCTCTTTATGTTCAGCCCAATTTACATTGCCGTTCAGCAATCATCTTTGTACTTGACCTCCATTTTCCTCACAAACACAATCCCTGCAAGTTTCACGATTCTATCTCTTCTTTACTCTTGTTGTGGGCACATTAATGCAGACAAATTGTAGGAAGATAAATTGCATCCGTATTGATGCGTCATGTAACAATAACCAACAAAAATGGTTTAATCTGTTGTATGTCACATATCTGGCACCCTCAGGTGTGGCAGTGTGGGGGCAGCCTGGAGATTCATCCCTGCTCTCACGTGGGGCACGTGTTTCCTAAAAAAGCTCCTTACGCGCGGCCCAGCTTCCTCCAGAATACTGTTCGAGCTGCAGAGGTTTGGATGGACTCTTACAAAAAACACTTCTACAACAGGAATCCCCCAGCCAGAAAGGTAGGACACTTAAAAAAAAACAAAAAAAACCCAAAATAAAACAAAGCAAAACAAGAAATAAAGCATTTTAATCAGTAAGTCTCACAGCAGAAGTGGCTGTGAAGGTGAACGTTTCCTGCATCATATTTGGCTTGCCTGTTTACATGCTTGTCACTCAATAAATTATAGTTAAACTGAAGCCCTGCAGTCATGTTACAGTGTCCAGCATCATGTTTGCACAGTAAAGGGTGGTTTATTTTTGACATCAGATTTAGATGATTCATATAACTGACCTTTGTAGGTGTTGATATAAGATCACTATCTGCCTGACTGGGTTAGGTGTATGTGTTTGTGCGAAGGCGTGTGTATGGTACGAGTGCTGTGCTTCTCAGGTTCTGAGTATTGGGCACCATCAAAAATTCATGTATCTCAGTTTCAGCTATCTGAAAAAAGTGCATTATTAATGTCAGGGATCTTTGATCAAACAATAAATTACCTGGTCAGGGGAGATTGAACACAGCACTGCCAGACCAGATCATCAGCTCCAAGTCTATTAATGTTGCTGTCATAATGTTTCATGCAGCTATAGAGCGATAGATGTGCTACTGGTTCTGATTAATGACGTCTATATTTTCATTGAGTACATTTACTCACATTGATTTAACATTCTAACTTCTTTGTTTTCTTTATTTAAGAAGCTGCATTTCTACACTGTTTGTACCAATTACATTTTTGCTATATTCTGATCTTGAAGCGCTGGATCAGCCAGAAATCTTTGGACTGAAATAGTTTAGCATGTCTGTGAAGGCTGTCTTGTTATAACCCATCCTCAAATATTTCAAAAGAATGAGATGTTGAAGTTGTGGACCTGCTGGGGAAGAGTTCACGCCTTACCAAACACAGCTTTTCAAAGTATGCACAGTTGGCAATTACCTAAGTGGTTTCCTGGGAATCTCATTTGAATGTGGTTGCTGAGTTATAGGAGCCGGATTCATCCTTTATGTCCAGGATCTAAATATTTGCTTTAGAGGTTTGACTGTTGTATTTTAGCTAATCCATATCAGGCCCTGACACCAGTATAGTTCACTTGGTTGAGCAGGTGACCTATATACTCTAAGACTATTGCAGAAGCACAGGCTTGATCCACCCTACATAATGCGTGCTCTCTCTCTCCCAGCTTTCCTGTCCACCCTCAACTGTCTTGTCATAATAAAGGCTTAAAAAAAAAAAAGCCCTAAAATTACTCAAAAATAGTCACCAATACTCCGCTGAGCTCCAAACCTCCTCTGGCATTAACATCATCACAAAAACTGTGCACCAGGAGCTTCACGGCACAGCCAAGCAGATCCTGTAGGTGTAATGTGCATGTGGCCCAGTATTTTTGTCCATATAATATATGTTTTCAGGAAAGTGTGATTGATCAGCAAATTTAGTCACAATGTTTAAATGAAGTGATACTGTCATATTATGGAGGTGCATTCTTAAGCAGCTTCTAAATGTAAACAGCTTTTTTTTCACCCACAACAATGACTCATTCATTGTGTTCATTGTGCTTTACAGGAGAAATACGGGAATATTTCAGAGCGACTGCTCTTAAGGGAGAGGCTGAAGTGCAACAGCTTTGAGTGGTATCTGAAGAATATCTACCCTGAACTGCATGTACCTGAGGACAGGGAGGGCTGGCACGGGGCTGTAAGTGTCTGCCTTTCAGATGCTGTTTCTCAATTCTGTTATTGATCTCGTCATTTCTTGACTGATGGCAGATCTTGTTGTGATTTTATATAAGATAGCAATGTAATGGCGTCTTCATTCTTGATTACAGGCTGAAACTAAAGTATTAGAGGGAGACATGATATGGGAACAATCCAGCTGAAAGTGAGATGGCTAGACTAAGATGAAGGCTTTGAAATCCATTTGACTGGGCTCAAGACTGTTATAATTCAGACATCTTGTTAGGTCTTATGTTCTAAAATACGTTACATTAAATGCTTGGTTGGCTCAGTGCTGGATTTAAAATAATTCTGTTTTAGCCATGGCAATATCACTATTTTGTCTGAAGTCAAAAGAAAATCCCTTAAAGATTTCTTCTTTAGCTTAATATCCAAAAATCCACCACTTGTCCACATTACATATTTCAGTGATAGCTGTGAAATCAGATGCTACAACAATGGCATTGCCCAAAATCTCAAATGATCTGCTGTCTAAAATTTGCATGCACACCTACAGTACAGGCACATAGTCAAAGTATGGCATTATTGAGAAAATTGACGTTTTCTGATTAAATTGGGAGAAGATAAATCTTATTTCATATTGATTAATAGGTGTGTGCTGATGTGGAAAATAAGCAAACAGCAAGGATCAATCTGTTTTTGCTTCTTGTGATATACCATCATTTAATTGTTTAATCAGATGACTGAATCCACCATCTTCAGAGGTGCTGGTCCCTGTGTAGCCTTAAAGTCTGACCTGCCTGCAGAGAATAAGTCCAAGAGAAGAGAGTCCTCACAGGAATCGATGAACAGTGCCGCATTTCAGTTGTTATTAATATTTACTGTTCTCCTCCTGCCAGGTGCGTAGCTCAGGAATACATTCAGAGTGCCTCGACTACAATGCTCCAGAGCACAGTCCCACAGGTTCCCACATCTCTCTGTTCGGCTGCCATGGCCAGGGAGGCAACCAGGTACGTCGGGCATTTCATTGTTTATTCTTTCTTGACACAATCCCACTGCTTTTCTTGGCCCCGTGGTAGATACATCTCGAAATGTCAAGATTCCGCTAACCCCTAAAACAAGCTGCCACTGTTGATTCCCACCAGAAAAATTACTCTTTGCTGGTGTGTCCAGCATGACTTGAATGTAATGAATGGGAAAACTGAATGCGGTAATGCATCCCCACAAGGCTGGGAAAAAAAAAAAAAACAGGTGCATTTGAATCACCGGTGCTTTTTTATCGGATTGTCTCCCAACTCCACTATTGGATGGTTTAGAAAGCAGCAGATTATTTATCTGTGAGGATGTATATTTAATGTTGGAGTCAGACAATAGGCAGAACTTCTTTCTGTGGATCTTCAACCTGGCTGTTATCTCTGATTACCCCATTGATGCACCGCATCAGGTGTCCTCAGTCACAAAAAGCGCCATGTGTGACTGAAAATCGATGTTTGAATGGCTTCTCAGTGAAACAAAAACCTGAGGGCCCTTCACCACCTCCCTCCTGCCCCCTTCCCTGGCCCACATAAGAACCACGTTCCATTTAAAAGATACATGAGCCTCACTGGCAGAATGAATGGCACTGCCTAGATAAATAAGTTTGAAGCCAGAGACGGTGGACCCCGAGTAAGTCTTTCATTAGAAATAACCATAACGGGCCTCAGTGCAACTGAAAGATGTATGAGATGCAAAGAAAAGGATGGGCAAGTATGAAGATTGATTACCTGACCCTTCGCTTAACAGGTAGCCCAGGGAGCATTGCAGCTTTTGTCCCACTGGGCCAGGTAGTTGAAATGACACCAGAGGAGAAGAGTTGGGTTTGTGCTCATGTCTGCTTGATTGAAAGGGCCAAGGCCCCGTCTTTGCTGATGAGATCCCTCGACGCTACTCGCTGACACACCATGCAGTGCTGTTATAGCCGTGGTGCTACAGCAGAGTATAACATCCTGTAATCCCGGTAGGGTAAAAACTGCCAACCTGCACTAATTGGCTTTCTAAACAAAAGAAAGATGCAGCAGAAGAAGAAATGGGTTTTGAGCTCTTTCAGTGAAATTTAGTAATACAAGCTTGTGTCAAATAAATGCATTTTAACTGTATATACAGAACAAATGGCCAAATAGCTATGTCTGTCCTGCTCTAGTACTTTGAGTACACGTCTCAGAAGGAGATCCGTTTCAACTCGGTGACAGAGCTGTGTGCTCAGGTCCTCGAAGGACAGACCTCCATCGGGATGAGACACTGCCCTCATGATGGGGAATTAAAACCTCCCAGTATCATCTGGGAGTTCAGAAAGGTAAGGAATAAAGCATGTACACCCCCACCAAACTTTAGCATATTTTACAGGTTTAGCATATTTTCCTGTAAATTGATTCCATGCTTTTTAACTTTGAACCTTTCAGGATGGGACCATCTATCATCCACACTCAGACATGTGTGTGACGGCCTACCGCACAACAGAGGGCCGCACGGATGCCCAGATGAGGCGGTGCATCCCAGCTGACAAAGCCCAGCAGTGGAAGTTTGAGTGGTAGAGGGAGGAAGTAAGACCGTAGCAGGGAACCTTAAGTGGCCTTCTGTGACCACAGTGCAAATACTGTAGCGGACATCTGACCCGCTGCTCACTTTTGTGTTACTCTTCAAGTCTGCACTGCAAGGGGATGGCAAGCGGAGAGGGGGTGGGGGGGGTGTTGGAAAAAGTAACTTTAAGCCAATGACTCACCAGACCAGTGCTTTTAAACCTATATGAATACCTACAGAGGTGAGGTCACCAGCTGAATTATAGACTTTCACTTTTGTGTTGCTTTCATCCAAGTGCCTCTAAACCAGTGTGGAGTACACTGCATACCTGGAGTGTCATTGTCATCTTGTGGTCTTGCAACAACTTGAAAGCGGTGAGATGTTTTTGTTGATTGTCTAAGCACATGAAGCAGTGCCTTCAAAGAGAACTATTCGCAGAATGATGTTGCACTATAGAATATTGCCTTAATGTGCAGTTAATATTATTTTTATTATGTCCTCATATTTGTTAAAAAAAAGAAAAATTGTGAAAATCAGGCTGCTGGAAAATGATGTTAGGAATGTAAGGTTGGCAACATTTTGTCCCATACCGGTTACTTCCCAACATGCTCCATCATGTGAGGGGAAGCTGCTGCGGTCATACTAGATTGATTCTCAATTCTATCTTTTGTCTGTGGAGCTAGTTTCGTGACAGAATTCTGTCTGAACAAGATTGGAAGTATTCATTAAAGTGTATTTCACCCCAGATGGTTTATTGAGTCGACACGAATGTTGTGATCTGATCTCCCCCGTTGTGTAAAATTAAGAATACCCTCTAAACCCATCTGTCACTTTGCTTTTAAAAGTGTCATCCCTAGCAAACCTGTGCGTGCCAAAATGAAATGTGCCAGTACTTATCAGATTTATTTAGAGCATTTTCATTTCTATGAAACTATAAACAACACTGGCTTGAACTTGGTTTTTATTTAGTCACAAGAAGCCTTAAAGGGAGCAGCTCTGTGCCAGTTTTCTTAAGACTCCTGTGTGTAAGTTGTACTTGAAGCTGCATCAGAAACACTCCTGTTATGTTTTTTCTTTTCTTTTCTCTAAAGACCACTTTAGTATTTCTATTGGGATCAAAATACCAAGAGATTCAGCTGCTGGTGAAATGATTTTTTAAAAATGTTTTATTTTGGCAATCCTTTACCACTGAATAATGTTTGGTCTCTGTGGCAATTTGAATTTATGAATATATATTCATACTAGATTGTGAGATGACTCCTATTGTGTGTTAGCTTTGTAAATAATGTTTGGTTAAAGGGACCGGGGGGGGGGGGCACAGTACTGATGAAAAATGCAGTGAAAACTACTGATAATGCAAAAGGGACGTTGATTACTTGATATGAAGAAGAGGTTGGACTGAAATGGAATGGGGAAGGATATTTAACAAAACAAGCAAAAAAACATTGTTGGGATAATTGAAAGAATAAAAGACTAACCACAAGTACACCTTCATGTTGTTTTTACTTGCTTGTATGAATAGAATATTGTACATTTAAACTATGAGAAATGAGAAGCTTTTCATTATATGAAATGTAAGATAAAGCAAAGAGAGAAATGTATAAGGTGCTGCAACTACAGTACGTGTGCGAATGTCTGTTTTCTTTCTTTTTTCCCTTTTTCTCGTGGAAATGCAACAACATGCATTTCACATTTGAGCGACCAAAGAATAAAACTGCTGCTGTCCTGGTCAGTACAGCTCACTCCAGTTGAAGCATGGATTACAGCATTCATAATAATTTGGCACCACCTACTGGTAGCAGCTCAGTACTGACTGCATAAAAGGATTTTGTTTGCTGACTGTGGAAACGAAACCAAATGTGATATATTAATGTTTTAGTTAAAAGCTGATGTACTTTTCACCCCCCCCCCCCCCCCCCTCTGTCTGCGGGCTCATTAATGTACATAAGCAACAATATATGGTTTGTTTGCTCTGTTCTCAATTCATGTTTGAGTAAATCTAGAAATATTGAGTGAGAAAGTCTTTCAGAGTTTGGGTAATGCAATATTCACAGGTTAGATGGGTTATATTAGTGGTTTTCAGATTTTTTTTTTTTTTTTTTGCCATACTACAATTCAGAATACAGAAAAGGTTGATGTCTACACCCAATATTTTCTATAGAAATAGAAATTGATCCAGGTGGAATTTCATCAAAGAAAAGGCCAGCAAACTTTGTTTTATTTTCTCTACAAAAATCATATTCACTCAACCAGGGTTGCCTCCTGGAGTGGCTCCATGCCCTACAGCACAAAATCACTGGGTTATATTTTCACTATACATGATGGTTGTTGGTACCTGATTTAAGAACCCTTTCTATCATCTTCTTATGGCTGAGGTAAAGAGAGGAACTTTGGAAAATATAAATTTTTCCCGAGTCCTGCTGCAAAATGCTTGGCGAGACTTGTGAGATTATAGAGCAGAGAAAGCACAACACTCACTAAAAGATTATATACACACACACACAAACAAAAGCGGTAACCTTTGGTTATTCAGTGACAGCTGGATGGTGTATTTGCTTTATCCCCCCCCCTTTTTTTTTTCCTTTTAAAGATGCATTTGTCATTAGGAAACTTTTAGTCATAGTATCCATGTAATATTTTTTGCTCAACAGGTCCACAGGCGTGGGGCATTTATTTAACTTCTTCAGAATATTTGTCTTCCTGTTGTAAGAGAACAAATGTGAGCAGAGTCCTAAATGCAAATTCTGTAACCTCAGCCACGAAGGCCAAGGTCAAGGAACCGTGAGTGTCAGTGAAAGGCCGATGAGGGTGTGGTTCAACTGAACAGATCTTGTGTGATAAGTGTTGTGTGACTAGACCAATATATAGTTTACTTTCACATGGATGTTCCCATTGTATTTATTAAATACAAAAAACTTCACCCACTCCTAATGTTTGGACGAATATGTATAATTAAAAAGAGGTTACTAAACTTGGGTGATCAACAGCAGTCATGTTGGACCAGTGATGGTGACTTCAGAGCCTATACAACTCAGCCTAAGGGTGCAACTCATGATTGCTTTAATTTCCTTTTAATATTTGCACCTACTGCAGTAGGCTATCTATTGCATGGAAAATGTTATCCATCATCTCTTCCTAAATGAAAACGCCCTCGTGCACTCACATGAATATTGCGTCTCTGACAGACACGACAAGCCCAGTCTACCGTGGTATATTACAACACTCCGGCTGACTTGTTACCATCCCGTGTCTCTTTGTAGTTTTCACAATATGGGTGCTCGATCAAACAGTGCGCCACTCAAATTACCTTCTCGCCTCGAAAGGTCGCCTTAATTATTTAGCATTTTAATTTGCTTAAACATACATTTTGTGTCAGATTTCATCTTTCGTGTCAAGAGTTTTCATATCAGTTTCATATGAGTGACAAGTGGCATCGCATAAATAAGAACGCAGAGATGAATTATTCTGAAGCCCCAGGGTCACCAGGTACTGAAAAAAAATGTCATCACACCTGAAAGAAAGACTTAAAAAACAACAAAACTGGCCCAAATGTGTGATGTCACGCACCTGTGACGAGGATAGAATTAAACGAACTACCTGGATCTGACAGCCTGGGGAGAAAAAAAAAAGAAAAGAAGAAGAAAAAAGAGTCATTTATCATGTAGTATCTCAGACCATTATGCACGCCCCTTCGAAAGGTTTACCTCCAATCAGACTTAGTGACTCTGACATAAACTTTTTTTTTCAGGCTTTCAAATTAAAAGCTTAAAAAAATGTTACAATTCGTTGTGGTTGAATGTGAAGCAGTGGTTTATTGCACAACACATTCAGACGTTGAGAAATTAACCGGATAAACCGAAAAAAAATAGTGCATAAAATTACGTAGCCTGATGCTTTTAATTTAAACCAATCTTTGATGTCACAATTCATAGATAAAACAACCGACAGCAATACAAAAAAAATAAATAAAAAATAGAAAACGGACGTAAGTTCTTCATTTATACACACTAGCTTACCTCTGATAGTCATTTTATGCCATTTTGATTTATTCGAAGAAAAAATAAATTACTGTACAGTATTTCAGGTGTTGTTATTTCGGGAAAGTTTGAAAGGCAGGCCACGGAGTTTTAATTTGATAACCGGAAACGTGGTTGCTAATTCCATTAGTTGACTTGAACTTCAACTCCCGTTCAAATATCCTGAGGGACCGAAGTTCCACTGGTTTGTCTACAGCTGGACGTGAAGAGGTTGGACACAAACTATAACCATAAAGACGTGACGAGAAACATTGTGTTTAATTGTAATATTACATTTTCCCAGTGAGCAAACTGAAGGAAATACCGGACGAGGTTTTTGATTTGACCTAATTTTTTTTCTCCAACAGGTTAGGTAGCTAACTAATCCGAAGAGATAATTGTTGGCTAATCTAATCCGAGTTTGTTAATCCTTTCACTCTTCTCCAGCAGCACGCACTTTAACGGAGTCGAGGAGGAGTGGCCGCACTCACCCAATTTGTCGTTGGGGGACTCGTCACGTAGATTCAGCAATACTTTGCCTGAAACTATGGAGAAGAAACTTGGGTGTAGTCAAACAGAAAGGTGACGCGGCTGTGAAGTCTGAAGAAGCAACTTAGGTTGCAGCGGAGTGCAACTCCTCGGGGCATGAAACCCTCCAACTTTACGCCGTGCCAGGAAACGACACGATGGCAGCATGCGGAAGGAGGAATCGGCCCAAGTTACTTATTTTCTTATTTGGTGTCACTTTAGTGGGATATCTTATATTTTTCGGACATAACTCGGGGAAAGAGAGTGCGACGAATCGACGGGAGGTCCCAAGAGAGGAAGAGTATGAGCTCCTTAAGAAACCAGTCTACGAGAAACCCCCCCTGGATATCAGCGCTCTGGGAGAAATGGGAAGAGCCGTGAAACTGGATTTGAACGAAGAGGAGAAAAGAAAAGAAGAGGAAAGTCTCAAAATGCACCAGATTAACATTTATGTCAGTGATAAAATATCGCTACACCGCAGGCTGCCAGAGAGATGGAACCCACGGTAAGTTAACGTTGTCTGCTGTTAGCACTATTAAAACCCAGTTGTAACGCTTAAGGGGAACCTGTGCAGTTTGGATGTCTCAGCAACACTATTATCCTGCTAAGTAAATGCCTCAGAGGAGATGTAGCTCACAAACTTGAGTCATTTGCTGTTGAGATGGAAGAGTAAATGCACCGTGCTTGCCTCTATTGGTCATCAAATCTAAAACGTCTGACTCTTAACCATGCTCCAACTTTACACAGCCAGCTCTCATTGTGTCATTCCAGTCACCCAATCTCCCCTCCACCTTTTCAATCTGCATCCTAACATCCTCACTCTCCAGTTGTAGTGAGCTGAAGTACGACTACAGGTCCTTGCCCACGACCTCTGTGGTGATTGCTTTCTACAACGAGGCCTGGTCTACCCTGCTGAGGACGGTCCACAGTGTGCTGGAGACGTCCCCTGACATCCTGCTGAAAGAGGTGGTGCTGGTGGATGACTACAGTAACAAAGGTATAGGCACAGATGGGGAAGAGAGACAGACTGATGGACAGGCAGTGGGCAGGAACACTGGGAGGCTGACAGTCATAAAGGACAGCAGAGCTGTTAGAGGTGCACACAGGAAGCACATGGACAGGCAGCAGTCAGATGATGAGGAGGATAGACTGACATATCAGCAATTAGCGAAGTCAAATAGAGATACTGGATGATAGAGACAGGAAGTGAAAACTGATATACAGTACCAGTCAAAAGTTTGGACACACTGACCAAATTAAATCTTCTGCTTATGGAAGATGTATTTCATAAGCATGTCTAGATAAACCTATAATAAATTATAACAGTAAATATTATAGGCAGTGTTTATTCTCAAGGACATTTTTTTTTTTTTTTGTTTGTTTAGAAACTTTAAGGGAGTGGTTCTAAAGTGTTTGGGATAAATGAAGCAATGCCTGCCTCTCCCTCAGCCCTTGGTTATACTTAGTAATTGTTGAACATGTAAAATAAAGAATGATGTAACTGTTTCCTCTTCATTTAATGCAGCTGTGGCTGAAAAGTACAAGATATTGTAGTAGATTTGTAATTTTATCCTAAAAAGGCTGTTGGGTGTGTCTTACTTACCTGCTTCAGAGATAACTCACCATTTCTCAATGAATGTGGCAAATGTGTATCAAGCAGTTTAACACCCTTTTCTCTAGAGATGGGAACTGGGACCCTGTCCCAAATGCATTAGAAATGTATGCCAGATAGCTTTTTTTAAAATTTTTTTTTTTTTTTATCAATGCTGGCTTGTTTTTCTAATAGTCACAATTTGCTAAAAAGGGACATGACACTCATGGCAGTGGAGCTGTTGCACACCTAAGGGAACACAGTATTATACAGTATTACTCATTTCCATCCATAGTTTGTAGCAGATTTTTCTCTTTGTGTTGTGATTTTGACAAACAGCTCTTGAGTCAGTGCCTTTATACAAACAAACAAAAAATAATTCAGATGTTTCATTTTGGTTTATCTGCTCATCTATTTAATTTCTCAAAGAGCATCTCAAGGAGCCGTTGGAGAAGTACATCTCAGGTTTGAGGAAGGTGCGTCTGATCCGGGCCACAAAGAGGGAGGGGCTGGTGCGGGCTCGGTTGCTCGGGGCATCCATCACGACAGGCGATGTGCTGACCTTCCTGGATTGTCACTGCGAGTGTCACGAAGGCTGGTTAGAGCCCCTGCTACACAGGTGAGAAAGCACTCGTCAGGAAAAGAAAGGGCTCCTCTCCTTGATTATTTTGTCAAAGTGTGGCCTTTAGAAAGGCTGTCTTTTAGTCCAGCTGTCACAGAGTGGGAAGCTCTGAATCTCTATCAGCCAGCTGCAGGAGCACTGTTACGTAGCTGTCTCTGACTCACTGCCTCAGTACTCCACTGGCTTTCAAGCAAGGATTGCACAAACAGTTACACAAACATTTGAGATAAACAAATTGCTTGCTTTGTAACACTGTTCCCTCCTAACATCAGCCTTTTTCTTGTTTTCCTCCACAAGGATCAAAGAGGAGCCGAAGGCCGTGGTGTGCCCTGTCATCGACGTGATAGACTGGAACACCTTCCAGTATTTAGGCAACTCTGGGGAACCTCAAATTGGGGGGTTTGATTGGCGGTTGGTCTTTACCTGGCACAGCATACCCAGCTATGAGCAGGAACGGCGGCGTTCACCCACTGATGTCATCAGGTGTGTGTGTCTTAAGGACTTTTTTATTGCCCAAGAATAGAAAAATCTCATATGAATATTTTCTGAGGACAGCTTTCAGGATGGCAGGTACATTATTACAGAACTTACACTGCTGACATACCATTCTTTGTCCTTCATCATGAGATAATTACATCTGTCTCATAAGGCTAGTTATAGTTAATAAGATGGAGCTTAATTATTGTCTGTGTTTTTTTTGGGGGTCATCTTTAGGTCTCCTACTATGGCAGGTGGTCTGTTTGCTGTGAGGAAGGACTACTTCCATTATCTGGGAACGTATGACACAGGAATGGAGGTGTGGGGAGGAGAGAACCTGGAATTCTCGTTCAGGGTAAGAACTATGTGTTTTCATATACATATCCCATATTATTTATGCAACATAGGCACAACGCACATACCAAATTGATATTTACAGGGTTAAGTTTGCATTGCTTTTGGGACTAAGGCCCCATTCACAATGTACATCACTGAAAAGGCGGCAATGTCTGGTTTAGATTTGTTGAACCATATGACAACTGCTCAATTTATGTGGAATCCACAATGAAAATAAAACTAAACATGGAATGAAAACAGGCCAAAGAGCTTAATACTTTAATTGGAGTGAAGAATTTGAACATCCCTTTCCTCCAATAACCATAATTTCCCAAAGGGAAGTAACCAAAAATATTTTCCAACAACAGTCCAGCTTTTCTGTTCCCTAGCTCCTCCACAACAAGACTGTGCTTTGTCTCCTGATTGAATCATGGCTGAGAGGCTAACCAAATCCTCGTGGTGGTGTTATTGATGTGTCTTAGATTTGGCAGTGTGGGGGCAGCCTGGAGATCCACCCATGCTCCCACGTGGGTCATGTGTTCCCTAAAAAGGCCCCTTACCCACGGAGCAAAGCGTTGGCAAACAGCGTGAGAGCGGCTGAGGTCTGGTTGGATGAATACAAGGCGATCTACTACCATCGTAACCCCCTCGCACGCCTGGTGAGTGTGCGCAGGTGGTGTGAGTGTTGCAAGTATTGTGAAGGGTGTGTGTGTGTGTGTGTGTGTGTGTGTGTGTGTGTGTGTGTGTGTGTGTGTGTATTCTTTTTAATTTTTTAAAGAAAATTCTTTGAGAACTGATTAACCCATTAATTTCACCAGTGAATACACTCGCCAGTACGCGCACAAAAAAATAACACACACTCCTTCTTCTCCCAAATTTTGCATACATATACACACACTGCATAAGAGCTCCCCTGATTAAGTGACACGAGGGATACATGAGCAGCAGACACCCAAGGTGACAGGGCATTCCGGTGTGTGATTACCACCTTTCCATGCTATATGGTGCCAGCGGGTGTCACCCACCTGTCCTTGAAATGGTGAGAGCAGTGCTGACCCACTGGGGTGCCCAGAGAGAGAGAGACAGAGAGAGAGAGACTGATAGTGTAGTTAACAGGAGAAGCTCTCTAAACACAGATCAGGTGGCGCTCATCTCGCAGAGAAGAGGTAGTCTTGCCAAAAAAAAAAAAAATGCACTAAGTCCTCCAAACTGGTAATGCATCTAACTGTAAATCAAACAGGAAGAGCAAAAGCAGTTCCTGTCAAAAGTTTGGACACACCTACAGTAAGTGTGTCCATGTCTCAGTTAAACTTTAGAGGTGTGCTTACACAACAAACAGTATCTGTTTCAATAGAATTATGATATGGGTGGAGCTGTCGTTTCTCTGGATTTCTCCATTTTGCAAAATATTGCGAAACCCACAATTTAGCTTGACACACAATTATACTACAAGCACAGTGGCGTGGTGGTTAATGACAGCAAGAATATCCTGGGTTCAAATCCACCGTCTGGCTGGGGCTTCTCTCTGTGTGGAGCTTGCATGTTCTCCACGTGTCTGCGTGCGTTCTCTCCTGGTACTCTGGCATCCTCCCACAGTCCAAAGACATGCAGGTAGTAGGATTAGGTTAACTGGTGATTCTAAATTGCCCATAGGTGTGAATCTGAATCTGTTTCTCTGTGTTAGCCCTGCGACAGACCTGTCCAGGGTGTACCCTGCCTCCACACCCCCTCCCTCACGCCCGCAACCCCTTAATTGGATAGGTGGAAGAAGATGGATGGATGGGAAAAATGATTGCAGTCTTCTGGATGAATGTTCTGTGCCTGTTTGTCTTCTGTAGTCTGCTGCTGCCCATTAATGTTAGCTCTTATAAAGGTGATGCAAAATGGTTGCAAAGCATGTCTGCAAAGTAGTTTCTCTAGATGCTGAGGACATTCACAATAGATGCATTTAGTAATACATTTGTGTAAAGAATGAATGACTAAGCTATGCAGCTACCCTTTGCATTCACATGCGTTCATGATTATGAATTAACCTGAGTTAATCTAATATAGTCATGGTTAATTTTTAACATGCCTTTTCCCTGACATTTTGACAGCCTGCGACGCTATCACCCCCAATCCCCCAGGCAAAGAAAAAAAAAAAAAAAGAAACAAAATAAAAAAAAAAAGTCAGTAGGCAGTGAGTCCTGCAAGTAAATTGGGGTTTGCATAGGGAGAGGACACTGAGACAAGTTGAGTTACCTGGCAGCCAACATGAGTTATGTTTATAGCTCCATGTTAATTAGTAACCAAGCAGTGTTAAAGCTAAATAATCTACATTCCAAATGATGCAGGATGACGCAGGCAAAGGAGTGAGTCTGAGAGCTGTACCCTGAAGGGATATTCTGATTTAACACTGGATGATTATGAGGGAAAGCCAGGGTACTACCACAATGGTAATTAAGATATCAGTTCATGTTGTTACGTTGGTAGGAGTTTGCATGCATTGATATTATAGAAATGACCAGTTGCAAACGATGATGGCTCTAGAGATGCATATTTTTCCACCAAAAAGAGCAAAATATAATCCTTAATAAATAAATATGAGGACTGTAAAAATATAATTTAGGCTGCAACCAAGACCAGGAAGGAAAGCTGGCAAAAAAAAAAATGCAGACTGTGAAAGTTAATAGGCTTATAAATCACTGCCCCATTAATAAGGCATGAATATACTGACTGTAATTACAGTTGTGTATTCTGTGAGCTAAATGTGTCGCTTAGCTGTATTTTTATAGCATGTAAGGCAAATTTAGCCTTAATCTTTGAGCTGCAGCTCTTATGAGGTCACCAAGTAATCTACAAGGCTTTAACGCTCTGTTTTAGGATTTACTGTATTTTGCTATACAAAAGCCTAGAAAACAATGGAATGACTTTGAAATTGCTTGCTCCGAACAGGAAAAACTGACCCAAGGAATTAAATTCCTGGCACAGAAAATTTGTAAATCTCATTTTTGTTTGTAGAGAAAACCAAAGGGCCCTCTTACTATAGATGCACCAAGATCCACAGGATCTTCTAGGAAACCTGACACTTTTTTTTTTCAAGAGAATAGATTGGTCAATAAGCAGTGAGCTCTGGAAGTTATACCCCAGGTTACAAAGTTACTGCAGGAATTACCTGTAAAAGTGAGTTAACTTGCTTTGTAGTACAGCCCTCTGGAATAATTCGCTTTTGTTTTCCACTGCTGTTTCACTAATTGGCACCTCTGTGCTCTTGGCTTCTAGTTGCTCCCTTAGGTTGTTTCCAGGGACCATTTATTCATTCATCTCGTGGACTGTCGCTGGGCTGGTTGCCCTTACCTTTGCATTTCATTGGGGTATTTACTGATCCTTAATTTAAGTCTTATCAGCCTGGTGAGCTATGGTATCCTGGACTAGCCCTCATTGTTCTGATAGTCCACAGTGGTCCTAGCCATTGACAAAGGACTGCATCCTTTGGGACTTTTTCTTCTGACTAAATAGACTGATGAATAGCCAATTAGAGCTGTGTTTGGGCAGACCACCATCATCCATCATCCTGCAGTGCTGTTGAACCGTTCTTCCAGCAGGGAAGGTGTGCTGAGCATATGCTTGCTGGCACATTAAAGTGGAGATGGCGTTCTTCCTCATAATCTAGTGAACTATTCTTTATCAGTGTGATGTGGCCACGTGTAACTCTGTATCCATAATAGTGTTTACACTGGAACAAACTGTTTGCCAACACATACAGAGATGCTTGTAGAATTGACACCTGGTTCCTGTTTGACTGTTTGAAGTTCTGTTTGTTTGAGGGTGTGCTAGTATTTGGCATTGCATTATGTATGGACCATAGATGGTGCTATTGTATTCCATTTGAGCCCACTGTTATCTTATGAATACCTCTTCTGACACAGCAGCTGTCTGATGGTGACTGCATCGACAGTGCTCTCACTTAAGATCTTTATTTGAATATGAGACGCCACTGGTGATACTTTTCACGATGTAGAGCAATTCTGTTCTTCCTGATGTTTTGTCAGTTCGTTGATCCAGAAAAGTGAATTTAAAATAATCACGCTGAACTGTCATTTATCATCTTTGTCTTCAGGAGGCCTTTGGAGATGTAACAGAGCGGAGGAAACTCAGAGAGAAGTTGGGCTGTAAGAGCTTCAGGTGGTACTTGGATAACATTTACCCCGATATTCACATCCCACAAGATCGGCCAGGCATGTTTGGGATGGTGAGGACGAAGTAAGCTGTATGAGCTTCTGTAGGCTATGTTGTATCACTGCCTAAAGACATTTTGTTACTGCTTTTTTGATAGCTTAAGAACCGGGGCAAGGCCAACTACTGTTTTGACTACAACCCTAAGGATGAGCAGGTGCTGGTGGGCGAAAGGGTCAGCCTCTACTTGTGTCACGGTATGGGCCAGAACCAGGTAAGGAATGCCAGTGACTGGTGCCTCATCAGATGAAAAGGCACCTGCTTCTTCCTGTGCTGAACAGGTCACCAAACCTCTAACATGTTTGCAAGCTAGTTTGCTGATTAGCTACTCAGCCGGTAGCCCCTTTTTTTAAAGCACGTGAACACAAATTTTAGTTGGGTTTGATTAAATGTTTATTTGGTCCTTGCTTTTTGAAATCAAACACAACACGCTGTTTGGCCGTGATCTGTGGGCTACAGTACTCATTTGTTCACTCTCACAGGATCACACAGTTGATCCTGGCACTCACCAGTCACTCTGATATGGATGCCCTCTCTTCATATAGCTGAGACAAAATAAATGTTTAATATTCCAGTTTAGTGCTTCTCCAAACATTTTTTTTTTCCTCACACACAAAACACTGCTGCCCAACTCATTATAATGACAGAAAGGCACGATCACATCATCACTGTGCTTGCGACCTTACATTGGGATGCTTTTTAGATTTATAATAATTGTATTTCTCGCTGTTAAAGCCTTAAACAGCTTCGCTATTGAATACATCACTGATTTACTGACCTCATAAATGCCCTCTGGACCCTTTAGATCAGGATATGGAACCCTGCTGGTTACTCCCAGGTTATAATGAAGGGTGATTGGGCTTTTGGTATTACAGCCTTCATACTATGAGACTTTCCTTCCAGTGTGTTCAGGTCCTTTGGCCATTCTCAGTTTATTGCCCTGTGTCTGGTGTTATTTAGTTTTGTAAAGCAATTTGTAACATTAAGTGATCACTATCACTCCTTTGGGATGTGTTATTGACTAGTAAAGTTAACCAGTGTTTTCATGACTGCAGTAGTTTGTGTGCTTGTCTGCTTGTATGGAGACTGTTCTGAGTTCTACTGTTTTCTACAAGCCACGTTAAGGTTTGAATCAAGTTTAATTCTAATTTTATTCTTTAATTCTAATCTTTACTGTGTCTTCACATTCAGTGATATTAATATGTACCAGCACATTTGATAGCAATAATTAGAAATGGCTCTTGAGCTGTGTGTTGCTATACTTCTGATCACATTTACTTGCCATCTCCTTATTCCCTGTCTTCTCCTTCACTACTTCCTGTTTTACATTTATCATAGACAAAGGTAATCATGGATATAAATAGCGCCTCAGTTTCTTTTAAATTAAGGACATAATCATCCTTTTTCCTCCCGGACTGCAAGGGTTTGTGTTTGTACTTTTACAGATTTGGGAATAATGAATTTCTTCTATTTCAGGCTGCAAAATTATATGATGGCTTTGTTGATACAAAGGGAGTGTAAATTTCCCAATGCCATTTCTTTGTGATATTCAGTAGTCCATGAAGCACTATGAAATTTAGCATTGTTATTCCAGAACCTCTCTGTGGACACAAAGTGATGTTATTGTAGAAAGTGGGAATAGCTGCCTTATGAGACTACTGCACCTGCTGCAGAATCACATTACATATTTTCACAAACACACGCAGAAGCCATCTCTCTTTAAACGGTGCTCATCTTCTGCTGCTGTATCCCAACTTAAAGGTTTGACGTGTTCTGTGTTCAGAGATGCTCTTCTGCAAGCCGTTGTTGTAGCAAGTGGTCATTTGAGTTACTGTTGCCTTCCTGTCAGCTCCAAGCAGTCTGGCCATTCTCCTGACTTCTGACATCAACTAGGCATTTTCACCCAGAGAGCTGCTGCTCACTGGTTGCGTTCTCCTTTTTGTACCATTCTCTGTAAACCCTAGAGATGATTGTGTGGGGCAATCCCAGTAGATCAGCAGTTTCTGAAATATTCAGAAGACCTGCCTGGCGCCAATAGGTATGCCACATTCAAAGTCCCCTAAATCCCCTTTTTTCCTTGTTCTGATGCTCGGTTTGACCTTCAGCAGGTTGTTTTGACCATGTCCGCATGCCTTAAAATGCTGCCATGTGATTGGCTGATTAGATATGTGCATTAATAAGAAGTTGAACAGGTGTACCTAATAAAGTGACCAGTGAGTGTATACTTTTATTTATCTGTTTAAATTTCACAAAGATTTAAATCCCAGTTTTGTCTCTTCCCACAGTTTTTTGAATATTCTGTGGATGGTGAGATCTGTTACAACACGAGGGAACCTGCTGGATGCATCGTAGGTGACAGCATCAGTACATACTTGACTGTCCAACTGTGCAAAAAACCTGGGCAGCCTGTACCTGTGGACCAGAAATTTATCCTCCGAAAGGTAAGCTATCGAGTATTTTAGTCTAGTCAGTTTCTTTTGAATCCAAATTTTCACTGAGACTGTTGAAAGAGTAAGTAATATGGTGACACTGAAATTGCAGCATGTAATTAATTTTTGAGGTGCTGTCTGGGAAGAGAAACTGTGGAATATAAAATCAGCATCGGGGCCAAAATATAGTTTTCTGTTGAGTTTTCCCTGACATCTTGTTGATTTTTCATTATTGCTTATTATTTTCCTTTTTAAACTGTCACAATGTTTCAAAAGATCAGAACCAAATAGTGAATTAAACTGATTCTATAGTTCCTTGCCTTTCCAGCGACCTTCTAACCACCGTCCTAGTTTCTCTTCCTCCATAGACTATATCTTTTTATTCCAAACTCAAATTCTGAAAATCCTACAGGCTTTTAACAATGACACATCATTGTTCTGTGTGTTTAAAAAAAACAAAAAAACCCCGCAGTGGATTCAAATTTATACTATATAACTGTATGTAAAATAGTATAATAGTAGCAAGCTGAGGATTCACCACACAATCCTGGGAGTTAGTGTGGTTTGAATGCAGTTACATCACACTATCTAAATGTAAATGGATCCAAAAAAACATGGAATGAATGCAAACGTATGTGAAGAGTGGGGGGACCGGACAGTAGGAGGGAAAATGGAAAGTGAAGCAAACAATAAAAGTACAGATCAATCTGGGCAGGTCCTCTGTGTTCCAGTCGTAAGCTTTTTCACTCTTAAAACTGTGATGTTCAAAGAATAATGAAAATAATATCGCAGAGCTGATGTTTGTTCTGTAGACATGTATTGCTAACGACTATTTTTAAAATACTTTTCAGGATGGGAGTCTGTATCATGTCCACAGCAGCAAGTGTGTTGAGGCAATAGATAAGACAGACAATGGGACACCAGCACCCTCACTCCAACCCTGCTCCGATAGCCTCCACCAGAAGTGGTTCTTTGAAGAGAAGATGTAATGCTACAGACCTAGAATATGTTTGCCTTGCCCTTAAAGGACCTCAAATGAGGACACCTTTGTGCTTCCTTCCAAACTTAAACCTCTACAAAATTTTGCTCACTGGGTGAAATCTACCAGTGCTTACTTTCTACAGTTCTCGTGGAGTTTGTATGCACCACTTTATGCAGAAAGGGGCAGATAAGCATCTAAAAGAAACAAAACGACACCTTTTATAAATCGGTCAGCAAGCTCTGATCATCATATGAGCTAGTAGCTGGTATTGCAGTAATTTTCAGAGGCATGTCACGGGGTGTCATTTGATATTTTTGTCTTCTCCTGTAGAAGGGGCTAAATCTCCTTGCTGTAAAATTTTTTTTATTCTGCTCTCTTTGTGAAGAGGAAGTGGAACAAATTTTCAGGTATTTAGTTGAGAGTCTTTTCAGGATGCTATAAGAGTGCTTGCTACTCCTTGCTACGTACCAGTAGCTTAATAAAAAAGGCATTGTGCAAGTACCTAACACCTCTTCAGCTTAATCACTAACTACTGATGGGAGAAACTCCAGATGTATTCGGTTCTTGCCTGCTTTGAATGAATATGAATCAAAGGTAAAAATGACTTGGGTTATTTTGCTAGCTTTTGTAATAACTTTTTTTCAGTGCAGCATAATTCTGTTTTGTGCTCTTTCATGAAATGCAGCTTGAAAAGACTAAATTATAGCCATAATTTAAGGATTTACTTCATGTGGTGTCAAGTTTGTTTTAAAATGATTTATTTTATAGATGATACTAATTGCTGTGGTATTTTGAGGCAGTACGTATGGGCAGATATGGAGGTGTTCCCCTTATGAGTTGCTCTGTTGGGTTGCCCTGAAATGGTTCTGTGTCCATCTGTCAGGATCAGAGAACTATAGATCCCTATGAAGCAGTGTTGTGGTCACTTGTGTGACTGTCCCACAGGCTGTGGAGGGAGTGTAAGAGAAATGCAGTACAGGAGTAGACAGTTGTCGGTGTCTTCAGATTCTAGGATGCCAGATGGTTTTCTGATAGATTCCCTGGTCCTCTCTGAATTCTTTATCACCTCCTGTTTCTCTGTGTGTCAAAGGCAATCAGCGGAGGGCTTATCTTTCTGGCTTACGCCACACAAATCCTCCTCAGATGAACACTTGTATACTTGTGTGCTTTAGGTTTGATTTATGAACGTAAGTCATAAAGAGCGGAGTTTTTGGCAGCAGAAGCAGATAATGGAGGAGACCAAATGAAGCAATTTGCAACCTTTTTTTTCACCATTAACCTCCACAGGCTGCTTGCCCATCAATCTGAAAGGAGTTCTGTTATGAACTGATGTTAGGGCACATTTGTGCTGAAATGGATTTTTGCTATTGATTCAGAATGTATGCTCGCAATATGGAAAAAGAGGGGATAGAAAAAGACATTATATACAGTATAATTGCTGGGACTTGAGTAGTCACAATCCCTTCTGTTGCCAAATTGAATGAATGTAAGGTCTCAGTCACACAGACCTGTTGGCAACCAGATGGAAACCACCAGTCACAAGGGAAGAAGGTGTATTTCTTGACTGGTTGCAGATGGTTGCTAGCAGTCACTGTGAAAGTGATTGCTAAAGCTCCAGTCAAACAGGCCAGAGACCGGTCGCTGACCGCCTGGTGACTACTGGTCTTTGGTGGGACCATTTGGTGAGTGGTTTCTAGAAGTTGCTGGTAGTTGCCAGCATGAAATTGGTTCATAAGAGGTATACAGTCCTGCACTGAAAACCCCCTTGAGATTGCTTTGGTCACTAGCAGTTAGCTGCTGTTAGCCGTAGTTTGCATGGAAGATGCAGACTTGCTAACACTTGCAAACTGTTTGGTAAATGTTAGTGAAACTGTGCAAGGCGAACGTTCTGTGTGTGGTTTGCACTGCAGTTTTCAAGTTTCACTACAGAGATGTGTGCAGACAAGTCTGCGTATTTCATGTGGACTACAGGCCACCGCGACAATCTGCTAGTGAGCAAAGCAATCGGATGGATGTTTTTGGTGTAGCACCCTCTTTGCGAATTATTTCAACTTGTAGCAGCCAGTACCTTCCAGAAAATGCTCGCCAACTGGGTGGGGAGTACACTTTTCCCCCTTTCGACCGGAGGTTGCTAGTGAGTCACTGAATGGTCTCTAGTCCTGTGTGACCCGGGCCTAAAGTAA
This sequence comes from Archocentrus centrarchus, assembly GCF_007364275.1. Lineage (NCBI taxonomy): Eukaryota > Metazoa > Chordata > Actinopteri > Cichliformes > Cichlidae > Archocentrus > Archocentrus centrarchus. The sequence continues at coordinate 19,865,172 of NC_044356.1, forward strand.
TGGGATACTGCAAGAGTCTGTGTTTTATTTGCCACTCTGAACATGCATTAAAAGTTTTATTGCACTGTGCAGTTTAAAAATTGTACCATCACATATTTACTGGTTTTGGATCTGACTCCATATGCAGTAAGTTTAAAACATAGTTGAATGTTGATATAATTCATGGATTTAAGTTTACAGTAGTTCATAAAGGCTTTTTTGTAAAGCTTACACATTATTGTGTGGACAGTGCTAAGTAATACGTGAAGTGTACCAAATGACCAGTAGGAAACTTGTGGTTGGTTTCACAAAAAATGAGGACATTTGACTCAGGAGTGTTTGATGTGTCGTAAGGCTAAAACAGTGACACCTGTTGATCCTTTGTCTCCATACAAGAGCACTTTATGCCTTAGAAAAGTTGAAACGACTTGCGTGGAATTCATAGACCAGGGCAATCTTAAAGACACTTCTTCTCTTAGCTTTCCATAACTTTAGTGTGCATCATACATTATTGGTGAAACTTCCCTTTTGATGCATTGCTAATGCTTTATGTATTGAACACTTAAGAAGTGGCAGCTCTTCAATTTTCAATCAGTTTACATCTTTGGCCTGAGTGGAGGGTAAATGTTATATCATGCTGTTAAAAAGGGTTATTTATCATCCCTGTAGCCATCTGTTATTCCAACCATGCCCTATGTAGTAAAACATTTTTAATGTGATGCTATATTTTTGTATGCTAATTTGATATGGTGCAAGCTGCAGCAATAAAATTGATATTTTCCAGTTTAGGATTATATCTCTGTGGCAGGTCATATAGGGATTTATATAAACCAAATGCGTGTCATTAATACAGATTTTCCAGGGACCTGTTATAGCACTTGAACCTGTAAAGTGGCTGATTGCATTGTGACCCAGCATTAATAGACCACGTAGTGCTGTTATACAATATCATGCAAAAACAGTATCTCCTGACATTTCATTTACTAATGTGGTAAATATGCACTAATAATAATGCTGGAATTCAAGATCATGTCTGTTGTATTAATGGTGTCAGTAACTCCAGTGGCCTTATATTGTAAGTAAGAAACTGAAGGATGTAATGAATGCAGTTTTTAAAAAATAATTGTAAAAATCTAATAAATGGACTACATTTGATTCACGTTGCCCCTTTTATTGTCAATTTATCATTTGCTAATATGCTTTTTTTTTTTTTTTTTAAATATTCAGTTTTATGTCTTTAAAACGTATATTAACATTGGAAACAAAACATACAAAATACCCTAACCCTCCAACCATATCTGATTGTATTGATCACCAGCTGCTGAGTGAGATTGGTAAAATGTGGCACCCGTGCCAAGTCGCCGTTTCCTCCGATGTTGACACTGCCTTGCAAGTCTCTCAGTTGGTCATTGGTAGTGATCTGCTTTCTGGGATTGCAGGGTGTGTGGGTTGTACCTTTGTGTCACAGGCATGAAAAGGGAGCGAGTGCTACATGCAAACTTTTAATTTTTTGCACCTTTCATATGATATTAGACATGCTAACAACACACTACTTGTTACCCTTGAGCTGAAATGGAAAAATGTCTCACACAGGATGACATGCTCTGATGGAAAACTTGCCAAAAACAAACTTCACATTCTGACAAATGCCACGGCGCCAATCTGCTCCTTCCCAGGACGAGTATTGCTGTGGAAGCCTGTGATGCTGCTGTCTCTTACATTGTCTTGTCCTAATCTTTTGGGTACGTCCCTTTGAAATAAGTGGTACAAAATAGCTCTTTGAAAATTTCAGAAACCCAGCAAATGCATCCACAGAAACGCTGTATGTTGTCACGGTCTGTTCACTCAGTGTGGAGCTAATTTTTGATCCAGTGTGGCATACGTGCAGGACTACGCTCTCTCACACCCTATATGTGTCTTTAATGATAATACAAAACAAGACTCCCTGCAGTGCAAGTCTTTGGAGATGCTCAGGCTCCAGTTGTCAGGGATGCAAAAGGAACTATAGGAGAAATACGCACACACTCACACTCAAACACACTGATTGGAAGCCATTTTCACACTGCATGTCAGTTTGGTTTATGTAATCCGCAATACCCAGAACAGCTCAGGAGCAGTGGCTGCTGGCAGCGAACACTAGATGACACACTTTCACTTTCAGGAGGGGCTCCAGACTGCGCGGAAAACATGTGAGGCCTAGATACAGAGATGGAATCAAAGAAGAAGGCAGCAAGGAGTCCGTGAAGTCTCTCAGTTGGTAAATCTGTAACAACCAGCACCGACTATTTCTTCACTTCAATAGTTGTTTGAGCAGCATTTCAGTAATATTTGCTTGATCGTGTGTGTCATTATTTTCATTAAATTCAGCTTTTCTTGGAAGCTTGAAAGAGAGAGAGGAACTCACAAAGTAATTAACTTTCCCAGATTTTGATACTACAGAAGTACAAAATCATTAATGCAGCTGTTGAAAGACAGGCAACACATAATACACTTTACTGTGCAGAAAATCAAGGCGAGCCAGCAAATAAGAATGTTTCAAAACAGCGTTATGTGAGCACATGGAACAAGGAAACGGATGATGTTTGATGATACGTTTCTAAATACTTAATGGGCCGAATTCACAGGCGTGCCTTGATTTAAGCCTTTTCCAGTCGACTTCAGTGTAGGATCAAACTCATCTAATCCGCGTCTGTGAAACCAGCCAATACAGCATCAAAGGCAGATTACTTGTTGCTTATTTGGTTTTAATCACCCCTGCTGTTTTTCCAGTATTGGACTTCTCACTCAAGGAACACTGTAAGAATCTTGGCTTTTCCAAATGTGATGCAGTTATATGGGCGGTTGGGTGGGAGGGCTCACCAATATAATGATTTGAATCCAAAATTTATGCACACAGCCAAGGCCTCCCTGGAGTTAATTGATAATTTACCAAACTTTCATTTTCCCACTGAACAATTTTATGATCTAATTCTCATTCTGAACTGTTTGAACATAAGTATAAATCATTAAAACCAGTAAAAGGGAATATTTGACTTGAATTATGAATTGCAGTTTTTCAATTATTGTCACAGTCGGAGCGAAGCTATGAATTAGCAGACCGAAGCTTTGTCAAAGACATCAGTGGATTAGGCCTTTTGCAATGAGTCACTTGTCACTTAGTCACACAGATGATTCTGACCACCGGTGCTCTGCTGCGGACTCACAACAGGTGGTTTTTCTTTTCACCCATGATAATCATGTAGCTGTTCTTGATTTGATGACACTGCTGGCAGACTGGGTCTAGGGATGGCAATCATGGTTGGTTGGCCCCCCCTTTTTTCTGTGTTCAAGGCTGAAATTTCTTCACTGTTGGGTAAATTGCCATGAAATTGGTTACAGATATGATTGGTGCCCAGAGGATGAATCCTAACGACTTTGGTAATCACTTGATTTTTTTTTCTATGGTGGCACCAGCACGTCAGTTTATTTTAACATCTACTACGTGATGGACGCAAAAATTATAGCTTAACTTTTCCTTAAGTAGACCGTTCTCTATGACCAAGCAGTAACCCTGGGCTATATCAGTGACTGTAGAAAACAAGTCTTTTATACAGTCACTGGGATATCCATCGCTTATACTGCCTGCAGTGGGCAACGGTTTTTCAGGACTTGTCTGCTTCAGAGGTAAAATGTGCAATCTAATGTTTATGGATTTTGATGTGCAGTAACCAAATATGAAAATTAAATTAGCTGACTGGCTAATGTTTCCAAGATGTTTGATTGTTTTTGCATTTTACCCTTATGTACAGTGGTTAGATGATTTTTTTCATCATGAATTATAAGCTTATGTCTTCTCATCTGTTTATGATCACTTCATATGATAATATTTCACCTTTCTGCCTTATGTAACAATTAAAAAAAATTAGAAAAAGGTCTAGATAGAGAAGACTCAGTGTGAAACATTTTAATCGAGTATAGTTTAATCAAAATTGGATGGATAGTTTAGGAAAATTGGCTATCTGAAAACTGGCATCTATCCCGATTTGGGCCATTTTTGCCAAAATTCAGGGGTCAAAATCTATAGCAGATCATGAAAACTAGAGCCAACCAACAATTTTGAGCATCATTTTCAGTTTCAGTAACCCCAAAATAGTGAAGTTTGACTACATTTATTTCAGAGGTGTTATGCTGTAGACCAGCACTATCTGTGTGAAATGCTGATCTCTATTTACTATGCAGAAGTGTCGTATTTCTCTCTCATTTGATACTCTGACATGGGTAGGCTGTGAGGTTGGTGAGCAATGCATTTACCAAATGTGTTTTATTTTAATACCTTAGTCTTCAGTTGTATGGCCAAAGCTGGAGTAAAATGCTGCAGTCGCATGCGGCACAAATTTATAACGACAATTTTCGCAATTTGTTGCTGGCTTTGTAAAACGCTGCGATACAGATTGCGTGTGATATTTATGGTGACACTGCAGATGGTTTTAATTATGAGGAGCACTTCCATGGTGGGAGTGAGGAGAACAGCACATACCACACCTGGCCTCTAATAAATGGAGTCTGTCACTCTTTTTCTCTCCCACAGTCCAGTGACATGGGAGAGCCTAGAAATATGAATGTGTGCTATTTATAATGTAGACGACTTTGATGTTTAACAAGAACTACAACAGTATACGGTACACCGGTTCCTTTTTTGTGCACTTTTTCCTACAAGCTGAAGTCCGCCCCATCAGACTCTAATAGGAGTCCTTCATGTTGTTTTCTTTCCTGCTGCATGCCATGTTGAAGCCAGTCTAAGAGCAAATCATATCTGGCAAAAAAATTATGTATTTTGCAAAAAGAGAACACCGAAGTCATATCAATTCACACGCCGGCAGACTGTGATTTTTCACAACCTCCCCGAACATAGCCTACATCGACAGAATGCCTCTTTAATGTGTTCCTACGAGATAAAATGCTTCCACAGGCGATTAACCATTCCACCCCACTCCCATTCATTTCACTTCATCAGATTACTTGATTGCTTGCTAAATGGACTGCCTCTCCCTCCAGGAAAAATACGGTATGTATTTCCTTTGGACAAAGTGGCAGCGGGTTGATGTATTTTTCCTCACTTGCTGTGTTTTTAGGCATTTCATCAGTCTTAGTTCAATTCAGTCAACCGAACCTCAGGTTTGAGCCACTGGTTTATATAATTCCAACAGATATTTTATATGCAGGTCTACACAGTAGCCCTGAGCTGTTTTGGGGGTTTCGGGCAGTGAATAGTGAAATTTTTTTAGTGAAACTGTCTCTGCTTTACAAAGTATATATGAATTAAACATGTTTCTGTTCCAATCTAACAGTTGTTTTCCTGCATTGTGGTTCAAAGCTCACAGCGACACAAACATTAAGCATGAGTTAATGAGTACCACTCATACATGACCATGAAATACAAGGCTGGAAGTATGAGGAAACAGCTGGCTGAGTTTTGTTCAAAGGCACCAAAATCCAGCTAAAGCTCATTAATTATGAAATCCTGTCTGTTATGTAAGTTTTATCTGTATGAAAACAACAACAAAAAGGTAAGCTGCAGTTGTGTGTGCAAGTTAGTGAGCTTCAGAGGATCTGGTGTGCAGATTTTGTTATTACCGTACTTGAAAGACCCAGGCCAGCTGTTTCCTCCTCTCAACGACAAAAAGTACACTTCCAAAAATATCAAACTAACTCAATATGTAACAACCTCAGAGGAAAATGGATCACCTCTCTCTCTCTGAGCCAGACCATTAACGACCCAGGTGTAAGGCTGCAACTTCTAAACTTGTGAAATTATGTGAATAGAGCACTGCTCAGAAAAGGCCCGGCAAGATCTCACTGTTTAATGCTGTGTTCTCATTGTGTTCCCAGTAGATGAAAAAAGCCCTACACCTTGACGTGCTCTTGATTCAGAGTGCTAAAGACACCGACATTGCTTTTCACAGTGTATGATTAAATTGAATTCTGCCTTCTCTTGAGGCACTTAGACTTTCGGGGGGGGGGGGGGGGGGGGGGGGGGGGGGGGGGGGGGGGGGGGGGGGGGGGGTGGGGGGGGGGGGGGGGGGGGGGGGGGGGGGGGGGGGGGGGGGGGGGGGGTACAGGTCAAATGAACAGATCCCTTGCTGTCTGGGCTTATTCATGTGTGAATTTAATGCCTCATCACTTTGCAGAGGCTGCGTCAGCTGTGTAAGCTAATTGTGATTGTCTTTTGCATGTGGAATGCACACATGAACATGCACGAATGTGTGTTTGTGTACCAAATGCAGCCTGACACGCTGGTCTCAGAAATATATTATCTGTGTTATATTTTACCCGGCAGTCTGCTTAAGATGCAGTATTACCAGATTTAGGGCATATTCTAAATGAAAATGTATTTTACTTGCAGGGAATTAATTATTGTAGTCTATTAATCTTATCTGTTGGTGCAGAGGCAGTGGATAAAAACTGAGTGGGAAAAAAAAATAAAAAAGAAGTAGGAGCAGTCAAGCTCCAAGCTCAAGCATCTGGGAAATGGCTAATGTTCTTTAAAGGGAGAAGCAGCACTTAGAGTTCTTTAGCAGCCACCAAGTCTAAGAGGAGGAAAAAAAAAATAACAAACTATCCCTGCCTCTGCATAATTCATTGCTGATGTGGTGATGATGTGCTCGGTCAGACAGACAACCAGCTACCCTGGCAATGGAAATTTAACTTAGATTGATACAGCACACATGGTGTTAATCATTTAAATCATTGAGCTGATTAATCAGATGTCTCAATGTGGTTACTCTCCCATAAATGCTGTATTTTTTTTGTCAGTATTCTTTTTTAAAGTAGAATGTATTCCTATTTGTTTCCACTTAAACTCCTTCCACAGCACTTCCACATTTATGTTGCATTTGAAGATTTCTGTTAATACAGTATAAGTTACTTTCATGAACCTCAAGTGTGTGCCACCTGCACAATTTTATGAGTGCGGCCTGCTGGCCAGGCTTGCTTGTCTCAGCTGATCCATGCACTCATCCAAATATGGTAACTTTTGGTTTAAAAAACAAACAAAAGCATAGCAGTGGCTAAAACACTAAAGTTGACTTGTAACTGTTACTGTCGGCTATGTCACTTTACTGCCATTAAACAGATATCACACATAACACAATAACACATATTGTGACATTAGCTTATTTTATTGTCAGGACAGTCACTTTACATTGTCTCAGCTTAAAAGAAGGATTACATATTGTTATATATCAAATTCCATGTTAGTAACCACACAATATTGTAACAGAACTTTTCATCTTTGAAACTTCTGATTACTTTTGATTTTTGATTAGTTTCAGCATGTATGTATGTATATATATATATATATATATACATACATATACTGGCTGCACAGAGATAGCATTGGTTGTAGACTCTTAGTTATGGATTATAGAGGATGCTGTATTTGAACACATGGTACCAGTGTGTTTGGCAGCAGAGCATTGTGCGTGCAGAGTTCCAATGAATGCCAAAACAGGGGGGGTGATCCGGCAGTGAGCCAAGTCACCGACCTTTCCAGCGTGCTGATCGATAAGGCTTAGCAATGCAGGGCTCCGGAAATCTCTCAGTGGAGAGACAAGAAGCAGAAGACTCACACTGTCAGATGATGGCTAATTGCCTGTGGTTGCTAACCTCAACTGTTCCTGCTGGGGGGGATCTCCGTGGTATGACCCAGCCCCCCTGGGCCTTTCTGTGGCGTGTGGATCCCCAAATCATGGGGGGAATTTAAAGTGTACTGTATGTGCTGGGTAGCATAAGGTGGCATATTGTAGATACTTCACACAAGCACTTTACACTACAGTGATAGTAAATGGCACACCGTAATGCACTTTTTATACTGCGCTGAGGTACAATGTGTGTTATGAAAGATAACACAACTTCCCTGGGTAAGAACATTTTCTACATGCACTAAAATGCATCTGACAGCCTTCTTTTCACCCTTGAAAGCTAAACTACAAGTGTTGTGTAGAGCACACTGCTCTATGAATGCCCAGTTCAGTACCCAAAAGTGACAGGTGAGCAATGCTCAGCGGGTAGTGGTATGTAAATGGTGCATGTAGGACTGCGCTCATTGAGCCCGCTTGCTGGTAATGAGCCTGCAGACATGTGGAGGAGTGGCAACAAGCAGGGCCAACTCCTCTTACTGCCTAACTCTGCTTTCATTGCCCTGCTTTCATCAAGCTCAAGTGTCACAGCTATTAGACCTTTGTGCAATGTTGAAGGGGGGAAGCTGAATGTGCCAGCACGGTTGGCTAGGTTACTTCAAAACTGCTTCCCACAGCAGCTCTTTGATTAACTACTCAAAATGATGATTAGCCTGAAGCATTTTGATTTCTTAAACATATTGCATGAATAAATGCAGCCCCTGTTTAGTTTCATGTTTTGTGTGTCGCTTTGCCACGAAATCCGTCAAATGTGGCATTATATGTCGATTTACAGATTCGGAAGTGATTTATGTGGGTGATTCTGTACCAGATAACATGATGACAAATGCCTTCCACCATCCACATGTGTGAACGAAACATCTCAAATGGAATTTTTTTTTCCAGGATGAGAATGATAAAAGGTTTCTCTTCTTATGTAACTGTACAAGCGAGTGGAATTCACTTACATGAGTCACTGCCTTACAACAACACGTGAGCACGCATTTAGGATCTTCTTCTTTGTTGCACACCAACAATGAATGGTCTTCCTTTAAAGCCACTTTTGCTGTTCTCTTCTAACCTTTAATTCTATTTGCCCTCAGATTTGTATTGTACATTGTGTCAGGGCACCTCATCATACAGGGTGCCTCATCTCTGGTACTTGCAGATCCAAATAAAAGTCTTGATGGATGTCAGTACTGTGTACAGTAAGTGTATTTACTTCTATACTAGGAAAGTTTCATGATGCAAACACATGCAAGATGTGAAATGAGGACAGCAAGTCTATTGAGTGAAAACAGTCAGAGGAAGACTATGGAGCTCCTGCCAGAGAGTAGCCAGCAAGTGAGTGGCAGGTGGCCTGGCCCCAGGGACTCCTAATGAAGAGTCTGCCTGCCTGCTTATCGATCCAGCCACATCATCTGATCTGATGCCTGGTTGACTGGCAGAATAGGGATGGCCTTAATGGGCACCTGGGGCCAAACAAACAGAAGATATCAACATGTGTGTAATGTTCATGTTTTGAAACGTGTCAGAGCAAACGTGCGTTTACTTTGTTTGTGACTTGCCGTGGTGGCGGAAACTACTACAGAGCGTTTTCCTACACATGCATTTCAAGATGTGCTTACTTGAGTGGGTGCATATATTATATGAGTCACTTTCTTTAATGTTAAACCTCGTTCTCATCTTTTGTTAGAGCACATAAAAAAGACGAGGCAGCGGAGACAACAGCTGTCCGCCTGTCACACTGTGAGACGGCGTTTCTTATCTACTGTCCACCACAATCACACATGCTGTGACTGTGTGTAGAAACGTTTCCATCACTTCAAAAGGGATTACATCAAATTACATTCACATTTTTTTGCAGACTTGCTGTACTTTAATGATTAATAATCCTAGCCATTACCCTAACCTTAAACCAAATCTTCTGACAAAAAAAAAAAAAAAAGATTTTTGTAGCGGGAACTTACTTTTTGTCCCTCCGAGGAAGGTGGATACCCACAATGTGACTGTGTAAACAGATTCACCCCCCCCCGACACACACACACACACCTCTGCCATCACAGATGCTCCTTCAAGCTCATTATTTCTGGGACTGTCACTGTGTGGCATGCTGTGTTGGTTGGGTAATGCATCTTAAGCTCAGGTATCAAATATGAATGAAGCACTGACTTCCTCATCTATCTTTCATGGATTTCATTTGTTAAGCTATTTGCCTGTGAAAATATTTTTGGATGTTCCCTTACTGTTGTGAATAATGTGCTCGAACAGCAGCAGCTAGTCTATTACAGAACTGAACATAACGTTCTGGATTATGTGATTGTATGGGATGTATTAAGTTCAAACATTTGTGTAAATGTGTGTTTACAACCCTAACTGATGCTGAAAATGTTCATCTCCCTTTTTGTGTCGCATCATGATTAAGACTGCAATACATTGCCTTTCTGGGGAGTACGAGCGAACAATTTACTGTCTGTGTCGTTGTCCCTTTCAGTTAAGTTATAAATTGCGTGTGCATGCATTTGTGCATATGTGTTTGTATGCCTTCTTGTCACCACATATAAGTGAGAGGGTACATGAATGCAAATATTTTTATATGTATACTGTTAGTAGACACATTTGCACATCAGCTTACGCTGCTTTCATGTTAAAGGAGAGTATTGTTCAACATGTATTGTGTATTTTCACTGGCCCACGGCAAACACATCAACGTGTCCCTATAGTAATAAGAAATAATAATAAACTTTTTTTTTATTCAGCACCTTTCAGAAATGAAAGTTACAAAGTGCTTCACAAGATATGGATACGATAGGAAACAGGAAAAAAGCAAATATAAAAAAAAAAAAAAAAGATCACTAGCAGAAGATGATAAAACAATTACAAAGGACAAGTTAACAATAACTCAAAATTGAGGCATAGAAAAAACCTGCTTGTAAACATATGTCTTTGAGAGGGATTTAAAACATGAAAGTGAGCTCACTGATCTGATCTATTCAGGAGGTTGTTCAAAAGAATGGGTACCCTGACAGAAAAAGCCAGAGATGAAACTGAGCTGAGTCTCCTAAGCTGCATAAAACAAGACCGGAAAGCTGAATTGACATGTGAATTTAAGCTGAGGTGGATGACAAAGATGATGCTGAGGTTTCTACAATATTGGCCTAACATTATAGATAAGGAGCTCAGGTGTGTAGATGTGAGTGCACTAGATGTATCAGGGCCAATAGCTATTACCCCAGTCTTATCCATAGTTAGCTGTGCCACCCAGAATTTAATATCTTGGATACAGTCATCCAAAGCATTTAGTTTAAGAGTTCTACTGTGGTTAAAAGAGATGTACAGCACACACAGTGTGCAAAAACCACCAAAGACGACTAGATATAAATAATGATGTCGACAACATGGGAGCCCAGAGCGTCTGTATAAAAACAGAACTGGGTAGGATGTTTTGTTTGATTATATAAGCATTAAATGAAGATTTCTCACACAGAAGTTTGCATTTTTGAAAGTGCTCTGCTTCAGTGTCTAAGAGAAGTTCTGGCAGGTCTGGCATCTTCTTTTTAATCCAGCCTCTCTAAGGCTTATCTTTGTAAGGTAGCTCACAGTGACTGTAATGGATTTTGAGAGAGAAAAAAAAAAAAACCTAAAACAACTGCACAAATGTATTTCTGCACAAATGTACATGGACTTGATACTGCACTTCAGAATTCACAATACTGAGCCATTAAGATGAAGTCATCAGGAAGCAATCCACAAGCAATCAGTGATCAATATACACACTGGTTCTCAGAGGGATTGGGACATCTCCTGTGTCCATTAATACAATTTCCCCAAGTGCTCTTCATTCACTACATCTTTATCACAGAGAGCCACACCAATCAGCCCACACATAAATCATCCAATGGCTTTTAACCTCTTTAGAGCACACACCTCTTTGTCTTGGTGGATGGAAAGACGGTTGTGTATAATTAATGCTGGTGGGGTGAATCGAGGTGGGAGGTCTTAGAAATCTGCCGTTCACTCCTTCTATCTCTGAGCATGTGCGCTGCAGGGCGGCACATGCTCATGCATCAACATCTGTCATTAACTTGACCCAGAGAAATGCCTTGATTTCTTTTCCTGTGCCTCTTTTGTCTGCAACATATTCTTCAACTCTCTCATTTCCCCTCGATTCCTCCTTTTGAACTCTGCTCTCTTTGCTCTTCTGCTTATCACCCTTTCACTCCCCTGAAAGTGTCATTTTGAACGACAGTTTCTGCTCAGATTTTGTTTGCCGAAGAATATAACGCATGTGATGAATGTGAGTGTGTGCATCTGAGAATTTTTTTTTTTTTGGCTCTGTCATGTCACTATACATTTGCTTGCCTTTGTGTGTATGTATCTCTTCATACCCACTAATCAGAATGACAGTTTCTATTAATAGTTTGGGGCTAATGTGCAAAAGCGTGACTCCGGCTTTCTTACTAGCTCGTTTACTGTGCTCTGTGGCCACCTCGGGCCCTAATTATCGAGCCGACGATCTGACATCCGACCACTAAAACAGAGACGACACATTGACATATTGTCACATCCGACTTTAGCCTGGACCTCTTTAAACTTGAGGTTATGCTCCGTTCTACAGACTCGTTTTATCTCGTCTATCCATGTCTAAGAAGAGCCTAGATGACAAAACAACAGTCTTCTATAACTGAAAATCTTTAAACAGAAAATTCATTTTGAGTATGTATAATTTATAGTTTGCAGATTATGCATGCAGAGAATTCTGCATGCCAGAAGAGATAAATCATTCTGAGAGAAGAAGGCAGCGGACAGCGGGTGTGGTAGTTTTTCAGTAGCCTATGTATTATTGATTTTGCTACAAATGTGGTAGGATAATATTGTGGCCACATGTTGCTATATGAAGTAAACTCATTATAGACAAAATACATGCATTTTAGTTTTCCTGGCATACGCATATACCAAAAGGAAGCAGTTTTATTTTGTAGATCCGGCTTCTTTCTGTGATCTTTGTCAAAAAGCAACGAATTTCCTTTTTTCCCCTCAAGACAAACCCTTGTAGCAGTCACACAGTTTTGGAAAATCCATTGGTCACCATTACACCAAACAGAATATTTTGATAAAAATGTTATCTGTATATTCGCTTTGTACACATATTTGTAAGATCCACTCAGTTTTACTTGTGGTACATTTAACCTACAGGGATGTGGAATTGCTGTTAAAATGATCAGCTTTGCTCTTGGAGCTCCTGTGCTGTACATGACGCTGGAAAGCTTCATTGTAAGTGTGATTATGTAAGACACAGTTCTTGCTATTACTAGGACTTGACAGTAATCAAAATAGTGTCCTCCCACAGCACAGCTGCAACTGAAGCTCCTTTGAAGGCAGTGGCCTACTTTAGGCAGTCTCTTCTCATATTCTTGATTTAATTTCAGAATGGAATAAGAAAGGCTGCGATAACCCTTTTGACCAGGACAAATGTAGCATGCCCATTCAAGATTATCTCTCCAGGGTGCACAGCAGAGGACAACCTTTAAATCAGAAACATGCAGTACATTCATTTGTTTTTATTTTTTTGTGTCCATTCAGACACAATAGGTCTGCAAATCCTGCAGCACTATCAGTGCTGCAGCCTTTCTTTTCTATGGTAGCGTCTGCTCTGGGAACTGGCCACACTGCCTCTCGTGTTTTGACACTTTTGCTGTAATTATTACATTCAAGCCAGCAGGCGCCTAGGCTGAAGAAAAAAAAAAGTGTTGCCATATCAATTCAGCCATGTGTGGAAATTACGATGTGGGCAAGGGGATCAGAATCCCATTTTTTTTGTTTTTTTCTGGGAAAAACAATGCTGTCCTCTGTGCGTGATTATAAATATTATAATATTGTGCACTCCAAGCTGTCATGCTAATCATATGCATCAAACAATTTTTAAGCTTGGAAAAGTGCCCCCCCAATATGCTTCACAGTGGTTTGTTCCACTGCCTACAATTCCCAAACTCCTATACTTTGCAATGATGAACCCCTAAAACAAAGGGTTGTGAGACATTGTTCTTTACTCCTACTGTTCAGTAGCATAAGTTTTAACCAGACTGCATTTTGTCAGCTTCATTACCTCCCAGTTGAATCATGCAGCTGCCATATTGTTACAGGATAGCTACGTCTCCTAATCGTGTTTTTGTAGGTAGGAGTTCTGCTCACAATTAAAATCATCATAATTTGCTGAATTTCCAAGCAGTTTCTAAGTGATTTGGCTGTTATTTATTTCTGATAGAATTCTCTAATTTCCAACACCCCTGCTGGCCACATATCTAAGCATCTGTTTTTCTTGTTAAAGATAAATTGCAGCCACACTGAAAACCCCTGTAGGCCATAGACAACAGTTGCTGCTGAATAAAATGTCACATATTTGTTTTATGTCTGCAGAATGTGATAATGTTCCATTTGTGGCAAAATGTTACTTATTTCCCAAGCTGACTTAAACCAAACAAAAGCCTGTAGTGACACCAGCTCCTGTGATAGTTCTTAAAAGTATGAACTATAATCATACAGTAAAAATAATAAACTAGTATATGATTTCATCCTGGTGTCATGTGGTAACAAACAGAAGAAACGTATGCAACTGAACAAGGCCTTAACAATACGCTCCAGGAAACTCACTGTTGGTGTTTAGTAAAAGTTTTCTTTATCTTGATGCCTAAAGGCTGATTTATGTTACAGATGAAGAATGTAAAATAATTGAAGAATGTAAACCTACAGTTTGCTGCACAGTAGTAAGTGCTGTGCAGCAAACCCTAGGTTCTGTTAGCTTGTTAAACTTTGGCAACGTTGCTCCAAGCAAGTGAAAACAACAAATGTTGCTAATGCTAACTAACAAAGAAGCACTCATTGGAACAAATTTTATCAGCAAGATAAAGTTACAGGAAAGCCACACTGACTGTACTGTCTACATTTAGTTGTTTGGCGAGCTGTTTTAATTCTTGATAGTAAGTGTTAAGCTAATTACATTAATTAGTTCTCGTCAAGTTTTAAACCTAGCAGTGAAATGAAGCTGGTAACATCTTTTTGTCCTGTCTCTCTCTGCTTTCTTCTTTTCCCCTCACTCCCAGCTGGTTGTGATGGATGGCTGCCCCTCCCTAAGCCTGGTTCTGTCAGAGGTTTCTTCCTGTTAAAAGGGAGTTTTTCCTTCCCACTGTTGCCAAGTGCTTGCTCATATGGGGTAGTCTGATGTTGGGGTTTTCTCTCTATTATTGTAGGGTCTTTACCTTACAATATAAAGCGTGTTGAGATGACTGTTGTTGTGATTTTGGCACTATTATGGCCATCTTTCAACTCTTGTGGTATATTAAAGTCCATATAAAAATTACAATCTGTGTGCTATATAATGTTTTAGAAGCTACCGTAAAATGAACTTTGTCATTGAAACTTTAATGATGGCCTTTTTCCAGCATCACTCTGTCCGTCATCAACTTGAGACAATTCTAAGCTGAATGCCAGTTAAAAATGAGAATATACAATGCACGGCTATACCTCAACCCCAGGTAACAAGGCTGTGTCCTACAGTTAGTGGTCTGTAATCTGATCACTACATAGTGTTGTGATGTTTAAATTCAGTTTGTCTTGTATGTCAAGCTGCACTGGATGGTGAATTAATAGTTATGAAGAACCTAAAGGCTATTTTCTTGAATATTTTAAAATACGTTTCTTATATTCTTTAACTTGCTGAAAACTGTGTGTGCCATAAATATAAAATATCCTTATATAGTATATTCAGGATACATTTGAAATCTAATGCTCCTTGCAGTACACAGAAATGTTATAGTGACCCCTTTAGCTGTGCCTGCTTCCAACTTTACATGCAGTACAAATAATTCAGACTCAATAATTCAGTAAAGCATAAAGTGATTTGCCTAGCCCATCAATAATGTGTTAGCACATCTTGATATTATCCTAATTGACTTGTTGGATATTTAAAAGTGACCTACTGTGCTAGTTTAAAATAATCCATGTTTTTCTTGTACTGGGCCTTGATGCAGCCGCTTCATTCAGTGTCTAAAACAAACCATTTTAGCTCCTCTCTCTCACACTTTCTTCTGATTGGCTGCCCCTTGTAAACAAAAGGTTTGAACGGCAGGTCGGTAGGGGATGATTGCTGCCAGAGTTGTTTGCCTGAGATGACCTTTTGACCGAGATCAGGGATATCCACTCTCATTGTGATCATACAGAGCTAAGAGTACAGAAAAACTGTCTGAACCTGAGAATTTAAAGCAGTTTGAAGCCAGGGGATTACATATACATACACTGGTCTCAATATTTTAAACTTTGGTTATGTTTAATAAGAGCATCCACCATTTTAACAGTATACATACTGCAGAAACTAAGAAAAAGCACAATAGGGCTCCCTGTGAGAAATCCTCTGGTAGTTAGACTTTATATTTTAATATTATTTATATTACTTTCCTTGGCGCCTATCCCAGCTGTCATAGGGTGAGAGGCAGGGTACACAAGGCCAACAGATAACCATTTGCACTCACATCCACACCTCTGAGCAATTTAGAATCACCAATTAACCTAACCCCACTAAGTACATGTCTTTAGACTGTGGGAGGAAACTGGATAAAACCCATGCAGACACAGACAGAACATGCAAACTCCACACAGGAAGGCTCCATTCAAGGTGGATTCGAACCTTCTTGCTGTGAGGCAACAGTGCTAACCACCATGCCACTGTGCTGTCCCTGTTTTAGATCCTCAAACCAATTTTAATATTACACAAATATAACCCAAGTCAATGCTAACTGCAGTTTTAAAATGATGATTTCATTTATTAAGGGAAAAAGCTATCCAAACCTACCTGGCCCTGTGTGAAAAAGTAATTGTCCCATAAACCTAATAACTGGTTGTACCACCCTTGGCAGCAAGAACTGCAATTAAGCTTGTGTGATAACTGGCAATGAGTCATGTCACTGTAGAGGAATTTTGGTCCCCTCTTCTTTGCAGAATTGTTTTAATTCAGCCACACTGGAAGGTTTTTGAGCATGAACGGTCTGTTTAAGGTGATGCCAAAACATCTCAATCTGATTTAAGTCTTGATGGTGTGTTTCGCATCATTGTCTTGCTGCATAACCGAAGTGAACTTGAGCTTCGGGGGCAGGAACTGATGGCTGGACATTCTCCTTCAGGATTTTGTGGTAAAGAGCAGAATTCATTGTTCCATCATTTATGGCAAGTCATAAGGAAGCAGCAAAACAGCCCCAGACCATCACACTACCACCACCACGTTTGACTGTTGATATGAAATTTTTATGAAAGGTTGTGTTAGTTTTACTCCAGATGTAATGGGACTCAAACCTTCCAAAAAGTTCAACTTTTGACTCATCAGTCCATAGAATATTTTCCCAAAAGTCTTGGGAATCATCAAGATGTTTTTTTTGGCAAATGTGAGACAAGCCTTTGTGTTCATTTTGGTCAGGAGTGGTTTTTCTCCTTGGAACTCTCCCATGGAATGCCATTTTTGCCCAGTCTCTTCCTTATTGTTGAATCATGAACTCTGACCTTAACCGAGGCAAGTGAGGTCTTCAGCTCTTTAGATGTTATGGGCTCTTTTGTGACCTCCTGGATGAGACATTGATGCCCTCTCTCACCCCAGGGAAGGTTCACTGCTGTTCCAAGTTTTCTCCATTTGTGGACAATGGCTCTCACCGTGGTTCACTGGAGTCTCAAAAAAAGCCTTAGAAATGGCTCTGTAACCCTTTCCAGGCTCATAGATGTCAATGCCTTCGTTTCCCAGCTGTTTCTTTAGATTGTGGCATGATGTGTTGCTTTTTGAGCTCTTTTAGCCTTCTTCGTTTTATCAAACAGGCCCTATTTAAGTGATTTCTTGATTCAGCAAGTCTGACAGTAATCAGGCCTGGGTGTGGCTGGTGAAATTAAACTCAGCTTTCCAAAAAAATGTGATTTAATCACAGTTAATTCATAATTTAACAAAGGGGGCAATTACTTTTTTTTCACACAGGGCCAGGTAGGTTTGGATGGGTTTTTTTTTCTTAATAAATTACAACATCATTTAACAACCCCATTTTTTATTTACTCAGGTAATCTTTGTCTAATGTTAAAATTTGATCATTTAAGTGTGACAAATATGTAAAAACCTAAGAAATCAGGAAGATGGCAAATGCTATTTCACAGCACTGTAAGTGACATAAAGTAAATGGGTAAATGAGTTCCATAGGAAGTTTCAGTGGCAAGTATTCCAATAAAGGCCAATGCGAATCATCCCTTTTCTTGAACCCAGAGGGAAATTTCTTAGTTGATAGTCTGTGGTCTTTTCATGTTTTCCAACCTCATAAAACATGCATTCTCCACTGCCATGCACGGAGCATGCCGTGCTGAAAAATCACTCTTCAACTTGTTGGTATGCATGGAATTTGCAGGACTGTGACTGCAGATTCTGAAACCAATTATTCAAATAGCTGCCACTGTAACTGGCAGGGCAAGCGTGTCGAGAACAAGGGAGAGAAGCATCTCAGAGATTCATAATAAAATGCCCCCTCTCTATGCAGTGGATTTCCATTCTGAGATAAAGTCCATGTCCTTGGGTTGAAGTTTTAAAATCCATCATATCAGGGATGACTTGAAACCAAGATGCTGATCTGGACTTAATGAAGGTCTGTTTTTGCTTCTTCATATCACAGTAGAGCCTTTTCATGCAGCTGTTTTTATGTTCAAGCATGTGAAATGTAATGCCAAGTTAAACTGTGCCTCTGGTACTTACAAACATAAATTAACATAATGACCCTCTGCGGCTAAATAGTGAATTAGTGGCAGGATGTTGAACCTTTTCTCTTTTCAAACACTGTAGAAATATTCAGCAAGACAGTTAGTTATAAGAAAAAAAAAGTTACCAAGTCTGTAGTGAAGCAGCCTTAAGTTTAATAATCATCCATCAGACTGTTTGGTTATCTGCTTTTTCCATAAACAACTACCTCAAGATGTACGTTAATTTTCTTTAAAGCACAACCATCCGAGCCATTTATCCCATTTTGAATGCTTGGCACTTAAAATTCAGAGCATCCTGTGGTATATTGTCAGAGTTTTGGTGAGAGATGTCCACAGGCCTCCCCATTAATCTCTATTAAACAGGGACAATGTCAGCCACCTCTATATTTGTGTACGTGGATTGGATTATGCATTTTTGAGACTTTGTACTTTAGCTGTCTGGTAGTATAATTGCATAAAATCTTAGACATTCATTATTTTGTTTCCTGTTTGTTTCTATATGCATTATTACCACAAACCAAACAAATCTGATATATTCAAGCACATTTGCACTACCTGAAAGCTGTTGTCCAAGCTGCTACATGTCATTAAATCTGCAGTCATAAAATTTCATCTTTGATTGCTCAAGTGCCAACATCTGCATAATTATTTCACTGCGCGCCCTTCATACCACACGAGTATGTTCTCATTAGTGATGATATATTGGTTTGACATCTCGTTTAGTGAGGACGGGTAGATTGGAAGGCAGTGATTGAAAGCTTAATGAATGATTCATAATCAGAAATGAAATGTACATTTTCATTTGGGAATCTGCAATCATTAGCTGGACACCTCATTAGCTGGACAGCATTTCTATATTTGAAAAAAGAAAACAAAAAACCTAATGTTTATTTAAAGGTCTTGATTGAGTGTACCTGAAAATGTCTGTAGGTGATGTTAAAATATATTATATTGCTTATATATGGATATATAAAATATCCATATATTATATGCAAATTTCTAGCACATTTTATTTCCGTTTGAAGTACAGTTTCATCGCCTTGGATTCAAAGCGTCACATTGCTCATGGATTCTAGGTTCTACTACACATCATTTCTACTCTACTTCATACTTCTTGTTTGAAGCCATCTTGGTATTGAAAGATTGTTTTGCGCAGTGGGTGGGGGTGTTGTCTTGTACAAAACAAACAGATGGGCCAGTGACTTGACCTACTTCCTTGTCTGGACTTTTTTGAACAGAAAACAAGCATAGCTACCAAGAGGAGAGTGAAAATACAGTGTAGATGAATGCAAAGCACATACAATTTATTGTTTTTGATTTAATTTACCTGCTTTATTTTAACGTTTTGTTGACTGTTTTCTGCTCTCTTGCCCTTTGATTGAAGCTATTTTTTCTTTTCCTGATGAACTCAGCCAGTTGTTGATTAGCTTTCAAATATGTCTGACCTCACAGTCAAAAGGTGGGTCAAAACATTAATCAGCCTCAAACAACAAGAAATTTCCCATCTGGGATTCCTAAATTTAAGATGTCTTATTTGAGAAAACCTTTTATGCAAATGGTGTTCTTGTCAGAAAGAGAGAAATGTAGCTATTCCAACAGTCTTCCTGGGTTATAACCAATTTCCTTTGTGAGCAGTGTGATTGGAGCTGCTTGGCCTTGTAATAAGTGGCACGTGTTTAAGTGTTTAAGAAGCACGGTTAATATGGCAGAAGCCATGTGACATTTAGAGTGTGATCAGGAGTATTTTCTATGTAAAGTTCTTTTCATAGTGCCCACTTTTTGATGCCAAGCAGAGCCTACAGATTGAGTTCATTTGGAAGTGGTTTATTTTAATACTACTGCATGTAGTAAAATTATCCTTGGAAGGCTGAATAAAAATACTGAATTGCCAGCACTGCTGAAGATGTGAAAGACCTGCATTATTTCAGTTGTGTTATACTTTGGACTGAACAGTTCAATGAACTAAAGCTATTGCTTCATCTCCATTGCTTGGAAAATGTAGAGCAACGCTCATTTCGCACCTCTATCCATTGTCTCCAATGAGACAGTCTTTGTGCCACAGAAGGAAAATACATTAGATTCCTATTTGTGCTTTCATTCATATGCTTTTTAAAAAAAACCCAAAAAAAAAACCGAAAAAAAAAAATCCAAAACAACTCCTCATTGACACTGATTATAACTGTGTATGCGATACGGTTGTGTAGGTCAAACCGCCTCCGTTTTGAGATACATTTGCAGCTGATGACTTCAAAAGCTACCTTATTTTTCCCACATGCGGCGAAGAGTTACCCCGGCAGCATATTCTCTTCCCTTCCCACGCGTGTTTAACAATACCAGGAAATGTGCAACAAACTATTGCAATGATTGTCTTTTTTTTTTTTTTGGCTCCACTTTACTGCAGGAGAAATATAATATTTGCACATATGGACATGAATAAGAATGCGTGTCCTCTGCCCTGAGGCGATACAGGTAAAAAGGCTAATGTACACATCTCAATGGAAGTAGAGGTAACTTCAATTACACCGAGTGCGGTTCAGGACCATGCGCTGTCCATGGTGCTGAAATACTTCTTCAGTTACTCTAATTTGTGACCTTGAATCCAATGTTTTTTAAGTGTTATTCGTTTATTTTATTTACTCATTTATTTATTTGTTTCTTCTTATTATTATTATTAAGTTAATTTCTCTCACTTTTCATGGGCCATCCTCACACACAAGCGCTTAGGAGTGTTTCCGTGATCGGACTGTTTGAGTTATTCCACTAAATCCAACACAAAGAGTCCAGGTCCCAGTGTTTATGTTTAACATATCCATCCATCCATCCATCCATCCATCCATCCATCCATCCATCCATCCATCCATCCATCCATCCATCACAGATTCTGTATATGTGTTTATATGTGTTCATAGCTATATACCTCCACATGTATACAGCTCATAGATTTTAACTAGCCTGCTCCATGCGCGTCTGGAATGTCGTCTGTCTCTTACATATAATAGCCCAGTAAGTCACCCTGGGCTGTCAAGCCTCTGACGAGTCTGCCTTGCATAAAAGCTATGCAGCCTTCCCACCATGCTGCTGTGTCCATCTCACCCTCCTCCCCTTCCCTTTCTCGTTTCCTCTCCTCATCCACATTCAGTGCTCCCTCTTGCGCGCACGGTGAGCAGCAGCAACGGCAGCAGCAAAGGCTTCAGCGCTTCTCTGACGCACCATCGGAGATGAGATTCACAGTCCCACAGGCTGTCAACGCAGACGCTCTCGATATCTCCTCCCCGGACCTCTGCGGTCAAGCTTTCAGCATCAGCCCTGTTTGTTTTTAGACTGTGTTCCGTCTCCCTCGCTTATATTAAAATTTGTCCACTGAGCGCCGTGTTTGGTGGGGATGCCCACAGTTGGCATCTCTTGGCTGGGAATTTACTTCGGAGGTGATTTTGTATCTGCAAGAACTGTCAGCACGAGTGATTGATTTGTATCTGAATTTGCGAGGTATTTTTTCGGGGGAGACACCTTTCACTACATTCTTGCCCTTTAGACAAATGATTCACGTTAAAGGTGGAAAAAGGTGTAGAATAAGAAGGTTGTTTTGACAGGAGATCGTTTGGATGACGGACACCGAGAGGCAGTAGCTCTTCCTCTGCAACGCGAATCTCTGCGCCCTTGGAATATTCTTACAGAGGCACTGTTATAGAGTAGAAATATTTTCTCAGTTTGCAGTTGTAATCCATTGGACGAGTTTGCCCACTGCAGGGGCTGCTGCGGCTTTCCCCTCTGTTCTGTTTTGAATTAATATTTCCTTGACGGGCGGGCGTGTGAGCATCCCGGACGAGCCCGAATTTGCGATGCCCAAGCAGTGAGGGTACGTTGGGATTTCATTTGGTCACCCTGCACAGTAGCATGGCTCCAGCCCGGAGGGACTGCAGCGGCTGGGAGATGTTCCTCCCGACGGGATGCCTGCTCCTCTCTGTTTTGCTATTTCACCCTGCTCTAGCCAAGGTGTGCAACGACCGCACCAAACACGGACAGGACAACAGCTGGTTCACCAGGGACGGGGAAAACTTGCCCATAATGGTTCTTATGCCCATGAACGAGTCGGCCCTGATGAGCAGCATCAGCCAAGGAATCGAGCCAGCGGTTCAGCTGGCCATCCAACACATAAGGGAGTCCGGGAAGTACTCGTTCTCACTCATCACCAAAATATACGACACCGAGGTAAACATACAGACTAAATCTATTCACTAAGCTCCCGCCGGCTGGCACGGGCGTGTTTAAAACAGTTGTATATGGCATGTGTCTGTGTGTGTGTGTGTGTGTGTGGGCGCGCGCGCGAACAGTCGGCTTGTGCGCGTGTGTGTGGCGCGCGCATTGCCCCGCAGAGCTCCACAGTGTCCCTCCAAGAGGGGAACGCTGGGTTCTGTTATGCTTGGCATCTGCGGAGCCTCGTTGCCTTGTGAACGTGTTTTTCAGTACGCAGAAGTCAACTGTACTGTAGGTCTTTCCCTCTACATGAGCATGATGTACGTGTCTGCCTCATCTTCCTCATTTTAGCTGCTGTCGCTGGTCGTTGATAGTGCATTTAAAATGCAAGGTGCCATCATAAGACACTGCATTATCTGGGAACTCTAGAGGCACACTTTTCAGTGCTTTAATTGGTACTGCAATCTCTGCTATTCGCCATGATCAACCAAACTGATTTTAATAAATCACAGCATTCGGGCTTTTTTGCAGTGGCCACTTTATAAGCGGGCTTTCAGTTATGAATCAGTACATCTCTCTAACGATTAAAGGGCTGGTTCTCCTCGTGCCTGAAGATGGCGGTAATTGGTTGTACGATTTCTCCTGAATCCTGACACCCTTGAAAAGAGCTGAATATCACAGCGTTCAAATTAAGATCTATTTATTTGATAGCAATAACAACTCCAGCTGAAGTCCTCTTGAAGTTGCTAAGTCTATGCAAGTGTGGACAATAGCTTGTTCTCCATAATCTATTTACACTTAAGTTATTTGACTCAACAGTATAGTGGCCCTTTAGGCTTAAGTAATTTCTATGCTTTTGAGTGCACCCTGTGCATCTAAGGAGTTCAATTTGCCATCAAGCAGCTGTATTGATAGTTTGTCAAATATCTATGAATTTCAACAGGGCAAAAATAAGTGGCTCAAGAGCATTTGTTTCATAGTCTTAGGTTGAGCCAGATCTATTTTATTATACCATCTCAATATAACTGTCCCCCTGTCTTAGATATCAGTAGGTTTTCAATACTGTATGTGCACAGGTGTGTCCATGTGAAAGAGCACACGCATCTCTGTTGACAGGGGTAAGCCCTCAGAGGCAGCATGTGCTCAGACCTTGGGATTAATGTGCTTTTATGAGAGTTATGATTTTTCTCCTTCTATTCCCCTGGAGAGAAATATGAGCTGGAAGCGAGAGGTCAGTGGGCCAGCCTGACACATGCTTGCTGGGAATGTCTGATAGTGATGCCAGCTTTCTAATACTGGCAGTCAATGGCAGGTCATGAGAACACTGTTATTTAATCACTTTGTGATTCTGCATTGTTGCTAAATTGTTGCTATAGTGCAACAATATTAAGAACATTTGTGCAGTAATAGCATGGCATCCTTGGTTGTAATGACTAGGAAAAATAAAGATAAAAGGACAGCGAGAGAATGCCCTGCCAGTAACTTAGTATAGTATATTTACAAGTGAAATCATCTGGTTCAAGCCGCCATGGTTAAAGCCAACAAGAGACCAAGTGCAAATTGAAGCATATCACTACTACTGAATATTCTTATTGTATGTTTGCAGAAAATAAAGAAACCCAGACTTTGGGGGAAAATATGATTCCAGTAACATTGCAAGATATGAGATACTACTATTGTTTGTAATTCAAAGTGCCTGAACAATAATAAGGATGTACAGGTAGAGAAGACCTTTGCCTGGGAGGGGATAACACTGTAGCACTGACTGTATTGCTTTTAGAGCCACTGACATGTTTACAGGACCAATAATGTGAAGTTAGTGATGGCTGTGCTATTACCAATATACATGTTTTCATTATACATCAATTGCAATGTCATCTTTAACTTAGACGTGAACAAAAAACCTGAACAAACACTCACAAATAAAGGCATGAACCCAGCTTTCCACATAGCACATGCTTATGTCAAAAAACAATACATGCATGAGTGCGTTTGTTGCAGCTTGCAGCAGGCCAAGTGTGTGCCTGCATTGTGTTTGTACACATGTGTCTGTGTATGTGTGGGCACTGGGATTTAGCCCGGCAGATGTAAGTAATCAGTCCCTGAGCACAGACTCTTTATCCCTTTATCCCCTGTCAGTGGAGCCATGGGTTGACTGAGCAGGCCCGGTCCATCGTCCCGCGGTGTGGAACTGGGTGGTGGTGGTGGTGCCGATGATGGGGAGGCACTCAGGAGCCATCCTGCAATAAAAAGCCTGAGAGCTGAGGCTAGTGAGTTAGTGTTTGGCAGATTGAAGAGGCAGCTAATGGAAGTAGAGCAGGTATTCTGCCGTAGAATGCCTGGAGATGAGGGTCATATTCGAGCTGCTTTCAAATTAGTCTGATCAGACTGAGAGCCAACTCCTGAGATGTTTCAGCAGTGTAGACAATGCAGCAGACTGAAACAATTTCACATGAAAATACACCTTTGTTTTAAAACAAAACAAAACAAAACAAAACAAAACAAAACAAAACAAAACAAAACAAAACAAAACAAAACAAAACAAAACAAAACAAAACAAAACAAAACAAAACAAAACAAAACAAAACAAAACAAAACATTTGAGGTCGAAAAGAAGCAGGATGGATTATATCAACTAGAAGGCTTAACGGTGGAGCAGGAGTTGGTCCTTTACTGCAGCTCGATGTGTGAGTGTGGATTTTAGTGTAACCATGGACTGATACTGTAACTCTGCAGGCTTAGAGGATCAAAGCTTTGGAGAGGACAGGAGGCACTGGAAGAGGATGGAAGGGAGACTTTGGGCAATGAAAGGGTTCTAGGCTAAGCTACGCTAGTTCACCGGCTTATAGGATGAGTGACAGGCTCCTGAGAGGGGCCACTCAGAAAAAGATCCCATTTTAGCAGAACAGTGGTGGAATGTTTCTGAATGCAGTGACAGCTTTTATTCAGCTTACAAATCGTATGAGACAAAACCTATAAAATCAACAAGGCAAAAAGTTGATACCATGAAAACTATGACTGAAGCTTTATGAATTTGAATTTATTCATTCATACACATTTAGAATTGCACTTTGGACTTTGTGTTATGATACCTGTATTCTTGCAGAGAAGAGTGAACTCACTCTTTTTTTTTTTTTACATGCAAATCAATACAAAAACAAAGATAAATTGTTAGTTGCAGTTTGAGATGCACATCTTGCATATGTCCAGTGCACCAGATACAGTATGCAGCTATTTATAGTATGACTTTGTGCTCATGTAATACTATTGGCCTCTTGTAACTGCTAGAAATGACCTATGTTCAGAGACATTGCACACAGATGCAATATAAGCCGCTTCCCCTTTTCTTCTCAGAGGGCTAGATGTGACATGTCACATTTGTGCGCATGATGGCAAACCCAAAACCGCAGTACAGTAGTGTGGTCCACAGGAGGCTTCAACCCCCCCCATCCACCCCTCCTTAGGGTGTGTAAGGCATTCTGTCATTTTGTCACAAGAAGTTAAGTTTTCAGTGAAAAGCCATTTCCATAATGGAGGTTACTGTTCTGCTAAGCATAGGTCTTAAGTCAAAGTGAGATGGTTCAAAGCCGATACTCTTGTTGGGGTTGAGGAAAATTTGTTTTAGCAACAGCCCTTTGTTTATAATGTTGGACATTTTTGTATTTATTCATTGAGAGCCTCCCAGAGTACCATTTACTGAGCTTACTGGTTCACACACTGAACTTACCTTTAATCTTCTTTGAACAATAATCTGAAACATGCAAGTGAAGCACCACCTTTGAACATCTTGTATTTTCGAAGGGGTCCGATGCCACATATTATTGAAATGACTGACACCCACAGTATTTAGTGCCAAAGTGGTGACCCAGGAGGGTCAACAAAGAGTGCCTGTCACCATTCCTAGGAGAGGGTGAGTATTCAAAGTGAGTAGGGAAAAGCAGCATGTGGCAGTTCTGGCACTGTCTGGGCACATAGAAAATGCTGAGTACAGTTGTATTCACTGACCCGACACAGATAGTGGGGATCAATGTGCAGCGGCCCTTCTCATAGAACGAACAGGATCTCAGGGGAGGATCAGAAAGTGAGGCGAGAGAGAAAGAGATGCGTAGGGCTGTTAGATGGAGATCCCAAAATAGGATTATATCATCTTCTATGCAGGAAGAGGAAATGGCCAGCCTCTTAATTCATATTGGATCCTAATGTAATGCTGTTTGCTTTGTTTCTGTGGGGCTACGTATCTTAATGGCCATTTGGAAAAAAAGAGAAAG
Organism: Archocentrus centrarchus; assembly: GCF_007364275.1. Taxonomy (NCBI): domain Eukaryota; kingdom Metazoa; phylum Chordata; class Actinopteri; order Cichliformes; family Cichlidae; genus Archocentrus; species Archocentrus centrarchus. Next base: position 19,892,038 of record NC_044356.1, read on the forward strand.
AAAGCAATTACTGCATGCAATGAGGTATGCATAATAGATCTGTAACAGGCTCCAAAGATCTTCTGTTACATATATCCTCTCACAAATTGATCAGAGTGTTTTCTTTATCTCTTTATCTTAATGTTTTCACACTGTGATTTAACAAAATGAAAGAAGCATGGGTCACAATTTAATAAATACGCCAAATCTGAGCATTAATTGCTGACCTTTGTCTGAGTCCGGCTGCCAGTGGCCTGGAGGGCTTGAGCGAGACAAAGAGCAAATGTGAACTTTCTTGATAAAAGGCTCTTTATGTGCCCCGAAGCTGGCTTTACAACAGATACTGTGACACACAAGTCCACACAGAATATTTCACATAAATGAAACACACAAAAAGGCATACAGCACATACACGCCCACATATGGTCAGGGCTGTTGTCAGTTGGCACCCTTGCAGCACTGCCTGAGGTCAGGATTTTGTGGTCACTTGAGCAGTTAGACATGAAGTGTTGTTCATCTCCAGTAAAAAGAAAGAAAGAAAGAAAATGGACCCATGATTTCATCAGACTGACTTATGCAGCATCGATCAGGGCTCTTCCTCCAGATGAAAATCCCCTCCACGTTGTTGTTTTCACTTTCAAATAGTCAGAAATAATCAGAAAAATGCAAAAAAATGTAATAGGCTCACTGCCTTTACTTTACCCTGGATTCATGCGTATTACCATGTTATTACCTCCTAAGCACCTATTGTGAGCCAGGAGAAGCCCTTATAATACCTTTGGGAATAGTTAAAACCCAGTCTCATTAAAAATACTTTTTTTTGTACCATACATTTTAAATACATTAAAAATTTATTGTGAATATTTGTAGCAAAGTTTCCATGAAAGGCAACAAAACGGTTAAAACAGAGAAGATATGTGTTTCTTTTTAATTAAAAAAAGGGTTTTGAGCATGCACGCTCTTGTCAAATTCAGAACTAGTTGTTTCCTGTGCCCATCTCTTATGCACCAATGCGTTTTAACCACAGTGGGCCTGACCTTTTGACCATGCTTTCCTGCTTATCCCAGAGGTTGTTCCAAAGCTTATGAAGAGAAATAAGCAATGTTTGACTTTTCCTTTTATCTGGTACATTACTTCATGCTGACATGGCACCTTTTTACTAATGTGTTAATTACACAATGTTGTATCTGACATTGTTGGTGTTTTGACCACTAAAATTCAATGAGTGAGTTCAAGTGTAGCAAAAACAAATTAGAGCCTACAGCTTGCATTTGCCTGTTGCAGCTTAAAGCATGTTTGACGGATTCTTATTGTCTGTGCTTGTGTGTTGCTAATTTGATTGCGTAAGAGCGCTTCCATGGCCTTATATATATTGTCTGTGCTTTCGCACTGTGGGGTCTGACGTGCTGACCCAGTCAAGAGCTAATCACGTGAGAGGCAGCGGCATAATTCCAGTGTAAAAGCACTCTAAGCAAGTCCCGTTGGTTGCTTGCAAAGCAGTCAAAATGTGAGTTTGCACTTGAGTGCTGCTGGAGGTTGGGAAACGATGGGAAATAGTCTGTGCACTGGATGTGTGGGCAGAGGTACTTATGTGAATATCTCTGTGGTTGGTGAATGTGATTGACCGAATGGAGATGGACTGAATCACCCCGCACTGATATTGTTAAAATCAGGCAATTACAAGGGAGCCTTCTGCTGAAATAGAACACAGCAAAACTGCTGTTGTTGAGGGTGTCAGTGTCATTTTTTCACATTTTAAAAAATATATTCTTGCTAATTAAGGTCTTTATTAGCACACTGAATTAAAACATATCTAGTCAAGTGTTCTATTGTTAGTCGAGGCTCGTTAATGGTGTGGTCAGTGGACTGTACTGTACTGTGTACAATCATTTTGGTGTTACATAAATGAGCACATGAGAGTATATGCTGGCGTAAGGAACTGTGCAACCTTCTTTACACAAAGGTAGAATAAACCCTAATAATGATATGCCACTATATCTAAATATACTCTAGCATTGTGTCTCACCTGAAACAATGAATCCTGCATCTAAGTCTGCATACGTCGCTCTGACTTCACTGCATCTTAATTACAGCCAGTCAGAGCAGTCGTGTAGTAAAAGTGTTAATGAATTCAGCTTGTGATAATCAATTAGTTTTCAAATTAATTTGTCATTGTCAAATTTTAATCTTCCTTTCTTTATGCCTTCCTATTGTGCTTTCACAGCAGATGCTGTGATGAGACATCTGTTGGCATGCCCCCTCCTCATCTTTTTCTTTCTTTCTTCAATGACTCTGCTGTCATTGAGATGCACAATGACTCCAAAAGGTGGCAAACCAGGCATCTGGCTGCCATTAACATTAAACAAACACTTTCTTTCTGGCTGTACTGTACTGCTGTATGACAGACACCCATTGGCATACCATCCAGGAGGTAGAAGCTGGGTGGGAGGATCAATGGGGAGGTGGGAGAGGCAGAAAATGGTTACTTTAGGAAGAGATGAGGGAGATACAGAGTGAGGCAGATAAACAGGAGAAAAAAATAGTAGTGTAAAGAGCTGGGATATGGACGAAAATCTCTCATCTTTATTCAGTACTGCTGAAAATACTGGAAAGATGGCTTCTGGCATGTTCGGCACAACACTACATCAGTCTGTCTGGCTGCTTCTGCTGGTACATCTATAAAGTTTCCATTGATCACCAGCCAAGCCATTCGTGCAGACAATTAGCACAGTGAATGTTTATTTGCTACTGTAGCTCGTTTCACTGCGAACTGTTTAAAAAGTAACTCTTAACTCCCAAATGTGGGTTTTACAGTCTTTTTTTGCTTTAGGTGTAGCAATTCAAAATGATATTTAAGGTGTTCTCATCTATTTATTGAACCTGTTTTCTACAAACAAGACCAGGAGAATATGTGTTTGCGTGCTTATGGTTACCAACCCCAAGGGAGGTGCCTTGCTGTGGCACGTCTGGAGAATTTCCATCACCAAACGGACTCGTATGTGTGTAAGGGTGAGAGAGACAGTGAGCTGGGTTTCAGATAAAAAATAATTTCTTTTCTTATGATTGTTTGATCTTTAACCTCTATAAAAGCAGACCATGACGAAGGTCCTACTGCTCCACATGACCTTTTTAAATAATGACTTGTATTGTGCCCAATATCCTCCTTGTCAGTTATTATTATGCCTCAATCCTGCAAATTTTACATCCCTCACTCCATCACTGTCTGCTCCTCTCACTCCTCATCAATCCTCCACCCCCTCACGTACGCACACATACTCACAAACACTGCATTCACCTCCCTGTCTCTCTCCCGTGAGTGGACAGAAATGAAAGGATTACCGTGGAATGGGTGTGCTGTTGTCATTAGAGATTGGACAAATACTCTGTGCATGTTCCTGTCCGGCGCTCTCAAGGGGACTCAGCAAAGAGCAATAAGCAGAGAGAGTCTGTCCTTGCTGCTCCTGTAATTACATTAAAGCTCATGTAATTCTTGGCCAAAAAAGCCAAGAGGCAACCATCATCTTCTACTTGATGCATGTATGTGGGTACATGATTGTATGGCCTGCGTTTAAGTATGCCTGTAAAGAGAAAGTGATTTCATACATTTCATATTCAGTCCCGTCATACATTATGTGTTTGATTCTGCATTTGAAAGATTCTGGCAGCACATATTGAGCATGTTTGTGGTATGCGTGCATTCTGCTCCCAGGGGCCAGTGGCACTTCACATTTGTTCCCAGAGAGCAGCTTGGTTGTCATGGTCACAGCTGGGACGTATTGAGACTCAAGCAGGTGCCACAGAAGACTAATGGCCTTTCTTGATTCGTCGCCATCTTTCGCACCATGACATGCAGACTTTCACTAGCAGACTTTCCTTAGGCTGCAGAGAGGGACAGCCTGAACTGTGTTCTGCTCTATCGTACTGAGTACACACACACACACACACACACACACACACACACACACACACACACACACACACACACACACACACACACACACACAGTAGCTGCAAATGCATATAAAGACATGTCCTTGACTGTTCTTGAACTACTGCTGTTTGCCCCAACAAAGATAATATGAAACCATATTATTGTAGCAATATATATTGAGCTGATCAGTTAAGTAGCAGAGGGGGTTGTTAATCAGTTTCAGCTACTTTGGTGTTAATGAAATTAACAACAAATGCACTAGAGGGGCAACAATGAGACAACCCCCAAAACAGGAGTGGGTTTTACAGTTGGAGTCCACTGACGTTTGTCATCTTTTCTTACTGTTTTTCACTAGTTTTGCATTTGGCAAGGGTCAGTGTCACCTCTGGTAGCATGAGGCAGTGCCTGGACCCTACAGAGGTTGCACAGGTAGTCCAACATCAATGCATGCTATTATGCTGCCTGCAACATTGTTTAACATGACCAGTTGGTGGTGAGTCATTGATGGTATATCCATAGACCTCTACAAGCTAGACAATGGTACCCTGACTGCCATTAGGTACTGGGGTGAAATCCCCGGACCCATTGTCAGGCGCTAAGCTGGTGCAGTGGGTCCTGGGTTCCTCCTGGTGCATGACAATACCCAGCCTCATGTAGTGAGAACATACAGGCAGTTCCTGGAGGATAAAGGAATTGATAACACTTATTGGCCCCCACACTCGCCTGACCAATAGAACACCTCTGGGACATTATGTTTCGGTCCATCCAATGACACCAGGTTGCACCTCAGACTGTCCAGGAGCTCAGTGATGCCCTGCTCCAGATCTGGGAGGAGATCCCCCAGGTCACGATCTCTCATCTCATTAGGAGCATGCCTTAATGCTGTCAGGCATGCATACAAGCACGTGTGAACCATACAAACTACCGAGTACCATTTTCAGTTGCTGCCAGTGGCGGTTTCTGATATGGGCGACATGGGCAGCCGCCCAGGGCGGCATTTCATCTAGGGCGGCATGACCGCCCCCCTCCCCCCAACGCATTGCGATCGCCGCAGCAACGCCTACCGCACTGCTCCACTTGGGGGATAATGGGCGCCCTCTGCTTGCTGTGTATTGCATGTAGCTTTCTGCCATGGTCAGACAGGTTGTAACTGAAGAAAAAGGGCAGGCGGGGGATTCTCTCTCTGTCTCGCTGTCACTGCTTCACTCGATCGTCACACACACAGCGCTGCCCCGCCCCCTTCTCCTCTCAGCCTGGGGTGCGAGTCGAGTGAAGCAGTGATGGCGTGAGAGTGAGACTGTCAGCCGGGTTCATTCATTCATGCCTGTACAGTTTGGGCCTGGTTACAGCCAACAGTAACCGCTGAATTATAAATAAAGGCGACTTTTGCTGGCAGTCTCTCGCCAAACCTTTCATCCTCACGGACACTGTCATATCAAGATTAACGCGAAGTGTATGTCCTAATATTGAAAAGTTTTGCGAGATCTCGCAAAAGTAACTCAGGATCTCGCAAAACTTTTGCGAGATATGCAAAACTGACTCTTTTTTTTTTTTTTTTCCGCCCATGTTCCACAGAATGAATCTGTGCGTCTAATAAAATTAGATGCACACAACTGATAGAACACAAAGCCAATTTCATTTATAATACTGTAAATATGGTCATTAAATCACAGTATTTGTGTGAACCCGAATCCTGATAAAAAAAATAACACAAATACGAATCTAGACAGTTTGGACAAATGTTGGTGGATGGCGCAGTGTTGCCAGATTGGGCAGCTTGTGAACACATTGGGGTGGAATATTATATAGATATTTCTATATAATTATAAAATTATATAGATATATAATTTTACAATAAAAACTTCCTAAAAACCTACCAAATATGGTGAAAAGCAGCCAAAATTTTAACAAGTTACCCAAAGCTTGTATATTTAAATATATATCACACCTGGTGCTATTAACATGAGTTTCAGTGGAGGTTTTGTTGTGTTGGGCTGGCAACTGTCAGTCAGATCTGACAACCCTGGGGATGGGCGGTGGTGGTGGCGAATTGTGGCAGATGGAAAGGAAAAGGTCAAAGCCATCAGGTGCACAGTTTAGGAAAAAGAGAAAAGAAGAAGAGGAGAAACAAGCAAAGATAAAGGTAAGCAGAAGCTGTGTAATATTTCAGTTTCTTCCATGTTTTTTCAAATAAAAATTTAAAAGAAATTCTGAGTGTGCCTGTGATGGTGGGGGGACCTTCTGTTAAAGCCTGTCTGTCAGACCATGGCAGAAAGCTACATACACCACACAGCAGTCGCTCATTACCCCCCCAAGTGTAGTAGTGCGGCGATCGCTATTGTGTGTGTGTGTGTGGGGGGGGGGGGGGGGGGGGCGCTGGCGGGGATGCTCGCCCAGGGCGCCAAACAGGCTAGGACCGCCACTGGTTGCTGCAATGAAATTTCAGTAAAATGGACTACTGTAGCCTGCTGCATCTTTTTTTCCCACTTTGATGTCTTTGAATTCAGCCCTCTGTAGGTTAATTTTCATTTCCATCAAATGATGTGACATCCTTTCATTCCAAACACATTGCCTGGTCCCTATCAGTACAGATATCCAGCCTGAGTTTTTTGCAATTGAGATCTGATGTGATTTCAAAGTGTTCCTTTAATTTTGTTGAGTATTTTATTATCTGCTGATAACACATAGCACTTTACTAGTTAAGAGGGCAGTACTAGGAAGCAAGTTCAACTTGGCCATGCTTTGCTTTCAGTTAGCTAGCTCGACAAAACCTAAAACTCTGATAAGAGATAATGGGTATCGGGTTTTCTGTTTCAGGCTCTCACATAAAAGGGGGCATTTGATGTGCCATTTGAATCATCTTCCATACAAATTGAACTGATAGCCCATTAAAGAGAAGAAGGCCATGGACAGTTATAAAGGATCTTAAAAAAACAAAAAACAAACTAACAGTAAAACATGCTGCAAATAAAGCAAGAGAGCAACCCTGCAGAAGATTATGATCTTTTTAAACAAGTTAATATATTGATTTTACCAGCACACTCTCAGTGCTGGTGTTTATTTCTAACATTAGAGCTGCACATTAGAGCTCTGAAACTTTAAACTGGATCCATTTAAACATTATCTCACAAGAAGTGCATTTAGGTCTGACACTGTCCCGTCATGGAGTCAATATTAAAATCATTTTAGTTGTTTTTTGTTTTTTTCGCCAAATGAAAGTGTAATTGACCTTATTGATTTACCACACCCTTCTTTGGTGGAATTACTAATGCATAGCTCAACAGGTTGTTATACCAGATATAACCTATTCTCTCAGCAGAGAATCTCTGTCATTCTCAGAGCATATTATCAAAAGAATTAAAGAAAATGTGGCGCTTCCAGACCCGTGAAAACCAAAAGTCTCAACACAACCAGCTCCAGGTTATGAGCATAACTTGCCATAGAGAAGGGAGAGCCGCCTGTGACACTGAATTCTCTGGCTTTACCCTCAACAAACCTTGTTAAGCCATTAATCTCCCTTCATAGTACACCCCTAAGGTCCAGTCCAGTTTGGTCAAGATGCTTTTCTCAAATGTGTTTTAATGCCGTCTGTTTCCACACAATATGATTATTTATCCATGCGATACCATCTTGAAACATATTAGTGAGTATTTGTTGTTCTCCAATGGTTCACATTGCCTTTCTTGCAAGGACAAATGTTCTAGTAGCACACAGCAGTGGGGCCTGTAATGGAGGCTTTCCTACTGTTAAAAAGCAGTTAAAGATGCCATTAAACTATTAAACAATAATGTGAAAACTGAACTCTATACTGCTATATACAGTGCAATGTTGACTTTTAGAGAACAAATTGTAGTAATATACAGGAAAACATGAGACATTTCTCATCAAAAGAGAAACCAACTCTAATACTTTCATGGCAGTTTTACATTCAGATTGTTAACTTTGGGCAGAACACACCTCCTGTACTGTCCCTCTGTTTCTGTCTAGAAAGAGCTCAACTAAAAGGAGCCATCATACAATTAGTGTGAGGCTGATAAGGACCTCCATAGAGCTCCTGTTGGAAGCCTTCACCAGTGATTATTTAACTGAACTTAAGAACTGAACTACAGTACTGTGCAAAAATCTTGCGCCAACCCCCATATATTTTTCTTTATATTTTGCTTCCGAGTAGCCAGACTTTTTGGTAATTTTTTAAAGTGGTCTCGAGCTGTAGTTGTCCAGGCTTTCTGAAGGTTTTTCAAAGTTTTTGTTTGGACACTGGCTGCTTTTCACTAAAGTAGTCATCAATATGTATGGAGGAGGTCAGGTTAGAGGTGCAACAGTGAATGTCTACAGCCATGTGTAAAACACGGTGGAGGCTCTGTTGTGGTTGGGGATTGCATTTCAGCCAGTGGTGTTGGGGATCTTGTCAAAACTGATGGAAAAACAAGTGCAGAAAAGTACCAACAAATTTTGGTCCACCATCAAATACCATCTGGAAAACATTTGATTGGCAACAGCTTTTGACAGTGATCCCAAACACACTGCAAATGCAGTAAAAGTATAGTTGGATAGAGAAACACACAATGGAACACTATCAGTCATGGACTGTCCTCCCCAGAGCCTGGACCTGAACATTACTGAACCAATGTGGGATCATCTTGACAGAGAACGGAACAAAAGGCAGCCAGCATTCAACAAAGAGCTTTGAATGTCCTTCAGGAAGCCTGGAGAATACTTAAGAAGTGACAAACTCTGTTTTTGCCTTATATATAGTATTTCCTTGTATCTTTACACGTTTCAATAAATCACTGTTTCCCATTTTCCCACCAAAATATAAAGAAATGAGGGCTGGCTCAAGACTTTTGCACAGTACTGTACATTAGAGAGTTCTTGAGCAACATATGATGCATCATTTGTGAGGAAAAAACTGCTCTAGATTTTGTGGCCATCAAACACTGTAGTTTTCCTTGTTCTTCTTGCTTTAAGTAATAACATTTTGATTTATTACTGACTTATTACTGTACTAACATGCACTACTGAAAGAGTAACCATCAGGATTTGTTTCTGGTAGTGGACTCCAGTATGCGTCCATGTGCCACACTGCACTTCTCTGCTCGGCAGTCTCTGATACACATCAGACCTTTGTCCATTTGCTGTCCACACATGGTGGATACTATTTCCCCATCCATGATTGCTGGTCCGTGTTAGCGAAAAGCAGTTGGTGAGCCCATTGTGAACCAAGAGCGATAACAACAGACAGTAGAATCACAGATGTAACCCACACACACACACACACACACACACACACACACACACACACACACACACACACACACACACACACACACACACACACACACACACACACAGACGCTCCCTGCCACTCTGCCTAAGTGCCCATGCACAGTAGTGGTATACACATCTGTCATGTCCATCCAAAGCAGGCAATCATGGCGCATGCGATCACAAAAGACTGTGCAATGATGATAAGAGATTATTTCCAACCAGGCTATATCTGCTGTGACTCAGTCCTAATCTTTGTGCATGTATATGTTTCTATGTGTATGTGCGTGTGTGTGTGTGTGTGTGTGTGTGTGTGTGTGTGTGTGTGTGTGTGTACACGTGTTGGTCTTCATGGATGGATAGCTTGATAAATGAATAGCAAAACAGATTACATTGTTGTTTCTTATGTTTTTGTCAGTGGAATTGTGTTTTATTAAAGCGTTTTGCTTTAAGCATTTCCATTTGCCCCCCCCCCCCCCCCCCCCCCCCCCCCCCCCCCCCATACACACACACACACACACACACACACACACACACACATACAACATACCATTACCACACCACCGCACACTGCAGCTGCACTGTAAAAGTTGCTCTTGGCTGCTCTACATGTTGCAATGAAAAAAAAGTTAATACATTACTAAACAAATCATGTTACAGGCAATATAGCAGAGACTGAGGCTGTAAAGAGTAGTTAGTGTTACTGAGCTTGTGTAAGGCTGAGCTGATGGATGGGATTGGGCCCTGATTGGACTGACCTGCAGTTGCCTGTTTGACTAATGAACTGCTGCTGTAAGCCAGGAGCCTCTTATTGCCTTTTTTATGGAGAGAAGCGGTCAGCAGTGTGTGCTTTTGCCAGTCCATTGTTTACTTTTCACAAATGAACATACATGTGCAACAAATATAAGCCCAAAACTGTTGATCTCTCAGGCTTTATACGGAGCCTAAGATAAACCACAGACTGGAGTTGTTGGGAAATGTTGTATTTCAAACTTAAGATTGCGGGAACATCTTCAAATAAAGTGTTTGTTCAGGTTTTGTGTGCTGACATCAATCACAACAGAAATTGTGTGATTAGGTGTTAAGCAGCAATCTAATGCAGAAGAATGAAAAGTAATTTATAGTGGTGAAGCTGAAAGCCACAGATGTCGGCTATTTAGTATTCAATACCAAATGCTTAGATGTACTTTGGACCAAAACTACATGGTAATTAAACAGAATAGATGCAGACAAATATTTGACCAATAATCAAGGGATAGAAACA